>NC_139655.1:7921736-7996736 GCF_951799395.1 Argentina silus | reverse complement strand
AGGTTATGCCCTGAGCTAAACATGTTCAGTATGTTGAAGATGTATGTGTGGAGAACCACATTATCTGGAAATCATCTTTTAAGTGTCTTTTTCACATTCATCAGTATGTCCCATGCACATGCTTCAACATGCCCTGGAATTATGTTCCTGTGGATTCGTTGATAAATTGTATTAGTCACTGTCCTGCAGCAACCAAACCAAAACAACCCTGTGCCCCTCTAAGTAACTTTCCTGGACTTTATCAAAGTCATTGTAAATCATTTTTCCCTGGTTGCAGGAAAGCATGTAAAGAAAGTAGGGGGACTAGCATCTAGAGTTTCATAAATGATGTTTGTCCTCCGAAGCTCCACCCCTTAAGTGTGGGGTGGGAGTTGGAAAGAGGGAAGTGTGTGTGTGTGTGTGTGTGTGTGTGTGTGTGTGTGTGTGTGCCTGTGTCTGTGGTTCCAGACCTGGAGTACAGCAGGAGCTCATATCCATTACCCCTCTCTCAGAGCAACCATTAGGAGGCCATGTCTCTGTGCAGTAGCAGGCCTCCCCTCTAACCCCCCCCCCCCCCCCCCCCCCCCCCCCCCCGTGATAAAAACACGCTGTCCAACCAGTCACATGACCCAAGAGAGAACTGGTTCCAATCAGCATGGACCTAAAGGGTCTCTCTCTCTCTCTCTCTCTCTCTCTCTCTCATTCTCTCTCTCTCTCTCTCTCTCTGTCTACAGTATCTCGCTAAACAGCACTGGCTCATATTTACATCTGAGACTCAACCCAAGTCACTGCTTTGGCTCTCTGTACAAACAGCGAACAAAGCAAGCAGTGAGTGTACAAACAGTGGTTTTACCTTACATCTACAGTTTACAGTTTATCCCTTCAGCCCAGACGCAGAGTGATGGGGTGGGATGGAGAGGGGGGTTCTAGGGTAGACTGGAAGCTGTGACATACTTCAGAGATTGTACTAGCCAAGTCAGTTACCCTTCAAAAGGCTTAACGGAGCGGTTTTGGCACAATATAACATTACAGATCCAATATGGAGAAATAATTTTAAACTGTCCAGGTTTTACATGCCGCAGTGCAATCTGCTGTCTGTATTATGCTATTTCTGCTTCATTTCATGGACAGAAAACCAAATCCCCCCCCCCCCCCCCCCCATCCCTCCTTTGGTGGTTCTTCTAAAAGTAGGGTGTGATTTTGATGAATGTCCCCTGCCTGCTGTGTCTGAAACAGCAGAAGGCGGACCCGGACCTTTATGCACCACAAAGAAGTATGACATGCAGGAGAAAGATTGCACCTATACTGTTCAGTCCATAAGGTATAATTTGTTCTTTCTCTCTCTAGTTCTCTCTCCGATAGTCTGCCCACCAACTCTCTCTCTCTCTCTCCCTCTCTCTCTCTTTCCCCTATCTCTATCTTGTTTCTCTCTCACACTCTCTCCTCATCTTTCCTTGTCTCTCGCTGTCCCTCAATCTCTGTCCCCTTTTTACCCTGCTCTCTCTCTCTCTCTCCCTCTCTCTCGTCCTGCTTCCATCCCTCTCTCCCTCTCTCTCGTCTTGCTTCCATCCCTCTCTCCCTCTCTCGTTCAGTACAGAAGGAGGACTGTAATCTTGGCTGGGCCCTGCGATCTCCTTCTACCCTACAATCTAGCACAGCCATAATTAGGCCCACACCAAGCAGAGAGGATTCTAAATCACTCGGGATGGTTTGGCTCCCTCCTTTTTTTCTTCTTAAATAAAGTGCAAGAGAAGCTCCATTTAGGCCCGTTTTGAAGGCTAAATTATAACTCTGCAGCCGATCTTTTGCTGAATCGTCTTTTGATATTTTATCTCACTCTATTTCTATCCTCTTATAAAAAAGCACTTTGACATAGAGAAAGAAAAATGAAGGTCCTCTATTTTTACTTCTCAATAGACCTACCCCTACTTTGCATGGTTAGGTTCCAGTGAAGGGCCCATGTAACATTTTAACATAATATATGTTTGATATCATTCAGTGTTGAAACAAGACAACACATGGGAAGTAATGTACAAAGAGAGAGAAGATCATCGCAGAACAGGAAGAACAAGAGAGAGGAAGTAAAAGAGAGAGGAGGGGTCAGATCCAGATCCTATACTCTCCATTTCTCATTAGAAGGACATAGGAATAATCTGTCATGTCTCCCAGGAAAAGTCCATCAGCCTCCATGGAATGTGCTCCTCTCAGACCGAGCACTACCATAATAACCAGCAGAGAGGAGGAAAATGAAAGAGGGAGGGGAGAAAAGAGATGAAGAGAAGGAGAGACAGGGACAACAGAGGATGGAGGGGAAAAAGGAGAAGAAAGAGACAGAAAGAAGAAGAACATGAAACAAATCTACATTATCTGTCGTTCATCTCGCTGTATGTCATGTAAATATAAATGCAATATATCATATACGTTATTTGGGCAGAACGAATCGCCACAGTGAGAGAAAAAAGAAAGTTCAAACGCGACTAATGTGATTATAGAAGGATCAGAGGCAGATACTATCTTTCCCCTGCTTCAAAAACAGAACGTCACACAATATAAAGCCTGCTGTTACTCCTCTCCGAGTCGTCTCTCATGCTAAATAAGACTATTAGATGCCCCCACATATGTAATCCTAATTGCTGAGAACAAGGGTTGCAGTGTGAGTAGATTGGATCAAAGAGAAGAGATGGTCTGGCTGAGATACACACACAAACACACACACACACACACACACATACACACACACACACACACACACAAACACACACACACACACACACACGCACACACACACACAGTACACTTACATACACTATTAAAAAGGCAATACAGGAAATAGGCAGGTAAGTAGCTACTGGAAGACACGCACATCTAGATGAGAATGAACTTGGCCAGACATGTAATTATTCAGTATTAGTGCTCTTGTCTGGCGCAGATAAGTTGGATGTACCGCTGGGAACGTATTTGGAAAACTCAACTCCCTCTCTGGATGCTAAGAGAGTATATCTATTATTCCCCATAGGCTACTTTAACAAAGCTTTGGCCGTAATGCACTGCTATGCAGTTGGGAGTAGTGAGGACCTATGAAAAGAAAGACACAGCAGCACAAGCTCTTTCATGTCACGTTCAAATCACTTTGAGCATTGATGAACCGTTAGGAATACATTGTTTTGTTCCATTGCCATCTTTACAATATCCCCTACTCTTCTCTCAGGAAGACCTAATCATCAAGACTAGAAAATCCCTTTCCAAGAAATCACACAGACGAAGGGTCTACAGTACATCACACACACATACAGACACACAGACACACAGACACAGACACACACACACACACACACACACACGCACATCAGTGGAGGCCTGGTGGAGGTCGATTTTTAAGCACAATGAGCCTGTCCTCCAAATTCTACCTCAACCAGCCTCCCCTGACACACACACACACACACACACACACACACACATGCCCTGCACAATGACCCTATTTACAGAGCCCAAGTGTGTGGTACAGTACCTGAGCAGGCAAAGAGCGTGGGCATTAACGATACAAACCGCATCAAAGGCTCAGGGTCAAAGGAGATGAGAGGTTTATGGTGTGATTTCAGTAGCATCCTAGGAGCTCTCTTACACCTCTCTGTGTCAGACAGACTCCATGCTGGCTGGGAAGGTGAACACTAGGATACAACATGTGTTGTGAAGAAGGGGGGAGGTGTGTGTGTGTGTGTGGGGGGGGGGGGGGGGTGCTCATTCATCAGTGGGTAGGCTAAAATGTGCCAAGAGTTGGGGAAAGCCGTTAAACTGGGTTTCATTCACTGTGTGGATGGAGGGCTCTGTTTACAGTCTCTGTTAGAACTTTAACAGGGTACACGACCTTGGAAAACGTGTGTTTGGAAACAAAGTGGGCTTTATTTACTCTTGAAGCACTGTAGGTTACCTAAATAAAACCAGCGAGAGGTGCTATTATAATTCATGTGATGTGTTTGGCGATTCTAACAATGTACAGTATGAATTATTTGTGTGTTCAGGTTTTTGCAGGGGTTTTTTCTTTTTGAATATGTTTATAATTTAACACAATTTTTAAGAAGTACGGTTGTTTTTATTTCTGTATGCCTATGTTGACTAATAAGATCAACACATTATCCAGAACATATTGTTAGTATATTTACTCAACTACCTGCAGTAGTAGGAATATTGTTCCATATGCCGTACAGCCATTTTTCCTGGGTGGAATCATCACTTTTGCGTACAAATAATCAAGGAAATGGATAGATAGTGACAAGCACATCTCTGTATCACCAGGAGCACCTGCACTGGGGTTAAGGTACTGGAGAGATAAGTCTGGATCAGCCTCAGCCCTGTTGATGAGAGACAGACTGAGGGGTGGTGGTGGAGGAGTGTGCAGCCGTTGCACCACCTGCGTCCTGCACTTGTCTCCCATCTGTCTATGAGGGCCCCTGGAGGACAGACAGGGGAGCCACCTGACGGTCAGTAGTAGTAGAGCTCCCACTGGGACGGGGGGGGGGACGGGGGGGGGGGTGGGTTGGGGGGGGGGGGGCAGTATAGGGGGGCGGGGGGCTGGCTTTGGCCACATGGAGCCAGTCTGCCATACTAAAAGCCGGTGTCATGTCTGCAGCGCTCTGCCCTGTCATTAACTGTCCCTGCGCTGCCTAATTTCAGCCTGCTTACGGTGTACCTGTAATGACAACCAGGGAGCGGGACTGGTGCCAGTGGAACTGGCCCGGGGGCAGTGACTCAAACAACAAGGAGGGACGAGCTGGGCTGGAGCCGCTGCAGAGACGCTCCCCACTCACCCATCCACCCACCCAGCTCTGGCCTGGGGGCTCGGCCACTCCAGGGCCCCTGTGCGGAGTGGGGAGGGGAGGGGGGGTTGGGGGGTGTTGGGGGGGGGGGGGGTATTTGCAGCGTGGGCCTGTGGTTCCTGTAGTCGGACTAATTCAAAGCTACGCGCAGCCGTCCGCCCCACCAGGCGCTGCACTTTAATGTCAGGGAGCACGGCCGGAGCCCACAGTGCCGTGCAATTATCAAGCATGATGGGACATGGAGCGAGGGGAACATCTGGCGCAGGGACGGGGGCGGGCCACTCCTCCTCCCCCCTCTACTCCTCAAGAGAGGCGCGCCTTTGATCTCCAGCTGGAGCTGTCTACCATGCCTCACCAGATCAATCAGCTAACACAGTGGCTAACCTAGCCTAGCCTAGCCCTCCCTAGTGAAGTGTAGCCTAGAACTAAACAGTCCATTGACCTAGTTGAAGACCAAGGGTACAATAGGTCTCTGACAGTGGGTTAGGAAAGCTGTGTGTTTACCCTGTTAGCCCCCCTCCCCCCCCCTCCTCTACTCCATACCTGTGTTCCACAGTTGTCTCAGTGTGGTGCTTTCCCAGGTTTTCCAAAGGCAGACTGGCAGACTCTCAAATACTGGGAATAGGGTTATACTTTAACTCTGAGAGCAGTTTGTTGCACCATGACCAACTTTGAGTGTTGCCAATGAACATCCCTTTGTCCAAATGTTCCTGTCTTATATAAACACATTAGTTTGTAATTGATTCATTTTTAATAACTCATCTCAACACATTTTTTAGCACCAGTATATAGCCAAATCTGAGACCATGACATTTATCATAACTTTTAACTTGTTGTTTACCCAGTGCCATGTTTAGTCCCTTGTAATTTGGACTATAAACACATGCCTAACAAGGTGTTGAAGCCATTACAAATGAGAGAGGACAAAACCTCAGAGCCCATCTGCTCTACACGAAAGACTGCCACCCTATCATGTCGAGGATATTAAACCAAATGACATCACATTCCATACTAGGGGGCATACTGTCCTTTGTACAATTAGGATGTTTAAGGAAAAAGGTAATGGAAAACGGCTGTCAACTCAACAACAAAAAGAACGTCCTAATTGGAAGGTTAAACAAAATAGTTCAGTACTCTCTGCGGGTTCTTTGAAATGGAAAGTTCAATGGAACCATCAGGAACTTTATTGAAAGAAACAAAACCATACAGTGCAAACTATCCCAGTCGTCATAAGAATGGCTTGAAGACCGCTCCTCCGCAAGAGACATAGAGCGAAGACGTCATTGATGTCACGTTGATTGTGACCCTCGACGGAAACATAAAAAAACTCAATGTCATTTGCTTGAGTATTTAAGATTTATGTTCCTTCTCTTTGTTATGTGAGAATGGGACCATATCAGATGGCAAAATAATACTGTCTCTTCTTTTCCTCTTCATTGCCCAGCACCCAGAATGAAGAGGCATTACAAACAGATGTTGGAATTATAAGTTTGGAGCACGTTTGTTCACAAGGGCCCCTTTGAATGAATTGAATTATATAATATTTCTTTAATAGGATTCACTGGAAGCCTTTCAAAGTATCTGTCTAGGGGACACTTAGGAGCAGAGAAGGAAATGATATGTCTTTGAAATACCAACCAACATGTAGTGGTTATGAGGGAAAAAAACAACATCCTGCTTATTTTCTTTTCAATTCAGCCCCACATACGCTGGCTAAATGTGGCCTTCCAGCAAGAGAGAATAGATTTGTGATGAGACGTTTTTTAATAGCAACTAAGCACAAATCCGTTTGATACAAAAAAGACTCCCACTGAAACTCAATGGATACTAGATGGGTTTATAATGATGGACTTTTTTGGCTTCCTCTACTGAACACGTACTTAAACATTGCTGTAACCATGACTTATTAAATTATCAGAAGATCTATTGCCAATGTGTTGGTGAATAATACAGGACTACTACTGTAAACCAGTGGAGGCTGGTGAAGGTAGAAATCGTAGGACGGGCTCATTGTAATGCATTGAATGGAATGGGGAATTCCCAGACATCATTCCGTTCTATGCATTACAATGAGCCCGTCCTCTGGAGGCTGTTGTACCTCCACCAGCCTCTACTGCTGTGAATGCTCTTTCTCCCTCACACTCCTTGAATGTTCACTCTGTTGTATTGTTGTTGTTTTTTAACCCATCAAGCAAGTATAATGCGAATATGGGATTGGGCTTCATCACCCTCTTGCTCTCCACCCCTACCTGTAAAAAACTATGATCAACATGCAAAGCATGAGTCAGTTCTCACCTCAGTCACAGGTTTGCCTCAAGGTAAATGCCGTTGGGTGATAAGACACCCACTCTCCCGCCCCACACAGACACAGAGGAGTCAGGTGGGGGTGGTTAGCGTCTCCACGAGGAACTGCTTTCATTTTGTGGATGTCATTAGATCCACAAGTTTTGTAAACTGCAAAGCCAACAGATACGATTTTACTGCTGGTATTTAATTTGGTATTGTTTAGGGTTTTATGTTTGCTCAATAAAAGTAAATGATGCAATAAATGTACTTCATCTCCACAGATTCTCCAAGGAAGCTCAACACTCATTCCCACAGCCTGGGCGGCCACGTTGTTGTGAGCCAGGTCCTTAGGTACATGTGTAAATCTTGTCAACATGGTGTTTGAAAAGTAGAGGTTAGCCCTAATTATACACTTCCGAAGGTGTAGGTGACAGGGTGCCGAGCTACAGGCCTGTTTATGTTATGGGGTTGAATGTGAGGAATGACAAAAGCCCTGCTCCACTCCATCGGGCCAACAAAAGCCTTTCACAGAGGTTAAGAGGCAGGAACCTGAGGAGGAACCTTCAACATTCAACACATAGCTCTCTGGCACCTTCCTCAACAGGGCTCAAACCAAACCATTTGTATGTCCCTGTCACCAAGCCTGTATTTTTACTCTGTCTCTTCCTCCTATCTCTGTCTCCATGCCCAGCTCCCTCTCTCTCTCTCTCTCTCTCTGAATGTCATTTCATACATCTGGTTGATTTATTTGTCCATGTGTTTTCAGTTGAGCAACTGTAACATGAGTGTATTCAGTTTGCTGCCTTAATCACACTTTTTCCAACATTTGGAACACTATTATCTTGACATTGACCTTTTGGGCTGTGAATGATAACATGTCATAAGCCAGACATGATTTATACTTGATTAAATAGTAATCACATAACCACTCTGATAGACTGCATCCAATGTAAATAAGGTCTCAGTCATTGGACTCTACAGAGGACTTCAAACAACCTTGTCTCATGTACTGTCTTTGATCACGGATCACTTCTGTATTATACTTTTCCAATAATAAACCACTATTTCATCACTGGACTGTGTTTTCATTCTGATAGAGCTAATCTATGAAGGTCTCTGATACTCACTGGCCCATATCCGAGTGCCTTCCTCCTCACGATGCCGTGGAAACGGGACAGATGGTGTCCTTCAGGTCCTCTTCAAGGTCACAGACGCTCTCTCAGTGATAGGATGAGTGGCACCGCCGCTGCAGATAACTCTACTTGTCTGGGGATTCATTTCTCTTCCAAGGCCTGGGTGAATGACTCCACGCACACACAGACGGCAGATAACAGAGGAGAGCCTTCCCCACCAACGCAGCCTTGGAACATATGTCCGTCAATGTTATCATACACACACAAAGACAGACAGAGAAAATCATTCTGGGTGGTGAACCTTTCCTATGGTCCAAGAACGTTTTCTCATATGTAAATGCATAAGATATTGAAAGATATTGAAAGTGTGGGAGATTCAAACATTGCAAAGCTCTCTTTGGAGGACAGCATAGAGAATGGAGTCTGATCTCCTGACAGGTATGAAGTGAAAATAGAAAATGAAAATGTGTGTTTGGATCACACATTCACTTGAACTGGTAAACCAGATAGTTACATTTTATAGATTTTTTTCTGTCTCAGTCCATTCGTTGTATGCCTCTGTGTGTACAGTATGAAGTGGCCTCTGTGAGTGAAGCTACCAATCCCACAGTGGCCAGTGTCTCCATCACCAGCACACGTACACTGGGTCAGGGCACGGCTCGGCATGGCAGCATCCCTCTGAACCCTGGAGGGCCGCCCTGCCAGAGACAAAGAATTCATTGAAAGGCGAAAAGCGAGGGAAGACAGTTTCTCAGGAGGAGGACAATGGGCGTTCTCCTCCGTTTGGCTCCCTCTTTCATCCTCGGACGTCCACAAGGGATGCAATTGTATGGACACAATGCGATATGGGGAAAAGTTTTAGAAGACGCATCGCTTTTAATTGACTGTTGGTAATGATCTCATTATTGGGGCCGAGCAGTTCCCTGGGCCCAGTGTAGCGTGCAGAGGTGAGTCTGGGGTCACGGTACTACAGGCCCCTGCACCAACAGAAAAAACATAGAGGAATTTGCTCTGCCGCCACAGTACATAAACTCAGCAACTGTCACATCGGATGGCTTCATTTTTAGTAAAGAGGAGACAAGTAATCTTTTAATATCGCAAAACAAACATTTTGGTTTCATTCCTCACAGCATGCTCTCCAGAAATGTTTTTGTTTGGTCTGACTCTGGTCATGTTGGCCTTTCACACTTATAAGGATAGAACATTCCAAAAACAGAAACAGGGATGTTGCAACATACTGTATACACACAACAACAAAAAATAAGCTTCCTAAATTAGATATTTTGTATTTCGGGGAAAATCAACAGTCAAGAAATAGGATTCCTCACAGAAACAACCGAGCATCTAACTTTAGAAATGTATTCTAATTTCATATGTATTCTGTCTTCACCCACTCAAGGTCTAGGAATGTAGGCAGTGTTGGGAGAAGAGGAGAGGAGATGACAGAGAGGAACAGGAGAGGGGGGGATTTTTGGAGGAGTGCTCCAGTGCCTTATCTCCAGACAGGGCAGGGGAACGGCTACCTCCCCTAGGGACGAGCGTCCACCACCCCTATCCGCATTCACAGATCCCGGCCTGCCTGATATACATGTGCCAAAGATATCCAGCCTCCCCAACTCCATTGTGTGTGTGTGTGTGTGTGTGTGTGTGTGTGTGTGTGTGTGTGTGTGTGTGTGTGTGTGTGTGTGTGTGTGTGTGTGTGTGTGTTATATGTGTGATATGCATAATATGTATGAATTTACATTCATATTTGGATATTTGTGTTTACATGGCTCTCCCTACATATGTGTGTCTCCCCATAGGTTGAAAGCTTTTTTTGTGGTGCTGGTTAGGGCTCTCTCCCTCTGCAGATTATGCTTTTATCTTATTGATCAGACGGGCAAGTGGTCACGCTGGACGTCCCAGAAGGCCGTCCTGCCCTGAGCACATGATGGTCAGGGCTTTTAAAGCAGTGTGAATAATGTCCTTGTAGAAGAAGACCAAAGACTCCCTTTAAAGGCAGAGAACCAAGCCTTTGTAGCCTCTTTTCACACTGTGCTACATCCTCCGTAACTGTGAACCTGCTTGTATCAATATTTGGTGTTATTTCTTCGACTAGCAGACACTCTAATCCATGGCTGACTTTTTTTCTTTCTTTTTCCTTTCATTATTTTTACATATTATGTCATTCAAAGAGCAGCTCGATACTTACCAAAGCAGGATAAACCACTTGTCCCTGAGGACAACAGCAGTAACGGCTCTGGAGTAGAACTCCGCAGCACTGCTACCTAAAACATCTCATTATAGCAATAATGCATGTCTTGTTTCTCCTCTGAGATCAAACAGAGATGGTGAAAGAAATCCAGTTACTGTAAATCCATGACATGAATCGTGTGTTTTTATGTGTTCATTTTACACTGCTTATGGCCACAGAACTAACTCAATTCACGGATTATTCCTAAACCACTTTTATCGCATGAGTTTCAATAGCTCTCTGTTATACAACAGTTTCTAGTTTCTACAAAGCTGAATAAACTCATTGTTTATTTCATGCATTATTTGGAGGGAAGCCAAGAAACCTATTATGGTAAATGGACAGAGTTTGTGGTGCATTGTAATATAAACAGAATGTTTAACATGTCCATAAAGACACAATAAGAAAGTCCATATAACCGAGCGACTCCCTCTCTAAACCAAGGCAGGGTGATGCTGGGAGGCATGTTTTGGGCTGAGTCTTCAAAGGAGTGTTTTCATGGGCTTTTTAAGACAAACAGGCAGAGTGCACGCAACATGGCGTGAGTCTAAGGAGTATCTGGGGGCTGTGGATGAGTGAGTGTATGTCTGTGTTAATCAGTTGGAGGTCTGATGAGTCAGTCACTTCATCTATGAGACCTCCTTTAAACATGGAGGGGGAATATGGTTTTACAATAACACAGATAGAGATGGGGAGAGTGGGAGAGGGAGAGAGAGAGAGAGAGAGTGGGAGAGGGAGAGAGAGAGAGAGAGAGAGAGAGAGAAAGAGAGAGAGAGAGAGAGAAGACAAGAAGACATAATAAGAGACTTTCTATACTCTTTTCTGTTACCTGTCAGTTGCTGCGTTGCTCAGTATTGTATGTAAAAAGATGGATAATCCCCTTTTCTAATGGCTTCCAGGTTAGGCTGTCTCCCACAGGTGCCTCAGCTGAGTCAGACAAGAGTGCAGTGCATCCAAACATGGGACATAATTTGAGTCAGTCACGCTAGCGGTGTGCATGATGTACCCCTCACGTCCGGTAAAATGAAGGAGGTCTGCATCCTCAGCAGACCTCCTCAGCTTGCAACGTGTGTCACAAGTTACGCATCCACACACACACATACATAAACATCATGTCATGTGTGAAGTGTGCGGTACAGTGTGTGTTCAGTGTTAATGTAGATGGGACGCTCATGCCCTTGAATATGACATGCAATATTTGAACGATGGGAAACGTTTTTCCAGGGCTGTGTCGGAAATATCAGGTCTCACTTATACTGGAGCTTTTCCACAGGGTATATAATGTGTTTGGCATTTCATAAGACAGGAAGGATTAAGAGGGAAGGATCCCTGACAGAGAGAACATACTGTATGTTTCCACCAGTATGGAGGCTGGGTTCTCCTCTATGATGCAGTGGCTGCTGGTATGGTTTGGGTTAAATCATGAGAAATGGTGACTGCTTTTGGACTGGGCACCGTATACGATAAGCAGGGTAGCTGGTGACATAGAGAGAATGGTATTGTGTTGGTTGGATAGAAACCCCCATGCGCTGCCTTGCCACATTGGCCGCTGTATATTTATTGTCCTCTGCTGAGAGGGAGAAATATAGACTCACTTCAACCTCCCCTCCTCCATGAGAGTGTCCTGGTCTGGATAATAGCTTGAGAGTTTGTGTTTTGTGCGTGTGTGTGTGTGTGTGTGTGTGTGTGTGTGTGTGTGTGTTTAGTTTTTTTGGGGCGGGGGGGCACGTGCGTGTTCATGTACGCTTGCGCTGTGTGTGTGTGTGTGTGTGTGTGTGTGTGTGTGTGTGTGTGTGTGTGTGTGTGTGGTCAATGGGTGTGGCTGAGTAGTAAACAATGTCAGAGATTAGGGCTGTCTTACCAACTGACAATCAGCTCCTTCCTTTATCCTCCAGCTATATTCCCCTCTAAATATCCCTACCATGGCCTCCAAGGGGAGGGGGAGTACTTTGTGTGTGGGGAGGTTCCTGTTTGCAGTCCAACTGTGCAGGAGAGGCTGTTGCTAATGGCTCAGGGGTTAGCAGGAGTTGATGAAGGACTGTGTCTAAACACCCCTTGGGGGGTTCTCAATGGCAAATGTAAACAGTGTTTACATAATGGGAGAAACCCCCCCTAACCTCCATCCCACCCCGCCCAGCCTAGCCCTCCCTCTACATAGAAGAATGAGCGTTTGTACATAAACTACTGTCTCTTGTTTGGAGATGGTAATTGAATGGGTACACTCTCTCTAAATATCCCTCATCTTTCATTAGTTGCGACTCCAAGGGAGTCGGCTGGACAGAAGGGTAAATATTTGGCCAGTATCTGTCTGACCTTATAGCTGCCATGGGCGTTTGTTGATCTTGCTGGGGTTTTTTTTCTTCCAGTCTCGTCACATTTGTCCTTCTCTTCACTGGTTCCTGTTCGGCAAATAGAGGGAATGAAAGAAAAGAGCCAGTGCACAAACAACGTATTCAAAGCAAATATTCAAAGAGCCGCTCAAAAAGCACAAACACATGTCAGCCAACACACACAAACACACAAACACACACACACACACGCGCACGCATACAGACACAAACACACAAACACACACACACACACGCGCGCGTGCATACACACACGCACACGCAAACGCACCCACACAGCCACACACAGACACATAGACACACACACACACACACACGCGCGCGCGCATACACACACGCACACACAAACGCACCCACACAGACACACACAGATACATAGACACACACACACACACACACACACACACACACACACACACACACACACACTTGACATTTCAACAACACATCATTCTGATTTTACAGATAGATCGGACAGATGAGCATTCAAATACTGCCCCCCTCCCTCCATTCACATTCTCTATGACATTTTCACAGATGATATGCTATAAAAAGTGGTGATCGCATGCTATTTGCCTCTTATGCTGTGTTCCACGTTGTAATGTATCATTCACTGACCAGAGAACACTAAGGGAGTTTCCACCCATACTGTAGCCTCTGCTCCAGGGGAAAAGATTGAGCTTGTAATGTTAGTGGGCATGTATGGCGCCTCAGCCTTTGACATCATGGTGTTCTATTGGAATGGAAACAGTGAGCCTAAGGACATACGTCACCCCGTTTTATGTTAAAGCATTTAAGTATCCATATGAGTTAAATACTCAGCATACATGTCGTACTAAGGGAGTCCATTTCTTCTAAAGTGTATGTCATAAAGGGCCAAAATGAGACCATAGTTTAGTTAATGGCACTGAGCCGATAGAAACATCAGCATAAAACAGTGTGGACTGTATCTATGCATCAGAGTTAAGGATGAACAGACTCCTTAATACAGGAGGAAGGCTGAAGAGTTTCCCTGAACTGTGTGGCCTGTGGCCACCAGAGGCTGAATCCCATAATGATTTATAATGTAATGACACCTCCAACCCTTTAAAGACGTTCTTTAAAACTTTTACCCCTATTCCATTTCTCAATCCACATGGAGTCCATGGGCCATCCCCAGCTCAATCCCACCTACCCCACCCTGTGCAGACTACATGTAAATATCCACGTCTGTCCCACTGTCTCTCCCTAAAGGCTGCTGTCTCTGTAAACACTGCACTAAGAGCCTACGTTTAGGGCCCTTACCATTATACGTTGGCATTTGAACAAAGCCCTGAGGAGAAAAGGCAGAGGAAAAAAGGAATGAATTGGGGAGGTTGGTAGAGGATAATAAAGCAGGAGTGAAAAAGACTCGTCTGAAAATGAGAGGGTGACTGACCCGCAGACGCTATCCCAGAACTCAGTAGTCATAAAAGGTCTGGGAGCAGAAGCAGAGCGAAGGCTTTGTTTGTGGTCTGCCCCCGATGGTTTTAAAAATCTGTGTCACTGTCTGTGTGCAGGATCTTTTAAGTAGTGAAACTTGGCAGAAGAGGGGGAACTTAGTAGTGGTCTTTCCCTAGGTCATCTGGATTGCTTTACTTCAACCGTGCGTAGCCTATTCAAGGCCTGTCAGGACAACCTTTGACAGTGTAATTGTGATTGTGACAATCATAAATGTATTTTTGTGAGGTTCCAAGCACAGGGAAGCTCACTTAAATGGTAGAGTCTGTTTTTCTGAAAAAGTCCTGTTCAGCTGGTTTAAACCAGTTTTTGAAATGACAGGTCTTGAGCAGCTGAAATTACACAGTTCAGTGGAAAGCTTCTGTTCCAGCAGAGTTATAGCAGAAATGATCATCATTGTTGAGCCTTCACGTTCTGCTATGCAAAAGGTGCGGCAGTGTTGTTCACTACCTTATCTCTTTCCCATCCAACATCCAATCTGAAGGGCACTTCCCTGGCAAGATTTTGAGCCTGAGAAAAAGGAGGGAAACACAGCAAAAACCTTGAACTCAGCACTTGAAAAACAGCTGTTCCTCCCGGTGTCCCAGGTGTGTGTGTGTGTGCTTGTGTGCGTGCGTGTGTGTGTGTAACTGTGTAAAGATGACCCAGCAGTATGTGTGTCCTCCTATTTCTCCAGTGGTGTTTACACACACTCATTACAATATTCAAACATTCCCAGGGGAGCAAGGTATAACGACAAGGCCCTCTGGCAGCAGACTACAGGCAGCCAGAACTAGCCAGAACTATACACGGACTGTGCACTGCCCTGGGGGCCCATGGCCGCTAGTGGACCCTGAGTGAAAAACATATACAGAAGGAGGTAGAGAAAATGTCTTAGTTGTACTCAGAAACTTCCATAAGAGCAATTGCCCTATTAAAACTTGGCTCTTTTAAAAAGCAACTGAAGACTTGTCTTTAGCCTGACTTTTAATAACTCAGCCTGTAACAACCGATAATGTAATAACACCAGATAATGTAATAGCTTTTCATAATGTAATAACGTTTGCATATATAATGTAATAAAGTTG
The DNA here is from genome assembly GCF_951799395.1 of Argentina silus. Taxonomy (NCBI): domain Eukaryota; kingdom Metazoa; phylum Chordata; class Actinopteri; order Argentiniformes; family Argentinidae; genus Argentina; species Argentina silus. Next base: position 7,981,397 of record NC_139655.1, on the reverse strand, counting down.
GAAAACAGAAAATATAATAACTTTATTACATGATTCTGTGGTTATTACGTTTTCCGGTGAGTAAATTATTTTGGATGAACAATGTAATAACTTACCAAAATGATTGTCTTTATGTTTTGTTTCATTCACATTAAGTGTCACAGCTAAACAGTCATTGTCGAGTTCCTGTTGTTTGTTAACATTGCTGTAAAATGTTTGTCCATGAGAACAAAATGCTAGTTTGAACAATGTTTTGAAGCTATACAGTGTTTACAATGGCATTGTTTACAAACATTGGAGTAAAACAAGCTTATATCTGTGGGTTCTGATAGTGTAAGACAGTTGAACTAAGCTCACAAGACATCCTTCAAGAATCAATGACTATATATCATTCTTAAAGTCCAAAAATTGATGTACGAATCCCAGATTGCCCTTTTAAAACTTAATAAATAAAAAAAACTTCTGAATTTGATGTTCTTCATAAACTTCAACATTCAACACTTTTAATGTGTTATGTGCAGGAGGGCTAGTGTTCAGAGAGCACAGTAATAAGACATATGGGCAACACAGTGTGCTGCACCATGGAGTGACAACTAGGCCAAAGCCTGCACTCAGAAGCCCTCCAGAACCAGGGTTGTAGACCATTCTACGGTACCACTCTACTATACTGGATAAGACTGGTGTAGATATACTGTTTTCATAGCTTGACAACTAGACACTGTTAGCATGGCCTGAACATTGGAATTATTACCTACAAATATCATGTTTGTACTCTTACTGGCAACTCACCATTAACACTCATTGTAGTCATCCTTGATACTGAAATATTTGGTTTGATTTACTGAATTTCATGTCTTACCTTTCAACATGGTGTGATTGAGGAAAGAAAATGATGGAAGAAATTGACAGGGTCATGTCAGGGTCAAATGAGAAAAGCCCTCTATTAGCCATTTACATCCAACTACATCCAATCATCTTTGAGACAATCCAACACTGTTTCTCTATGTTTTTGTGGTATCATGAGTTCCATGGTGTGTGTGTGTGTGTGTGTTTGCGTGTGTGTGTGTGTGTGTGTGTGTGTGTGTGTGTGTGTGTGTGTGTGTGTGTGTGTGCGTGTGTGTGTGTGTGTGTGGGTGGGTGTGTATGTGCATGTGTACGTGCGTGCGTGCATGTGTGTGTGCGTGAATGTGTGTGTATGTGTGTGTGTGTGTATGTGTGCTTGCGTGTGCAGACAATGATTTTAGTCAGTTATTACATTATTCATCAAAAATGCTGTACTTACCGGATAACGTAATAACAGCCGGATAATGTAATTAAGTTATTACATTTTCTGTTGAACAGGTTTATGAGCAGGGTGAGCACAGGTTCAGTTACACTAGAACTGTCTCAAAGCTGCTGAGGCAGAGCTTTCTCACAGACATCAGTCTCCCCTTTATAGAACATTACAGTAGACTTAAGATAACCCATAAGTGCCCTATGAGGTTCAAAGGCTTGATAGTTAGAAATAGTAGATTAGCAGATTACTCAGTTATAGTGCCTCTGATGTAAACCCAATGTGATATACTGTAGATTAATCAATATCTTGACGCAAATCATATCTTGGTGACATGTATCCATGGATGGGTGGACAGTTTTATGATTAGATTGGTTATCCTCCTGCAGATCTAAAATTTGACAAATTCCACAGGCTTATTTGTAGCAGTCAGCAAGATGTCTGTGTCTTCCTACCTTATAGTATATAAAAGACGGCATTTACTGAAACCAGAATAATGGCTTGATTCAATTAGGGATTGTGCTATTACATGTAATTTAGCTGTAAATGAAAGAAAACACAGGCAGGTTTTGTTTTGCTGGGACGGACATAATCTCACTGTCTGGTCTGATGCCTTTTTGCAGTCCTGCCTGACATTGCTCTAAATAGCCTTTACTAAACACAGAATTACCATTGTTCCTATTAAGCCGCTGTAAGCCTCTGATTTAATGTTGTGTGTAGGCCTATAATATGTGTGTGCATACTGTATGTGTCTATGTGTGTATGCTCGGTGCAGCGCAAGCATTGTGTGTGTAGTATGTGTGTGTCTAGGCCCCATGTCTGAATATGTGTGCTCACCAACTTAGCCAAAACCTCCTAGATGCCAAGCAAATCCCATAAACTTGAATGCAATTACATTCTGGTTCAGAAGTAAGTGGCAACTAATGAAGAAAAGTAGACTGGAACATGGGATATAAACTGAGCTTTTTGGTCAGAGTTTACAGAAATGCATAAAAGCTATAAAGGAAAAACTTTGAACAACGACCGTCTCTGTTTAATAGAGCCCTCAATGTGTGGCCTATCTCCTCCCAGCACTGTGAGAGTAGCGGCAGTTATACTTTCCTCATCTCAGCACCTCCAGCACCATGGGCGTAATGGCAGCCCACCGTGTCTGATGGGCGTTGGGTAAATGAGTGTGTTTAGTGGGCACGGCCTGGGATATGACTGTAGATTACTCTGCAGAGGAGGGAAGAGTGGGGGACTGTTTCATGTGTTACACAATATACTGTGTCTAACTGTGGAATGGCAATGCGTGGCATGTACTTTTATTGCTATAGTATCTTAACTAGGAGTAGCACAACTCCAATTCTATCATCAAGTTTGCTGACAACACTACTGTTGTAGGCCTGATCACAGACAGTGATCAGGGAGGAGGTAAGGGCTCTGGCTGAATGGTGCCAGGACAACAACAACCTCTCCCTCAACATCAGCAAAACAAATGAGATGATTGTGGACTACAGAAAGCAGCAGGGGGACACACACACAGTAGCTTTAAGCTCCTCGGTGTACACATCACTGAAGACTTGACGTGGTCCCATCACACCAGCACAGTGATCAAGATAGCGCGCCAGGAAATTTGCTGAGGAAATCTGGCCTGGACCCTCAGATCCCCACCAAATTCATTAGGTGTACCATCCTGTCCGGCTGCATCACTGCCTGGTACGGCAGCTGCACCACCCTTGACCGCAGGGCTCTACAGAGGGTGGTGAAAACGGCACAGTACATCACAGGGAGTGAGCTCCCAGCCGTACAGGACATCTACTCCAGGAGGTGTGTGAGGAAGGCCCGGAAGATCATCAAAGACCGCAGCCATCCCAGCCATCCACGTCCCTGTCCATCTGGCAAACGGTACCAGAGCAAACGATCTTGGACCAACAGGTTCCAAAATATCTTCTACCTTCAAGCAATAAGCCTTTGATCTGATAGCTGCCCAGCGCTGCCTAATGCTCACCTGCACTAGAGACAATTTGCACTCATCCCTGCACACACACACACACACACACACACACACACACACACACTCACACACACACACACACACACACACACACACACACACACACACACACACACACACACACACACACACACACACTTCCATCATTGCTGCTTTATATATTTATACTATTTATCTCACTACACTTATTATTTGACTGTTATTCCTTGATTGTATATTGTGTATTGTGTTGTTATTATTCTATTTCTACTTGTATTTTATTTTATTTTATTTTATTTGTTTCAGCTATAAAACATAGACCAATCTAGTCAATATATAAGACCAAAGGTTCAGGTGTGATGTTATTTTAAAAATCATGTTATTCCAGGCTGGTAGTCATGCTAGTTTGTTGGATATTGTTGCTATTGCTATGGTTACACTGCTGTAGATAGCTGTAATTATAAGTCATTATTTCACAAGTAGACTAAATAAGATGTTGACTCCTACACAATCTTACACTAATTTTAATAGTTTTTTGTCAAAACAACTCCATACTGGGATAACTGGGATGTGCCTGTTTCAGACTTTTATAGCATTCTTTGAAGATGTTTCTCATGTCTGGAAACATTGGCTTTTATCATTCAGGGGAAATATCCCCCAGGTTTCCTGCATCTCCCTCCATGGCTTCAGGAAGTCTAGTGAAAAATGTGTTTGAAATTTTATCCAACCTGTTTCTCTCCCCCCATCTTTGATGAGTGTAATTGGGAGTTGCTGCATGGAAATTAAAAGGTAGGGCCACCGCAATGACGCATAATCATCCTGCACAATAAAAAATGAGAATGAACACAGGCCAGGAGAGAAAGAGAGGAGGGAGGGAGAGAGAGAGAGGGGGGAGGGGGGAGGGGGGGATCAAGGGCAAGGTACAGCAAAGTGGAGAAAGAGAGTGGGAGGGAAGAAGAGAGACGAGAGAAAGAGAGAGAGAGAGAGAGAGAGAGCAAGAGAGAGAGACAGAGAGAGAGAGATAGAAGGGGGGGGGAGAGAGAGAGAGAAGGGGGGGAGAGAGAGAGCAACCCTGGGCTGCTTGTTTGAGAGGGAGGCTCCTCCAGGCTGTAACAGGATATCATAATGAGGTCTGCCTCCCGCTGGGCATTTCTTCCTGTCTCTGGGACAGACTACCTGTTCTGGGGGCTGGCTGGCTGACTCTACTCCCTCTCCCTCTACTCTCTAAGCTCTTTTCCTCACCCAGCACCCGGGAGCAGAGAAAACATGACACATAAAGGAACTGCCATCCGCCATTGTATTCTCTGTGGCTACTATGTGCCCTAGGCCCACCCAGTAGATGCATGTCAACATGGCTACCTCCCTCTCCCAGCTCTGGTGGGGTGTTTCCTCCTTGTCTCTCTGACACAAGGGTGTATTTCTCCCCTTTATGGGATGCAGGTGCCAGCTGATTGTTGCTCTAATGTGTGTGCCAGCAGATAGGTAGCTGTGTTTGAGTAGCAGCTACGGTGGAGACAGACATGAAGAGAAATGATGAACTCAAACTTTCACTCAAACACTAGATGCAGAGCAAAACTAACATAACACTTGAAGAGATGTAACTTCAGAACTCATGCATTTAGCAGTGCTTACCGAGTCACATGTCCATGCAGTCGGTCAGGTGCGGAAAATGCACAATGAGCAAATATTACCAGTGTTCATCTTGACACGTCACACACCACTATACAAGCATAACTGAAAACCGTTATCGATGGCATTTGAGAGGAGTGCTTTATTTTCATGAGGAGACTAATGGGACAGTAATGCATTGTCTGAGTATAAATCTGTATAAAGTATATACAAAACAAATATATATAAAGTACATTGCAAAGAAATTCTCCCGTAGGTTGTGAAAACCATTGCACCCTAGCCGTGTTAGTGTCTCCCTCTCAAATCTAATTAATTAGTCATTAATTTAATTTAATGTCATTACTGCCTGAAGCACACTCTTAAACACTACATATTTCTGTTCTCAATTGTGTGGCTTCTGCACCGTTCAATAAAGAGTTTAGAGCCTCTACTTCAGCAAGGCCATGGGAACTCTAGACATTTGGAGAAATTATTATCGAAAAAGTCTAGAAACGGAACGTCCTGCAATCCTAAGAGTGGGACATTTAGCTATGGATGCTTGGGTGCCAACATGATGTTGTTTTGGGAACACCAGGTACTCCTCACCACCATGTAAATGTCTGCTTTCCCTTAACATGAACCTTAAACAACTATAGGCATGTCCTGTACAATGTCTTTGTGATTTTACACACAAACAACAAAACGACATTATAAAATGTGACTTACAACTCCTGAACAATGTTTTATATTATGTTTTTCTTGGTTGCTATTCCTGCATGTCGTTATCATTTGGACCAAAGGTATATCACCAATCGCCATACATCTCTCTCACTCTGTTTAAGTCAGACACCCTTGATGATGCTCTGTGTGGTGAGACCCCAGTCTGAGCAGAGGGATAGATCCCCCTCAGAACTCGGTTCCACTGCAGAGGCAGCCTGCCTGTCATCGCCTGGCCGCTGCTAATCAGATTGCATCTGTTTCCTGTTTGCAGTTTTACGGGGCTGCCTGTCCCGTTCAGCTTGCCCCCCGGCTCCCGCTGGCCCCCACATCCAGATGGCTGTGCGCGCGCGCACATACACACACACACACACACACACACACACACACACACACACACACACACATACACACGCGCACATACACACACACACACATACACACGCACACATACACACACACATGTACACACACACACACACACAAAACAAACACACAATTCATGCTAAATCCTCTACATTCCTCCTCTAAATGAGTTATCAAATCTGATCCCATTAATGGAAATGGCATGGAAGCCTCCTTTGGGCACTTCTATGTGGTATATAAGACTGGATTGTAGGGGGGGATAGATGTTAGGTCAATGTTCTTAGATAAGTGGAGACGGGGGATAAGGGGGGCCTGAGCCAGTAAGTTTGTTTTAACATTTAAAAGACTCTGGAGGTTGAGGATCACAAGCACAACCCAAAGAGAGAAGTGTGCCTTTCACTGAGTCTGTGTTCGGCAGAGAGGGGATGACATCACAACCCCAGTCTAAGAAAACAGTGAAACGGACGATGAAAAATTCCTGGACACCGTTGTGAGAACGGAAAGGGCCTGCCAACAACGGATGTACTCTCACACACACAGGCACTCATGGGCACACACACATACACACACACTCCAGCACACGCACTGGAGTCATGTTCTGTTTTGAGGAAACTTCTGGATTTTCTGGCATTATGGAGGTATGCCGTTGCTTTTGGTCGCCGTGGTGACCTGTGTTTGATTTTTGCCAGGCAATGGAAGTTGAGACATGTTCTTTCGAGCACTGGGTTGCTGGGGTGCAGTAGAGGGTGTGTGTGTGTGTGTGTGTGTGTGTGTGTGTGTGTGTGTGTGTGTGTGTGTGTGTGTGTGTGTGTGTGTGTGTGTGTGTGTGTGTGTGTGTGCATGTGGGCATTGAGTTATACGATCACCTCACTGTGATCAGGGCCAAGCCAGCCCTGCAGGAGGTCGACGAGTTTTGGAAGGAAAAAGTACACTCTGCTTTGTTGATATGAAATATACACAGTGGTTTATAATGCATAAAGTCAAACACACTTAGAATCCTGCAAAAGCACTGGGTCTGCACCACATCTATTATGGCCAACCAAGACCCACCGGTAAGTATGGAACATCAGTTTAGAAACTGCTCTTTCAAAGACACAGGGGACATTGAGGTGACTATTTTGACATTTAGGAAGCCCCAGAAACAGAGCTATAACCCTGACTAACAGTTCCCCCTTGGTTCTGTCTGTACAAGTGAGCAACCTTGGACTCCACAGTTGGGTTTTAATACAGCCTCTTTACAGGGGCAGATTCTCTCTGTGCTCCCAAAATGACATATTAAAACCAGAACCTCTTAAATATGCGAGAAACACGTTTTCCACTGTGCCAGCCCAAGTCTCCAACGCAGCACCAATCTGTTAGTCATCCAGCTCCAAGTGTTTATGGTCTTATTAATAACAACATAAACGGTTGTGTCAATCACTTACTGAGACAGGGGTTTTTAATCAAACAACCTCTAATGGGATTACTGTTTCTTTTCCTTATGATAATGTTTTTCATGATCATGCACACTAATCATAAATGCACATTTGTTTATATATTTTTTGTGCAGTTTAAAGTGGAAAAAACTGCATAATTGACATTATAGGAGTGGATCACAGAGATTGAACACAGTTGCTTTGAAACATGACTAATTCTTCAACTAAGCACACTGTTATTACATATTAATAAGGTAATTAATGAAATGTGGTTTCCAATTCACTGTGTAGTAGAGTTGAGTAGAGTTGTTTCCATAGAGGTTCCAGCCCAGCCCAGTGTTGTGGAGTACACAGAACAGAGCAGAGCAGAACAGGGTAGAGCTGAGTGGTGTCAGGCCCTAAATGGGACAGGAGTTAGCCCAGCACTTCCTGTCTGACTGCAGGGCTCTCAGGTTCCACCGCTCCACCGACCTCTGGTCTGAATTACGTCTGTCCGTCTCTGGCCTGCCACACCGCCCCCTGTCCCCCTGCCCCCACCCCTGTCCCCCTGCTGCCCCCCTCTCGCCCCCCGCTCAGACTTCAGTGGTCTGCCCAATGTTGGGGAGACAGGCTTAATGTGCTTTTCACTCTTAATGCTGCCCAGATGAGGGGCACCACCACCGCCTCCACCACACAGGACGCAGGGAGCTGAGCAGAGCAGAGCGGAGAGGAGAGGAGAGGAGAGGAGAGGAGAGGAGAGGAGAGGAGAGGAGAGGAGTGGAGAGGAGAGGAGAGGAGAGGAGTGGAGTGGAGAGGAGAGGAGAGGAGAGGAGAGGAGAGGAGAGGAGAGGAGAGGAGAGGAGAGGAGAGGAGAGGAGTGGAGAGGAGAGGAGAGGAGAGGAGAGGAGGGGTTGCTCTAAAAGCATTTCCCTGTACACTCCACAGAGGGAATCAAAGGAGAGGGGGAAGGCAGACGATTATCACAAAGATTTTAAAAAAAGAAAAGAAAAAAAGAAGAAGATGTTAAAAAAGTTAAAATGGCGACATAACCTCCCACACTGAGAGGGAGAAATTAACCTTCTCTGCTTCAAGTCACTAGTTATACATTTTTGGGGGAATATTATAATGCATATTCTTTAAAAAAAAAAAGTCTTAGTCAAGGCAAATAATATTCACATGAAGAAAAACAACAAAGAGCATGTAAAATAGCCTTTTGAAGATAAATCATTATAAACTCATGTCCTCAAATATTGAAAACCCAATGAGCTTTACATTTAATTTTTTTCCCAAACTGTTCAAATTGACATATACAGCCCAGAAGGGAACAGGAGCCTGTACGATATAATCTTAAATGTGCCCTTTCATGCACTGGGTGAGTTTTAACAACAATGACTCTTCTGAGAGCACCCGTAAACATGTGCCTGGGACCTTGACCCCAGCAGTAAACAGTCTTTCCCCCCAGTGATGAATAGCAGAGCTGGGCCTAGAGCTGGGCCCTACATCTCTCTCTCGCTTTCTCTCTCTCTGTTGCTCTCTGTCTCTTTCCCACCCTTTCCTATTCTATATACACAGTCAAACAAGGCAAATACAGTGGTAATCTGAGATTACTGTAGTTAACTCCTGTCTCCCCCCATTCCCCCCACCCCAACACACACAAAAATACACACAAACACACACACACACACACACACACACACACACACACACACACACTCCTCTAATTAATGGAGTTTGGGATTTCTGTGGGTGGGGTGACGTCCTCGTCCCTCTGCATTGGGCCACAGTAAAGCACCACTGAGGTACACATAGAGGAAGCCCCTTGTTTGTTTTCCCTGCCCGGTTCTTAGTGACTCCAGAGGATTATTCTACATTTCAACATATTTATGTTTGGAAGTGAACTTCCCCCTTGTCTCAAGAGCCATATCCTATCAGTGCAGGAGGGGGGACAGGGTTGTTTTCCATAAGAGATGTGTTTTCCAAAACTTGGAGGATATTTGAAATTAGCCAAGGGGAGTTAAAGTGAATTTGATATAAAGCCTTTAGTCCACAGTGGTCAGTCATACACCTTGTCCATATACCGCAACCAGTCTACAGGAAACAAGCCTCTAAAACCCTGTAAGGGTCACTGGCTTCAAGCACAACAAACAGTCACAACAAAAAGTGAAGGCAGGGTTGTCAATGCTCTGTAGAGGCTTCAAACAAAGATGGTGGAGATGAGATCGCTACACTAACCGCTCACCATACCTGACCTCGCTGGAAAAAACACACCACACCTTGGAAAAAGAGACACCCTTTCCAAAAACCTCAACACAGAGAGCCCCCATGACCCGGCCTGGGCGGCAGCCTCACCGGATGCACCGGGAGACGCTGTGGCACAGCTAAGGACTGTTTATTCCTGCACTCTAGAGTTTCCAAACAGGCACTAGCCCAGAAAGAGCCCTGAGAGGCCTGGGACGCCGTGAATCATGTTTACAACAAATTCACTCTGAGCTCTGGACTGGAGTGGTAAATGGTCCTGGTGCATAAGCACTTACATGGGGAGACTGACCAGAGGATCCACGGAAGGGGCACAGGGGGGAGGGCATTGACCCCAAGGTGTCTGCCTGGGTGGGGGTTAGGGGGTAGGGGACAGGTTAAGGACCTCATGTGCTGGATCACTGGACAATTAAGATCCAGGCGTTACTCAAAGAGACATGGCCTGTCCTCCGCTAGAGAGTGGTGGAGGTTGGGGCGGGTCTACAATTCTATAGTTTATCAGGCAAAAAATAATAGCTGTGCATTTTACAATCAAAATCAATGTATGTTTATGTATATAACAAGAATCATATGCATATATAAGAGTTATTTATATATAATAAGAGTTATTTTCCATGTCTAGTTTTGTATTAAAATTGGTATGAAAGCTACGTTGCCTATTTACGTCTGTCCCCATTTGAGATGGTTAATAGGACACTTTCCCCAAACAAACCCTGCAGTTTAACGTTCCCCAGGAACTGTCGTAAAGCACTCGCAGAGAATAATTACCCAGCATTACACCAGTGTTTTCGAACATAGCTGCCTGAACGTCATATTTCACATACCCTGAAGCAGCAGTCAACATGTGGTAGCTATGTCAGTAAGTGAGTTCTCAAACATAAACAACGAGATAAATTCATTTTGTCAGGAGGGTTTTATCGCTACATTTCATTTTATCACGTATGGACTCCTATCCTCTGTCTGTAGTGGGACTCTAATACACTTGACACATTTTTCCGTAGCACGTTATAGGGTGACACTCGACAGTGTGCACCCACCAAAGAGTCACTAGTAAAATGAGGAGAGTAAAAGACACATACAGACAAATTCTCTCTGGATGCCAATCCATAACCAATAATATCTCCTAGTGACTTGGTGACCCAGATACCATGCGGTCTAAAAGGTGACAATTGGACGAGAGGCACAGCGCTCTATTCATCCCTGATGTAAACAGTTTTATCTGTTACTTTGGGATTAGATCTCCTATAAACGCTGTGCAGGCGGGGATAGTGTCAGAAAGACACAGCCATCTCCCCTTTCAGCAGTGTAATCTCAGGGATCTGGACTCACAATGCACACACATTAGAACCACCGCCGAGTCCCCAGGCTACGGCTGCCAACTCAAGGTGCGCGTCGTTGTTCACAGGACCTGGACAGCTGCCAAGGTGCTTTGTGAAATCCATTATTAGTCCTTAGCATGCACGCAACCTTTAAATCCCCCTCCCCTCTTTTTTTGTTGCTGATTTTATGCCTTTGACTTTGCCTCTTTCTCTTCCATGTTCATTAAATGTGTTCACGGTTGGTACTTGATAATGTACTTAAGTCTGTCCTCCAGACTGAAGTTTGGATAAAACCTGAGTTTGAGATTCCAGCAGCAGGTTGAGGTGGTTTGAAGGTGGAAGGTTGCCCTTTACCTTTTGTGCCGTACACTCAACCAGCACAGTATACAACCCTATATGTGACTGTTCCCTACAGGTAAACATGAGAGGGCCCATGATACTTGTATAACTTCAGACCCTATAAGGGCTTTGAAGAAAATGGAGAGTTGCATCTTTGTATGGTGTATGAGCCTATCTATGTCAGCCATGAGTGGATGAGTGGTTAGAGGGAGTGGGGACTCAGAGGGTCAGACATGTCAGCCTCTCTAGAGGGTAGACATTGTTCTCCCATCTGTCTTCAGGGGGAACCCTCCACTGACAGAGAGGGGCCCATAAGTGCCCTTAGCTGCAAGGATGATGAGAGTGTCACATCCATGAAGTTGAGGAGACAGGGTTGTAGAACCAGACCTGTCGGACTGCAAGGGGACCTGGGATGAGCTCAGCCCTGATGGGGACGGCTCATCACAGGGGCCTAGTCGGGATCCTTGGAGGGCTCTCTGGGTGTAAGCTAATACCCAGAGTCTCAACATCTCATCCCACAGGGATCTGACACTCGGAGCCTCTTCCTCACCCTGTATCTCAGGCCTCTCTTAGCCGTGCCTCACACAGACACACAGAGGACAACAGCAGGATACTTGATTGGCAGCTCAGTCTGTTACATATAAGAACATAGGATATGTACTGTATGTAACACTGATCTAATATTAGAGTATCTATTCAGGATAAGGGGGATTTCGTAATCCTTAATTTCGTTTAATTATCATCCTTGACTTTTCTTCAGTGGCCTTTCATTTAGACGGTTTTGTTTGCTTAAACATGCTGGAATGCACTGAAAATCTCTCTTTTTGAAACATAACAAAACTTACTATTTACAGACAGTGACATTAAGCCTGAAGAGTCAAGTCTGTCCCATAAACATTCCCAACATTATTATTTTTTCTTTTGGGGCAGATTTATATCTAAATGTTGCAAGGATAAATGTTTACATGGGGAAGGTAAATGTGGACATTGGTTTTATCCACTTTAAGGAAATTAATTAGCTCGGATGGGCTAAATATTTAGACCTTGTCTTGTTTAAACGGATGTCTGTCGTGTGGGAGAATGACACGTATATGCAAAATGGGAACACTCCCAGGTTGTCTCTGTCTTCGACTAAATATCTGTTTTCTGAATCTGAATTGATTGTGTTTGTTTTTAAGAATGTTTATGTTTGTTTTAGTAGGAAACTAGTAAATAATCTTCAGCATATGTTTTTTTGATATGTTTTTTTAGGAAGACCAGAGGATCTAAAGTAAGTAAAAAACATGTTTTATTAGAAATATCCTGAAAGAGAGTCTGTGGGTGTGTGTTAGTGTGTGTATAGTGATTAATCTATCATTTTCACCAAGATGGAAGAACCTGACAACTCTGTTGAGCCTGGGGAAGAGGAAAAACAAGCATAACATACACATTCAGTTATAGCCCAGGGAGGTGTGCATCCATTACTATGTGCAGGTGTTAACAGGTCCCATGTGTGTTTACACTTAATATATTGTTCCACAGGGGCACAGCGTAGTCCATGAGAGCCTATACACTACCGCTGAATGAGTTTTATCGTCAGCGAGGATAAAAAAACCCACAACACCCCTCTGATTTAAATCATGGTTATTACTTGGTTATTCTCACTATGAGCTTCAAAAATTAACCTACCAATAAAAACTGTATATCTCCACGTCACTGCAATGCTTTGCTGTGGATGGGGGTTTATTCTGAAAGACGAGCGAGAAATCTACATCAATAAAAATGAGAAAGGGCAGTTTGAAGTCACTTCAAAACAAATTGGGCTTTTGAAGGAGGCTAGTTGGCCACCTCATTAAATTTGCATGTCAATACGATGCTAATCACCGGTGCTGGGTCTTTTATTGTGAGCTACTGAGACAGTTGGGTCTGAATGTGGCATGAAGAGGCCTCCTTATAGTCCCCTGAGTGTTGGGAGGTGGGGGGAGGGCACGTCTGCCAGGGCTCCTCAGACATCCCCGTCTGGTATCAGCAGGTGACCCGATGGAGCATAACCACGAAGAAGAAAACACGGGGCACATTAGCTGTCCAAACCAGAGGGCCTTGTTATTATTACAAGGGTAATAGTCCTGAGGGAGGCTAAGTGCGTGGGTTGAGCTCTGCTAATGCAAGCTGCTGTTAAGTGGTTAGGTGGTAATAGTGTTTTCCTGAAGCCCTAATGGAGAGAAACAAGGGTCAGCTTTAATACTGACACAGCCTCTGCAGGTGGACCTAAACTAAACTACTTACTGTCTCTGTTGTGGCAACTCAGGAAACGAAATATGTTTCATATGAACTTTTGAACCTCATTACCTAAACATGTTTCATGTTCCTTTTATTTTCTGGATGTCATGGCAACATATCAACTACAATAAAGGCTGGTGTGCCTAAGAACAAGTATAGCTGTAGTGCAACAAAAGATTTATTCTGACATGCTATAGCAGCCAAACAGCTTCAGCAGTCATGTATGGTTGCCCCAAAACTACAATGAAACCAGACTGGACCTTTGTAGTTGAACGCCACTGTGCAAAGTATTATGTTTATGTATATCATGAATGCAAGGCTCTCTTTCTGTAATACAGCCAGACCGTAAAGGAAGCTAATACGAGGAGTATAGATGATTATATAGTAATTCGCCAAGCAGAGGTTCTACATGACGTATAGATGAGAGAGCACTACCTGAGAGCACACTCTGTCAAAGGAAGTAATGGGACTTTCAGCAGAACAACTGCAGACATGTAGTGTCATATTATACAGGCTAAGCCATGACTCTCTTAATAAGCTGGCTCCCACCCATGATTTAGGATCTATCGCTAAGCAGCATAAGAGAGGTAGAGGTGAGTCCTCTTCATCTACATACTGTAGTCACACACAGTAGGGTTAGTGTATTTGAAACTGAATGGGGAGGGCTCCACAGAAACTGAATGGGTAGGGCTTACTGGCATTAGAGTGAGTATAAAATAAATCCAGCTACTTACTTCCAGGATAAATCCTGCTAGCAGTAAAAAATCTGTTTGAAGCTGAAAATCTGACCTTTGGAGGGGGTTCAAGAATGACTGAGTCAGATGTGGAGCACTACTCCAAAACAAGGCCTTACTGTCAAGTCCTACACACACACACACACCACGGCTGACACTCCTGCCTGGCTCTGAAACATCATGGTTCTCTCACTCACATCCTCTCACCAACTAGACACACACACACACACACACAGGTCTCTCTCTATCACACAACATGCACACCTTGTATTACCTCTGTATTAATAGGTTGCAACATAAAAACAGCATTTTCATATAAATGTACTGCTTTGTAGTTCAGTGGGTATCTGACAGCATTAATGTGTCTCTGACAATATGTTCTCCTACCAATTAGTTATATTATTATATATAAATTAGTGTATTGTGTAACCCTAACAGGACAGGCTAGGGGTAAATTGAACAACTAATAACTCTATTTCTACAGTTATCAATGGCTGAGAAAACTGACTTGGATTAACTCAGTAACTAATTTCTGCCAGCAGACTGATAGAACAAACTCCCAAATAAATATCAGGTCAGTTTAATGGATTTTTGTGTCTTAAACTCATAATCAGTCTTCGTCTGATCACAAGAGAAATATGGAATGATCAACCAAAACAAGAACACACAGGACAGGTCTTCAGACAAAAATATATATATTTAAAATCTTTACAATAAGCTTGAATCAAGAAACGTACACAGAGGAGTGTGCACACCTACAGTCAACACTGAATTCTTTACTCTTTTTTTACTCCTCAAAAGTCCTTTTTGTACCCTGGTGTCAGTGTAAAATTCTTCTATTTAGCTTCTTTTAAGCAAAACAAGTTATTTTCTTTTTATATTTTACAAATGTGCAAATAAGACAGATTTGGAATCCTTCAGCGCTCAGTGTAAGTCCAGGATCCACAGGGCAATGACAGAGCTCTCTCAGTTAGTCCTGCCCCCTCAAGTTTAAATACAGCTCCTCGTTGGTTTGCCTTTCATTTCAAGTAAAGTGCTCCTTAGCAAAAACCTCAAGGCTTGCGTTCAGTTTCTTTCTTCTCCATTGAAAAAACAGATAAGTACAATGGACAAAAAAAGTAGTTAGTTTTTTTTTAAGTAAAAAGAGAAACCCAACGAATAGAGGCAGTCTCGGCTGTTTGGGCAGTGTCAGGGGCTCAAAAGAAAGTCATACAAACTCCAGCTTCCCGTGCCCGCTGTACATTCCCCAGTGCACCAGAGAGAAGATCTTATCATTGCCTGGGTCAGCCTGTCTCATCTTGTCGCAGGTTAGGCAGCAGTTCTCGTGGCCTGTGACTGGCACCATGCATTCTAGGTCCAGCTTGGCCACGTGACCCTTCTTGGTGTGGTGGCCGTGGAAGCTGTAGTGGAGCCGCGACAGCATCTGCTGCCTCTGGTCCTGCAGGCGCTTGTTCTCGCTGCGGAGCATGCGCAGGGCCAGCATGATGAGCAGGACGAGGATGAGGCCGCCCGCGATGGGCACTGCGATCACTGCTGCCCTGAACCACACCTCCTTGGCAGAGGCCAGCTCCTGTACTCGCGTGATGAGGTTGCGGTTGTTGCTCTCTGGCTGGTACCTTCCATGGTCTAGAGACAAGAGAGGCAAAAGGTATGAGTCGTTTATCCGAGATGGGGGCCAGAAATTAATTTCAGCTAATAAACTACCTCTGGACTGGGTCATAACAAGATTCCCACTTGAGAGCTCCCTTCCTCTCTGTGTGCACCTTTTCATAACTCAATGGGCTAGTATTTATGCCCTACATGTAGTCTGTCAGGGGATATTCTACAAGGCACATTCCTACTCAGTGGGAAAATTACATGGTGCACATGCAATAAAAAATATCTGATCTACGTCCAAGTGCTTAAGGTAAACTGGCTGCTCCCTCCCTTTTCTGCCGCTGTGCTGGAACCCATTAAAAAGAGGTGGGAATTATTAAAGGGTGCATGGATGGCGTGTCCTTAACAGTAAGCCATTTCATGAACCCCTGTTGATACAGTTTAAGCAAGGGGGTAAAGGCAGCCCCAAATAATATTACAGGTAATAATTTTACAGTGGAACAGAACATTAATTGCCTGCATATAATCAGAGTTTTCTGTAATAGGTAATGCGTTTTTATCCCTAAAGGGGTGATACGGGTGTTTCGGTTATCCAAAGAGCCACACAAGAATCACTAACAGTTTCCATTCTCCTTACCTGTTGAATCTCTGGTGTGCGCCAGGTCGTGCAGGCCTCTGTAGTTGCACATGTCGTCGTGACAGCACTCTAGCGTGGAGGAGCCCCCAGACAGGACGGCTGTGCTCTTTGAGCCGCACACATCGGCTGCGTTCGCGACGGGATCTAGACATCCGTGTGTGAGCGGAGAGTTTGTGTTCAGAGGGTCAAGGACCTTGGTGAAGCAGGCGTTTAATTCTGATTTGCACATGTAACCCGTGGCCACACAGTGCGGAGCGTCACAGTAACACCTTATTTCTCCTGCAAAACATGAAAGGAGGCAAAATACACAACAGCCTTAGATGCATGAAGTGCTGTAGGTCGAATTTATCAACATAGTAAAGAGCAAACACTGCTGATGTTTTGTATCTGGCACTAATAGTAATTCACCTTTCATAGGTTATTTTACCTATGGGCTAAATTTCGGTAGCCTAACACTTTACATTAGGGTTAGGTAGCCTTCATAAAGGGGTTATTATCAAGGGTTTAAAAGTAGTGTTTGCTGTATAATTTGTTTTAAAATATTCAGTTTTAACTCGTGGTTGAAATGATGATGTGTTCTGCTGGACACAATAATGAGCTTGTATGTGGCTGCACGTTCGCTATACAATCAATTACAATTACATCATGTACACAGCAACTTATAGACCCTTCATAAATCCTTCACATAGGCAACCTTAGTGTAGAATGTTACCAATCATCATTTCAACAGTGCAAAGGCTTGCGTTTTACAACAGAATAGGTGAAATTTTATAAACATGTCAGCTTTAAGGGTGTGAATGCGCCACACACGGCTGTTAGGCTATATCTCTGAATAAATGTAGGCCTACCTACTTTGCCTTTAAAATCATGACGTCAACTCGCTATTTAGAGACTTGAATCGGAAACCATGGCTACACGTGTCTTTATAGGACTCTCAAACCTTTGGGTCTGAATTGACATTGGCAACATTGTCAAAACGAGTATATGACAAGTAACCTGAAATACTTCAGGAATCTCCCATTTTAGTTCAGTGAAATACAATAAACAAGCCTTGTTTTGGTTAAATGAAATACAGTAAATAAGCTTTAAGAGCTTTCCGCGCAAAAGGGTTCTTTAGTCAGTATTATAAAACAGGAACCGTGTAGATTATAATTAGTGGTTTGTTTGCCAAAGTCAATTTCTTTCAACCCAAATGGAAACTCGTAAAGGGGGGTGAGAGAGCGGCGCAGAAGTCTCCTTTTTCAGCTTGCACGCAAGCTTACTTGTGGTCAGGAAGGGTTGGGGGGGCGGGGTACATTTGAGTTCTAATCTAAAAAGGTTCCACCGACAACCTTATCAACATACTACTCTTTTTTTTTTGCAAAGTGACAACATAATTGAATAATATGAAAATGTGTTATATGGCTATACTGTAAATAATTGAACTGTGTTTCTTTTCTCAATTCAAATGGATATTCTGTTTTTTCTATAGAATAAAAAACTGTTTAATAGTTTCCCATCACATCAAGGCCATGTAGGCCGAACTGTTACAGGCTACTTTTATAGGCTTGAGGTCAAAATGATTTGATATACTGATGGAAATGTAATTGCCATTGTGAACTCCACACACACAAATCAACACCTTTGTGTTTGTTGTGGTACGCTGTTAATGTGTAGATAGTGTCGAGTTACATGTCGCCTTATTAACTTAATTGACAGTAGAATTGCACTATATGCCTAGCCTACAGGGAAAACATTAAACACATTAGGGCCTATGGCACATACCCAAATGTAGTCTGTAACTGCTATTTGTGCTTAGATTACAAAAATTATATAGGAGACCCACATGTTTAATATAAACATGGGCATATAGGCTATGACTGTGTTACCAATGTGAGAACTATGGCATTGGGGCCATTCAGTTTCTGCCAATGTCATTATAATAGACAGTGCTTGCTACTTCATGAAATACAATTATATAATAGTGAACTACAGGTAGGCTACATTGCCGACAAATTATAATAATATTGAGGCATTTGGAAACTCAACAAAACATGATGGCACCAAGTGTGATGCGCGTACCTATTGTAGCACTTTCCAACTAGGCTAGGCTACTATTGATTTTGTAATATATAATTATCTAAATTTAAGAATTAGGCCTATAGTGAAAACAAGTAATTGTTGATGAACACTAAGTAATTGGCTTTATTGTTGCACAATTGAAAGTTGATAAGCAAGCAATGTTAAGGCCCTTTTCGTCTGACCCAGTCGTCTCCTCATATTCACCACCTTTGCGACACTTTCATTTGATCCGAAGAACCAAACATGTTCACCCATGTTTAGGGATCAAAGTTTACCTTTAGTAAGAAGAACAGCCATGGCGCAGAGTTCCAGTTGAAGCCAAATGGAAATGAAACTGGAATGGCGATCCATTTACGACAAATTACTGAACAGTCCTTTTATCCAGTAGCAAAACCCGCGGGGCTGCGCTCGATGAAAAAGTTACATGTAAGCTAAAGAAGGAATTGTAGCATTCCTGAACATATGATGGCACAATCACAATCCTTCAGAGGACATCATAAAAACACCAAAGCCCGAAAAAGCTTATCCCAGCATCGGGATGTAGGCTACATGCGAAATTGCTTAAAAGCCGACTGCGACTGGCATAGGCTACTTCGTCTACAGGAAAAACGGAGTTCCTGCTAAAAGAAAAAGTACATTCCTTGAGAATAAACTGGAGAAAAAGTAGTGCCTATTTGAACAGCTCGGCTTCAGACACTTCTTCGACGATGGTTGGGCATCACATTTATAATCCAAAACCAACGAAATGTGAATAAAGGCTGTCGACTCCCACATCAACACAACTGAGATCGACGTCGGGTAGGGGATCTTGAGTTGAAGAAATATCTGAGCCCCGACTTCGCTATGTAACACAACTCCGCCCTCTCAAATCCCATTGGATTATCGCTCAACTAATTTCCATACTCCGTAAACATCAGATTTCCATTGGTTCAGGCGGCGGTCACACAATTTATCATTCCGCCTACTGATAGACGCGCTCTTGCCTATTGCGTCTGCCAGGTAACAAAATGACAGGTTTTTTTTTGTTAATTCTCAATGTCACAGATATACAGTTGCTATGAACACTGTTGCATTTGAGTTTACAGCCACATTGTTCAGATACGTTTATTATAATTGTCACATATTAATTTGATTAGGCCTACAAGCATGATAGCCTTCTACAGTAGCCTATTTATGTCTGTATGTGCACTTCAGAATTCTGAACAAAACTTGTACTTGCAGTGTCATCCGCTGTAGATCGTCATGTTGACGCCAAAGTGAGCATGTTCCCCAGGCTACGCAAGCCAAAAGATCTTGATTGCCGCTGTGAGAATGGATGTTATGGGCGGAGCGGGCAGACGGTTAGAGAAATTAGCAATCCAAAAAGGCACATGGCGCCACTGAGACGACACAGACAGACACTGACACTGAATTACCCTCTAAACAATCCCATGCAAAACACACAGCACTCCGATCAATATCAAACCCTAACTCAGTCCGTTGATGTGTTGATTAAGCCTACGCCGCAGGTTAAAGGTCCGTAAAAAAGAAAAAAAAAGTAAAATATAAAAAAAAAGTAAAATATAAAAAAGTCTATTGAAGATGTTGATTAAAACATGATGATTTCAATCTTAATCGTAATACATATATTCAGTGCAAAAGTTAAGACACTTAAGAATTTAGGCCACAGCATAAAACATTCTCTGCATTACAAATTATAGCCAATATTGCTAATAAGACAATATTGTTCCGTGGGATTTTTAGAATTCTGTGAAAGAGATTATGGAATGTAAGGTAAACTGATAGGATCAACCATTCTCGGCGAACTATTCAGCAGCAGTTTATCTCTCTTGTAATTAACCCTTGGGGCGGAATCACTATGAAAGCCCTGCAATGGCAACATTCTCACAAAGTCGGCGCCTTGTTAAATACTCTGTAGGCCTATTTGAGGCCTACAACTTTGATATTAATGCATTTAAATCAATATACATGTTAAGAGATATATACTGATTCAGTAGGCTAAATGATTGGCTATTGCCCGAATATAGGGACCAATTTGAAAATAATGCTCAGACCATGTGAGAAGAAGAGACAGACTGGGAGACGCTTAGGCCTAATTGTTTGCCCTACAGATAGACGGTCATCGACACAGTGTCAAAGGGTAAAGGGGTGCAATTCCGCTCACGGGGACACATACAGAAATAACTGGATAGACAGCAATTATCGTAATTGTTGGTAATTCAACAGAGGCGCCAGCTCAAGACCTGCTTTGCATCACAGGCTACACCCAAACTGTAACAAATCGTACCGTATCTTTGTGTTTGCCTCTAAGAATGCGTACTTAGGCTATGTACTCATAGTTTTCCACGCATTATTTAAGGACTATTATATCAGTGTTCATCGCCTCGCCAACATGCCTAGCATACAGAAAATGCACACGCTTATGCAAACAGAGTTCTGAAATTACGTCCTCCCTCCGACAATTAGTCTACAGGGCCACTGTTGTACATACTGTCCATAAGTGCTGTAACATACAGTAGTCTAGGACCCACCCCATTTCTCAGCACATATTTAAAGTTCAATGACATGGACTAAAGACACAATGTCATTCAAATTGAGGGTGTAGCCTAGTGTCATATCCATTTCGAGATCTGGTTACAACTTGATTGAGTGGCATGCTCTGTGATCACAGGTGTGTAAAGGCTTCGTCCAAATCAGGTGTATGATTGAATGCTGCCATCTCCTGGCTAAAAAATAAAAACGTCCTCTGTGCCTATTGAAAACAGTCCTTTCAAGTTAACAGGCTTTACTTTCCTCTCTTCCTAGCCTGATAAAACAATGAATTAAATCTAACCTCAACAACTGATTATTTAGTCGCAATGTGTTAGAATATGAAGCTGTCTAGTATTGATCAACGTATTGATAAACCATGCCATCCACACTTTTTGCTTGTCACTGTCAACTAATGGGATAAATAGATTATGCACAAGAGAACCAATAAGAAAATAAAAATGTGTGTATTTTCATGCTGAGAAGATAAGTGTTTGTAAGCTTTCAGGCTGGGGGTTTTCATGTTGGAGTGTTTACACCCTCTAGGCTGTGGCTCCCTTCACACATTAGGCAATAACTGTCGACACTTGTAGGTGTGAAGGACATGGGCAGGTATTGGGCTATTCTGAAGGGCCTGAGCTCCTTGTAGCCGTTTGTCTTGCCATGGCCCAGTGACGCCTGGACTCCCCCCTGCCAAGGGAGCCATTGTTTTGGATGTAAGAGAACAACTTGTGCTTATCTTATCAGGGGTCCCCCCTATCCCTCAGCCCACACAATTCTTGCACTCACCTGTGTAGGCTAGACTAGCTGGTGACAGCCTCTGTGTGTCTCTACAACCCCTCACTTCCAGCCCAACACCACCCCCCCCCCCCCCCGTGTCTCATTCTCAGGGTCCATAGGCCGACTAAAAGAGCTGAGCAGACATCCTCTGACACCTCTGTCTTCCTCTTCTATTTGCTGTGTGTTCTATCAAGGTGGAGAACATCTGGGGAAAGATTGGGTGCCTCCATCCTAACCATGTCAATGCATTGTTTTTTTCCTCTAGCACACATTGTGAAAGAGTAGCATTCACACAACTCTGAATTAATGTATTTTTGTGTGACTTTGTCCCTCCATACCTATTGCAACTACATTTCCTTAGCCTTTTCCAAGGGCCTCTACTTCTACTATGTCCTTTAATTGATCCAGAATTATCGTAAACAAAACAACCCATTGCTGTTTTTATATGACCCATTTGTGCATGATGTCTTTAATGTCTAACACCTTGTTTTCACTTTACTGTTGACTGCCGGTAGAAGTGGGACCCTCAGACGACCCTACCCTTACCTAACCGTTTTAAGTCTTAACTTCAATTGGGTGATGTCAGATTTGGGCTGTCCCATTTAGCGTTTATCGTTGATTTAGGGCTAAATGGTGCAGGGTCCAATGTGTGAGAAAGGCAATGGCGCACTCTGGTGCTGAAAAGTGGCATTTATGATACTGTAGCAGTGCCACATTGAAGTCTCTCTCCCTACTTTTCAGGTGTTCACTCCTCCACTTATGGCATTATGTGTGATCACAAATGTACAATGTATTGTTGTATTCACACTTAGTGGATCTAGAGATGGGCAGTATTTCTGTTATAAATTATGTATTTGAAATACTTATCTTATTTACTTTTTTGTATTTTTATCATTTGTTTTTGATTGGTCTTCATGAAGAAATTGGCTCTCTCTACATGTTCACTCGGCTACAATGTATACATGCATTCTTATTAAATAATAGTTTTTCCACCAGTATTTTGTAGTTCATTTTTGATAGATTGGTCTTTAGGGTGTTTTGATCTACCGGTATATTCAGTTGACTGCATTCAGTGTCCATCCTAAGCATGCATTGTTAATGTAATCCAAATATCAAATCTGCAAGACCTATTTGTAAGTTTGCATGTTTATTGTGGTAACATTGGGACATTCTAAATCAAATGAATGAAAAGGGGGGACAGAGGCAACTTGGTCCTGTAGAGGCATATTTTATTTATTTTTTCAATATACTTCAGGAAACAATATACAAAGCAATGATGTGGTCACCTTTACTGAATGTGTGGTGTAGTTCAGTTACAGACTCAATAGAACGGCGGTAAAAACAGGCCTTAGCAGCTAGGACACCGCTCCTAGACTCAGAACAGAGTGCAGAACAAATACAAACATGAGAAGGATGGCAGTGCCAAAACAACCCTATGCATGACACATGCTTGTTGAAGATCTTTTGTTGGTCAAATAGAAAAAATGTGGTAAATTCATGTCAGAGGTTGTGAGACTTAAGACTTTCAACAAGGCACTAGCGTCTCAACAAAAACCTAACAACGAACTTCAATAAAATAATAACCAGTGCTCGCTTGAGTTTAGCATGTTTATTACAATACATACATTTCACATTTGACCGTGTGACCTCTCATTGCCCTGCTCTGACCCTGGTGTGCGGGGTTAATTAGTGATCATCTCCATGCCTCTGCAGTGCCCCAAACCGTTGCATCCCAGTAGCACCATCACTCCATCCCTTCAGGGCGCAAAGGAAAATGTGTAGCAATAATTTATGAATACAACATATTCTGATATACTAGTAATCACTGCAACTTTTAATAAAACATTTTTTTTTTCCTTAAACTCCATTACTTTAGCAACTGTACATAGGAATGAACTCTTGGTTGACCAGAGGTGCCACCTCACGTTAAAAGTACAGTTCTCAAAAATAAAAAGGGAAAAAAAAACTGCTGGAAAGTTTGGACAAAAAAAAACCCAGGAGGGTTTCAAGCGACAACTCTTGTCAGCCCCTCAGAGGATGAGCTGAGGGTTGGGCTGCCAACAGGGCTGGGCAGGGCCAGGGGGCTAGCAGTGGGAATGGTCCTTTGATCTCAAAGCACACCATTGCGCTCTCACTTCTGTTTTTCTCTCTCTCTCACTCACTCATCACACCACCAGGCACTGGTTTTCATATTGGGAAATGCAGGGCCACTGGGAGATGGAAACAGATCTCTGAACCATTGCGACCAGACATGACAAACCTTTCAAAAGGGTAGGGATGTTTTGTGTAACCATTGTAGTTCAAACCAGAAGGTGGCCAGAAAATAAGACTGGATAATCTGTTTACCATTATTCAAGAGCAGAGAGAAACTAAAACCGATGAGTCTTTGCTTGCTTAGGTTTTTTTTTTCCTTTTTTTTTTTTTCTTCAGTTATTGACTTAACACATCTTCCACCATTTCCATGCAGGTCATACACATGCTCAAGGCAATGGTTCACCGATCTATTAACAAAAGTTTGAAGTCTGCAGATGAGTTAACATGAAGTCTATGACCGTAGCCGCCTCGGCATTGATTAGTTTGGATGTCAAAAGCTTTGATAAGCATGGCTTTCCATGGCTTCAATCTACAAAACATATTTACAACATGGATAACATCTACAAGAAATCTACATTTCCAGGGTTTTACAAAACCATGTCTTGTAATCAACCCCACTTCCCCTCCCCATCAACCACTCTCCCCCCCTAGGCCCGCCCAGCCCAACGGTCCAAAGCCAACCCAACTGTAGCTCAAAAGTGTTAAGACTGGGCACAGAACAGAACAACTGTTCTCCCGGCTTCCATCCATGTGCAATGGGCCTCTCCCTTCACTCTCAACCCATGAAGTTCTCAAACCATGAAAGAATTTTGATTCTTCAACTTTTCAAGTTCTTTAATTTGTTGTCTCAAAAATAGTATCCTGGAGAAAAGAGGAACAAAACAATTGAATAAGTTGCCATGCTGAAATATTAATAATACAGGAAAAATACATTACAGTCTCCTTGTACAATAAGGTAAAAGTTTCTTACCTCTGCTCGCGCAATGTTGCTTGAATTTCACAGACGCGAACTAAGGATCTGAGATTTTTAAGCTCGGTGCAATTTTCAGACATATAGATGCTCCCCATGGTATGGGCCTCCTCGCGTAGCCTTGACGCCTGGAAATCAAACAACTATTATGTTCAACTCACTCCAGAGCAAAGCAGAGTACACTGATCTATTTATAATGACCATAAGGGTACATGACTTCCAAACCAGCACAATGTAAAAAATTGTACAGTGATATGTAAGCAGTTCTGTTCAAAAGCGTACCTGTTTCTCTGCATGGTCAGCGGGCCAGCCCTGGACATGTTTGATGAGATTCTCGTTGAAGTGGGCTGCTAGAGATGGGGTGAAGGAGGAGCAAGGGGGCCGGCCTGAGGAGCTGGGGGTGGCGGAGGCGGAGGTGGGGGCACTGCTGCTGCTGGGGGCGATGTGGTTGGGGCCTGGGGAGGGACTCCTCTGACTGCTGTATGAACAAGAGATGTCCAAAATCAGACACAGAGCAAACCAACTCTGCAACATTAAAAGCATATTTATGTTGGTTATACTGGGGCCACAATTGTTCCTGTTAGGAAAAACTCAGGGCCCAAATCAAGGGCACAATCCATCAGTTGAGTTAAATTGAGCAGTGCAATGCCATGACTGGTTATGGACTGGTTATTCCATAATCAGCCAGCAGGTGGTGCTACACCACCACATTTTGATGGGAAACAAAAACATCATGTCGTGCAAGAAGGATGGTATTGTTGCAACAGTTTGGGACGGCATCTTTTCTCTACTTCTGTCAGACATGCTCACAGAGTATACATGTGCTCACCCTTGGCGCTGGATGGTCCGTGGGGAGGCGGCGATGTCGTGGCCGTGTTTGTCGCCTGCTGGGTGGGGCTGCTGGGGGGTGGGCTGGGAGACTGCTCCGTGCTTCACCACCGGCGTCGTCACCTGGACCACACAGGGAGGGCAGGGTTATAGGACATGCATGGCGTGACAGTAGTTCTACTGACAGGGAGAAACACTGGCTCCTTTCTCTTTCTCTTTCTCATTTGCTCCCAACTCAGATGTTCTTCTACAATATTTACTTAAATAAGACATCCTTAAAACATTTCCTACACTGAAAAAGCACACTGCCTATGAACAACAACTAGGTAGTGTTTTGCGTAAACAACAATTCTGACCAACTTCCCATCATGTAATACTAACATCTACAGACATGTTGTTTGAAGACTACAGAAATCCCTCCAGTCTCAGCACAAGCTATTAGTTCACATAAGAAACGCTACTACAGACCAAGATGCCATGCAGACAGTAAGTGTTAGACATGGCCCCTACCTTGGGCTGAGAGGCTACAGGAGGCGTGCTGAGCAGCGGCTTCAGATGACCAGCATTGGTCTGAGGCGTGCTTATCCTGGGGGATACATAGGACCTTGGCGATGAGGCTTCTGACGTCAATGACATCGGGGACTGATTCGACTGCTGGGCTGTTGTTTTTATAGAGGGGGGAGAGAGGAGAGGAGCACACACTTTAACATTTGTCTTTTTCAACTGTCAAATCTGCATTGACTTATTCAAAAAAAGGCAAAAAAAAGGGGCACAAAACCATGGTCATGATAAAAACAAGGTCTTGGAGTTGGACTGAGGACGCACCTTGGTTGGAGAGCTGAGCAGCTTGGGTGAGAAGAGTAGTGATGTTGAAAGCAGACGGTCCGGCGGTGAGAATCTTATGAAGCATTGACTGTAATGAAGCTTGAGTGACAGCAGCTGTGAGAACTGGAGGAAGAGAAAGGGAGGGGGAACAGGAGACAAGATCAGCGAGGAGAGGCATGACGGGCTGTTTAGGAAGTTATGCTGATCTGGATCTGAGGCACCCAGAGTTAGTCAGACGACGATTCTTCTACTATTTCAGTGAACTGAACTGTGTCCACTCTAGCTAGGACAGGGGCATTTAACACTGTGTGGCTGGTCTGAGGCTGCAACAATAATCCTGGCGTTGGCTGTGTGGGCTAACAACTTGACACAAGGTTCCCTCACTTTATGCATTAACCCAAGAACCTTCCAGGTTGCTCTCAATTAAAATGAAGGACTCAAAAGCAAATCTGTTGCTTTAGACATTAATATTGCAGCAATGTAAATCGATCACAGTCCCAATTCAATATTTTGCAGTGATAGCCTGCCAGTGCCTACCAAACCAGGGTCACCTAGAGAATTGCTTGTTGAAAAGACTATCACAATGCCAAAGGATACATTTTGGCTTGATTGGACATTTTGGCAAATGAGTAGTATGTATGTACCAGATTCCTTCTAATGAATACTCTGAATATTCTTGGATTTATTCAGAGTCCTCAGCCATGGCTAATGGAAAATCAGGTATTAGCCTACATTACATATATTCCTCGTTTACCCCCAAAGCACCTGCGTTTAAGTATGTTTACATGTGCGCTGAGAAAGGGAAATCCCTAGAAAATAACAGCATCAGCAGGAAAACTGTAACCCATTTCTGTATTCTAGTACTGTACCTCCAGACTAAAGCAAACAGCTTTTACGGAACAGCACCTGGCCCACTCTCCTGGGTCACTAGGGCCTATAGCAGAACACAGATGGAGTGACAACCCAGACAGTTCATATTCTTGACTGCTCGTCTTATTTGAGAACCTAGCTGACATATTACAATACTCCTCTGGCTATGGGTTACTCTACAGAGGCATCTTGTCTTGGCTAAATAACATTACATGTCCTCTATCAGACAAGCAGGCACGACTTAGCAATTACCACAAAACTGACATTCATCTGACTGATTTTGCTGACAGTTAACACTAACACTCCACAGGATAGAATGAATTAGGGGTGGGCTTATTTTTTTAATTTACACATTCACCAGTTCGGTTTCTCTCTAGAGATGCGTATGCGTGGGTATGTATGATAGTGGTGGGACGCAGAGATCAGAAGATCCAATGAAATCAGTTGGGCAGATGCGCACGGAAAAACACCGGAGACATCTGTGGAATGTACGACACACTTGTCGTCAGAAGATTTGTTTTGAATGTGGTTTGCCAAAAAGCCGACGGAAGTGGACTTCACTGACACATTTGCCACTGAAAGAAGAAGCGATTGTGTCCACTTTAACTGAGTAAATTGGTAAAATTGTTAATTTTTTTACAGTATGTAGCCTACCTACAGTTACACCAATGTCTGTCAATGTTATATTCAATGTGTAAGCTGTTTAAAATAAAACATGTAGTATGCTAATGATTATTAAATCCTGACTAAACACAACCAATGCATCATGTCTTACACTGATCTAACTTAATGATTACCCTGTTAAATGTCAACAAATGGAGGTCTCCAGACGTCACTCTGGGTGCTTTGGTTAGTAATGACGACCTGGGGCTTCTAGTGTTACCCGTCAGACTTGGGCAGATAAGCACTGTTTACATTTATTACCAGAGTGGAATTACCAGTTACGTGGAAACAAGAGTTTGTCTTCTCATTTATGTCTGCAGCTTCTTTGTAGGCTAGTTCACACTATTGTTGGTGAACCCCATGCTACCATTGAGCTCTGCATAGCATAATATAAAAACCAATGAACCACCAGCTAGTTTTAGCCAGACTTTTGATGGAAAACATTTATTCAGCCCCTATGTTCAAGACCTAGACTGTGGTAGATATTTAGAAACCAGAAGCATGGTATCCAAGCTATTTTCCAAATCTGTCAAATCCCCAAAATGTACAGACAAGC
Organism: Argentina silus; assembly: GCF_951799395.1. Taxonomy (NCBI): domain Eukaryota; kingdom Metazoa; phylum Chordata; class Actinopteri; order Argentiniformes; family Argentinidae; genus Argentina; species Argentina silus. The sequence continues at coordinate 7,952,769 of NC_139655.1, read as the reverse complement.
CAATTATATTGCCTGGAGTCTGCTAAGATACCGCGTTATAAGTGATGGGTCATAAAGCAGCTATCAGACAGGATGACACGGTTGTCCCAGACAATGCCAGCCATGTTCTTTTCCGCTTGGTCTGCCAATGGTGCATATTGAAGCAGGGCTGGGCTGACTCCAGTCTGTGTGGCCCAACTGAGCATATTCGCACAACAGACACCCACCCCAGCCACCAACCAGAGATCTGTGCACCACCAAAACACCCAGACACAAGCACCAGGAAAGAGAGGCGGAGAGAAGAGAGAGAGAGAGAGAGAAGGGACAGACAGAACACAAGAGAAAAGGGGAGAAAAGAAGACAATTAGAGTGCCTGAACTCTCCATTCTGAGACAAAAAAAAAGAATAAAAAGGAAAAGGATGGAGAAAAAGATGATACGTGGAAAGACAAGAGAGAGCCCAGGCCTTCCATTATGGGATTTCTTCTGAAAGCTCCAGCCTGGACCAGCACCATCTGCCAGGCCAGTGTCCTGCAGGACAAAACAGTCTAGGAGACTGGCATCGACTATGGAGCAGACAAGGCCACTCAATACGCCAGGCCACATCACAAACAACCGACCAGCAGGCCAAGCACAGCATGACAAAAGCTCAGAGACGGGCAACGTTCACTTCCAGGAGTGACCTGGGTAGGAGTGTGCCCAATAAGCCTGCTTGTCAGGCTTACAGAATTGGCAAATGAGTGAGTTTGGGTGTGAGAGATGGTGAGATCAGTTATGGACACAGGTGAAAATATTCTGGTCTGAAGTCAAGACAAAATCTACATTTTTCAAGACTAAGACAAACTTCATTAGCCCTTAAAGTATCTGCCATAGCCTCGTTGACCCAGATCCGTTTGTACTGTATAGCCAACTCCTACTGCATGACAGGTTATTCAACACAAACTGATCTGAATCGCCCACGCTACATCAGCCACAGACTCCCAGTGGAGGTGTGTGTATGTTTCTCACCCTCGTTGATCATGGCCATGTCCACGCTGGTGTTGTTGAGCTGCAAAGCGGTCTGAAGTGCTGGGAGGAGTTGTCTGAGGAGGGTGGGGTCCTGGAGCAGGGGTGTGGCGGGGGACTGCAGGACAGGGGACACAGGCACAGTTGAGGCTGAGGAGCCGGGGGTGCCTGTGGGGTTCAGGCCTGAGCCTGAGGATGACGACTGGGACTGAGAGGAGAGGGCCGGCGCAGGCTTCTCCACCTGGCATGACTCTGTGGAGGGAGCAGAGAGGAGGCAGCCATGTTAGGTTTTACCGTGATGTCTGTGAGCATTATGACAGGTAAAGACAGGCTTTAACAGCGTTTAATCATGGAATCGTGTTTCAAACGATAGCTCAACATGTGGGTGTATCGTGTGACATTTATACAACATTCTCTCGACAAATAGTCCACACAAAGGTGGTATTGCTCTGTTTTTGTGTCTTCAAAGCATCTTTGACATGCGACATTGGAAGCTGGCAATTGGCTTATTAGCATGTCGAATTTCAGGTGATTTAGGTGACTTTGAAAGCTTTTTAAAGCCAAACCTCTCCCTCACAAATGGTTTTACTTTGCCTATCTAGAGTCCCATACACATAATTTTTACAGCATTTTGTTACTCACTGAAGCCCTTCTTTAACAGCAAAATCCCAAAACACTAAGAGGCTGTTACAATTCCTTATGACTCAAATACAGAAACCGATGTCCAGTTATTGAAGCTACACTGAAATTCCACAAATACACTTGGATTGAGTGGTGAAGCCTGTTCTCTAGACGAAGTAAATTAATTTAATCTTGTTTAAAGTCAGTGTGTTGTTGGTAGTTTTGCCTGAAGCTCTGGGACCTAGTTTATGTTGAAAGCTATCTGTTTGAAGCCAATTGCTGTCAATCTCCAGTGGGAGGGCCTGAAGCTATCCTGCAAGGTATTTAACTCCTACTCACCTTGGACTAGGACTAAATACATTTGGATTGAATGGTGAAACTTGTCTGGGCGTTAGGTGGGAGTGGCTGCAACCCTGCTAAGTCATCAGCAATTACAGAATCTGCATTTCTATCCTGACGGATAAAGAGCAACAGCCTCTGTGACAACCTCCTGACACAAAGATGCTGGCCCAAAGATGAAGGAGTGAATCTGTGGAGTCCATCGAGGAAGGCCAAATACTAAGTATTTTTATTCTATCAGTTTATTTTTTCACTACTCTGAGTACTGAGCGTACTGAGCGCTACCTACATCTTGTATTGCCCTCAGGAGGACACATCGATGCTACACATCCCCTCACAACCGTTTCAATCTAATCTACCCACCATGCTCAACTGACCACGACCTCACTGTTGCAGGAGGACTTTGGAACTGCCAGTCAACGGTGTGGAAAGCAGAGGATATCTCAGCTTACGCCTGCTTCATGTCCCTCCACTTTCTTGCCCTCACAGAGACATGGATTACACCGGAAAACACTACTACTCCAGCGGCCCTCTCTGATGCCTACTCCTTTTCTCATTCCCCTAGACTCTCTGGTCGAGGGGGAGGCACAGGACTCCTTAGCTCACGTAAATGGTCACATAATGTCCTTCCCCTGTCCATATCCCCCATCAAATTCCATGCTGTTTCTGTTGTCACCTCCACTGTCAAACTTCACATTGTCATTATCTATCATCCACCAGGTCAGCTTGGCGACTTCTTAGATAAGATGGATATCCTTCTCAGCTTCTTCCCTGAGGACGGCAAACCTCTCTTACTACTGGGTGACTTCAACATCCAGTCAGAGAAGCTTCACTTGTCTGGAGTACTTGACCTTCTCTCCTCCTTCGCCGTTACCCTGTCTCACTCTCCTCCGACTCATAAGGCGGGCAATCAGCTTGACCTTGTCTTCACCAGATCCTCCCATACCTCTAACCTTACTGTTACCCCTCTTCCAGTTTCTGATCATTTTGTATCCTTCTCCCTTCCCCTCAAATCCACCCTCTCCCAGTCAGTCTCTACCCACACTGTATCCTCTTGTTGCAACCTGCGTAGCCTCTCCCTCACCGCTCTCTCTTCCTCTGTCTTATCCTCCCTACCCTCTGTTGAATCCTTCTCCCTTCTATCCACTGATGCAGCCTCCTCCACCCTCCTGTCCACTCTTTCCTTCGACTCTCTCTGTCCACTGACCAAGACCAGCACAATCCTCTCCACGCGCTCCTTGGCTGTTGGAAACCCTGCAAGCTTGTAGAATAGGGCTCCAGACAGCTGAGAGGAAGTGGAGAAAAACCCTGATGACCTAAAACCTTATCTCTCTCCTCCTCAACTACACCTCATCTGCATCAGCTGCTAAAGCTTCTTACTACCATTCCAAAATTCAAACCTCCGCCTCTGACCCAAGAAAATTGTTCTCCACATTTCCGTCACTCCTCAACCTACCTCCTCCCTGTCTGCGGATGACTGTCACCTACTTTCAAAAGAAGGTTGATGATGTTAGCAGCTCTTTCTCTCTACCTCTCGTCAATACTGGTAATTTCCTCACATGGTTTCTCCTACCACTGCTACACAGATGACACTCAACTCTTTCTCTCTTTCCCCCCCTCTGATTCACAGGTGGCAACACGTGTCTCTGCGTGTCTTGCAGACATTTCGGCTTGGATGTCAGCCCACAACCTCAAGCTCAACCTTAACAAGACTAAGCTGTTTTTCCTCCCGGGGAAAGCCTGCCCTCTCCAAGACCTCCTCCCAGACAGGCAAGAACCTTGGGGTGATCCATGATAACCACTTATCCTGTGCGGCGAACATCACAGCGACAGCACGCTCCTGTAGATTCTTCCTCTACAACATCAGAAGGATACGTCCATTCCTCACCAGAGAAGCAGCACAACTCTTGGTCCAGACACTTGTGATCTCTCGCCTTGACTACTGCAACACACTCTTGACTGGGCTCCCCGCCTCCTCCATCAGACCTCTAAAGCTCATCCAGAATGCTGCCGCACATCTGGTGTTCAATCTCCCCAAATTCTCCCATGTCACCCCCCAGTGGCTCCCGGTAGCAGCTCGCATCAAATTCAAGACCCTGGTGCTCGCCTACCGGGCGGCAAAGGGAACAGCCCCTCCCTACTTGCAAGCAATGGTCAGCCCCCAAACCCCTGCCCAATCACTCTGCTCTTCCACCTCGGCTGGCCGCCTGGCTCCGCCACTTCTACGTGGAGGCAGCAGTTGTGCTAGTCGATCACAGCTTTTCACTATCCTGGCGGCCTGCTGGTGGAACGAGCTTCCCACTGCTATCAGGACTATCATCTCTTAACTGTCCCTCCTAAACACCTCTTCATCCCCACTATCCCCCTGTACAGTTTCTCTACTGTAAATAAATTAATAATAATAAAAAAAAGTAATTCTTCCTTCTTCTAGCATTGTGACTGCCAACGGCCCCTGGTCCTAGCATAGATGATTCACTTACTTCGACAAATGTATTTGTTGTAAGTCGCTTTGGATAAAGGCGTCTGTTAAATGCCTAAAATGTAAATGTACACCACTTGTGACCCATGTTACAGAATGGATTTTTTTTTTTTAAATGCCCTAGAGCCGACATAAAACCGCTGAGTGACATTGTGAACATGCGAGTGTGAATGCAGTGCGGTGATCTGTGCACTGCTGCGCTCTGGCTGTCTGACAGAGCTGCACTCTGGTGCAGCAGCCTTTCCCAGAACACATCCATCAGGCCCAGTGACAGCACATGTTCCCCTTGTCGCTCATCTGCCTGAGTTACAGACCCTTCTGCCTGCACATTCCAGACATCAGCCACCGCTTCCACAATATCTACACAGGAAAGCTATGCTACACTTGATATTGTATTCTGCAGTATTCTGGTAGGAGACCAAACATTACTCCCACCTGGTACACACGGTACTGAATTAAAAGTGTCCTTTGTTCACAAACTTATAAGTAATAAACAACTTCAGCTACTCCAGCATCACAATACCATTGGAAACTGAACAGCTGTTCAGTGTAACAAGAACAGATAGCAGAGAACAGGAATCGGTTTTTTTGGTGACTAATCCAGTCATGTTGCCTCAATATTTCTAAATCTGGATCACTGACCATCAATTGTAGAGGCTGCGTCAGGTGGAATCTTCTGCTTTCAAATATAGATGGGCTGTTTATGAATGAACCTCACCAAGTCAATTTGCTGTATGTGCAAATATACTTGGCCAAATAAAAGAATTCTGATTCTGATTAGGGAAGACCAAGTACACATGATCCAGATCACAGCCTCCTCTTAAGGAGCTTGCACACTGCCCATACAAACACCCACCATTCTAAAGTTTCAAGGCACACTGCTCAAACACTGCCCCAACAAAAAACATTTGCTATTACTCAGGGTATGGTTAATCCCTGGGAAAACATCCAGAAACTGCACATTCCCATTATCGCAGCGATTAGTCACTCCCGCATTAGTGCGCAGTAGCCCTTTAACTAAGACAGGGTGCTACCTAACTCACAAACACACTTTGTTTAGATCGTTAGCTGGCCATAAGGCTATGCAAAAAATGTTTAACTTCTTGTTTCACATCACAGCATGTTCTGCCCTCGCTGCCATCAACCGTGGCCTTATTCTGTCCACATCAGATATTCTGAAAATATGCATAGCATAGGCTAGACCATAATATCAGACTGTTTGCACAGGCCGCCCCCAAGACTACATTGCAATATTCGCCAATCTCCCTACAATGTGGCAATATTCTCTGAGCTACTAGTTGCTATGTTTCTATCTTCTCTGGGGACACGATACAATGTTTCAATATCGGAAGAATGTTTTCGTTCCCTGGCAAATAGCTAAAGCAGACAAGCAAAAATGAGCTGCATGGGCAGACGAATCTGACTACCTTAAATACATATCATATGTATGTTTCTGTTGCTGGGTATGACTAACCTAAATCACTTCATTTGTTGTCTTCCAATATTTGCAAAATTGTTCCAGAGACCTGTAAGGCCATCTACCATGTTCTGCACGAACAAATACCTCAAGGTTTATATTGATTGATTTCTCAATCAATCAACACAACACAGAAACGACCATCTGCCGCTGAGCTCTAGGAGTGTGCATGTGAACTCTGATACACACGCTCTGTGTTTCTATGAAGTTGGTGATGAAACACACCAAGTGACAGTTCGTAGCTGTTTGATGGAAATTGGCACAAACCAGTCAAACTTTCCACAACTCAAAAAAACAGCAAACAAACACAGAGGGGCGCGCGCACGCTGACCCGACACTTCGTTGTTAGTGTTTGTTGCCGTTTGTTTGGGCAGTGTGCAAGCTCCTTCAGGGCTACGAGTTCAAATTATCTCCTGGACTAACAAAACAATGTCATCAATGAAGCATTGACTGCATCATAGGTATGGCATGGCTGTTTCCAATCTCAGTTTTTTGGTAAACAGTTATTCAGAATACATCAGCCAGGGACCAGCTTGAAAATTGTCATCACTGACTGTTAACAGACATTCAACAACCATGGCAGAAACCTGGGTCTCATGTCAGTTAAACTTGCCTGCTTTTTGGAATGTATGAAACTTACTAGAACCAGTAAAGCCAGTGGCTGCCGTTGCTTGCATGGCCTCCCGTCTGTAGTCCCTGTCTTTGGGAAAACTGTTGACAACCGCTGTCTTAGTGCCCTCTTTCTGCCTCTGCTCTCTGGGAAGCAGAAAAAAAGAGGCATGTTACAGCATGTCATTCATCCATGCTCCCCCCCCCCCCAGAGAGCGTACCACCACTCTGCTTTCACTCTTAGTGAATGTAGGTAACTTACCTCTCAAGCCACTCTTTGGGTTTTTCCCACTGTGAGACCTCTGACTTGCAGTTGTAGTAGTACTTCTTTCCAGAGGAGCTGATGTGCTCTGACCAGTCGTCTGCAGGCTCGTGAGGCTGAGGAAAAGGTGACATTTAGGTTAGCAGGGAGGTTTAAGAGTTAAAACATCTGCAGTGAGTGCACGGATAAGCCCCGATGCAAGAGCTTGCAATGCAATGATCTGCCCCTGAAGGTGGGCTCTTATCAAGGCTGGTTTGGTAGTGGAGGGCTGGTGAACTGACAGCACAGAAACCTTTTCAGGGTTTCAAAACACAGCATGCTGGCATCACTCAGCTTTGGTGGGAGAGAAACATGTGATGAAATTGTAAAAGAATCATATTTACTATATACACTTCAGTCTCAGTTTTTTGGTAAGCAGTGTTTAATCAATCAACTACAGATCAGATTAACAGTTGATCACTGTCTAATAAAGCCAGTCAATAACATCATATTTGTAATAAAAAGGCTACATATCTTTTTAAACAAAATTACCTATGGCCAATAAACCTACTGCCTGAGAAAACATACCATATACTGCAAGTAATTATACACATGGAAAAGCAGCTGTTCATAGGAGAGCTATGAAATTACAGGACAAGAGTTCACGAAGAAAATAATTTGCACAATGTTGCCAATATTGTACTGAAAACTTATCATGTTCAGTCAACCAATGCCCCAAAAGGAGAAGACCATTACTTACTGTGTCTGACGTCTTGCTGGGGTTAGAATGTGAATTTGAGCTGTGATGAGTGCTGTGGTTGTGTGAATTTTCTTGTGGAGAATAACTGGTCCCTAAAAGAGAACAAATAACAACAAAACACTTCAAAACCAATAGAAACCATGTCATGTTAAGGACAAAATAAGTGGAACCCTTCACAAAAACAAAAGAAAGTAAAGCCATTTTCAGGCTCAGTCTTTTGGTAAACAGTTCAATATAGATCAGCCACAGATCAGCTTAAGAAGGATCATCATGGACTGATCAGGGCATACAAAAACTGTTGGTCTTACAGAAAATAGAAGGCTGGGGCTTATCAAACACATAGTATCAGGCAAACATAACATGTCAGATTATCATCTGACTTAAGAAGGTAATGATGCCCTCTCTCTCTAGAAAGACAATGAGTAAGGATGTAATCAATTTCATACCTAAAAGGAGGAACTATGCTACACTGCAAAAACAGTTAAACCATTAGGTTAAACATTACAACAAATATTAAAACAAAAAAATACCTATATAAATCTGGACAATTCATGACAAGAAAACAATTATAACTTGAGTTAGCACTGCTTCTATTACCGAGCAAACAAAGTCCTATTGATTTACAGGTATCGTAACCATAACCACACATTAAGTGAAGTAAGTGAAGGTATGCAATATCTAAATGACTAGATTTCTGAAACCTCTAAAACAATCATATTCACCATTCCAGCAAACAATCTGACTTTGCCTAATGTGAATTGCCAAAGAACTTAAACATCTGACAAAATTGTGGCTTATATTTAAAGGTGCAATCTAGGATTGGTACATGCATTTTTGGATTTTTAAATTAGTTATATTATTATTATTATTATTCATTCTTGAAGAATGTAACATACTGTATATAAATGCCTCATTAGCCTAGTTCAACTGTCTTACCCCATCATAACCCCAAATATAAGCTTGTTTGAAACAATGCCATTTTAAACAAAAACTGTAGTTTCAAGACATTGTCAAAACTATCATTGTGATCTCAAGGATGGTCAATCCTAGCATCCATAGCTCCATCAATGTATTTGAGAGTCTTTACATTTCTTCAGCCCTCAGCTGTTCACCAAATAAAGTGGCAGGGAGACTGCGTTATTGTTTGAATCCCAGATTGCCCCTTTAAGGATGTTTCATTAATAGAGACATATGCAGACGGCATCACAAGTAGATGGAGGAGTGCGTTTCGAGTTTGAGGGTTTGAAGCCTGCAATGCTGTGTTGATAAGTCTGAGTGAGACACACTGTCGGTGGCTGCAGGGTGGTGGAGGAAGAGGAAGAGGATGCTGGTGTGTCACTGTCAGAGACCCCAGTGGTGCAGGCGTCAGTCAGAGGCTGTAGCCTGGGGAACCAGGGCATCCACACACGCAGCAGGTGGAGGAGGAAACGTATAGATCTGTGCTGTCGAAAAGACACCCATATCTATGACAACCAAAAGGGCAGCCATAGCCCAGAGAACATAGCTGTGACTCTCTCTGCTACGGTGTCAGTGCCAGACATCTAGAGAGCGCTATGGGGGTGCAGAGGAGTACAAAAACAATGTATTTGTCCCAAGAGATCACAGTGCAATGCAGCCTAAAGCTGAAACAACGACCTTGTGAACATAAACTAATTCACATTCACAGATGATGCGTCTGGTCAAGTTTCAGTGAAACTGTGCCCAAGGTATGCAACAAAGCACCCAGGAAAGTAATGGAGAGGACAAATATCATGCAGTGGGGGAACTCGACTTAAAAATATGCTTCTACTAAACCAATGTGCTGCCTTCAGCTCACATTACATTTTGCATGTTGCTGGTTATTCTGTGCAGACACCAACATAATGACAGTGATTTGCAGAGGGGAGAGGTCTGCGTGTCAACAGGTGGCACTGAGTGATGGTACAAGCTTACTATAGACAGCTGATCAATGTGTGTGTGTAGTGTTATGAAGATCAGGGTCATGTTCCCGCATCTTCTCTGTGAACCACCTCATTAACACGTGTCAATATACCATGGCTTTGTTGAATACTCGCTTGTGATTGGTCGAGCGGGTGTTGATTATTTGCCTATAAACCCACACGTAGTCCAGTTAGCTCGATCACCCTTCCAAATCAATTCACCGAACATTGAAATGGACACATGACTGTCAAAGTCACAGCCAACTCTGGCAACTACACAAACCCTAAATTTGATACATTGTACACCGATGTCAACGAGGGCAGAAGAGGAATGTCTTCACAACTACCTGGCACTGACATATTGTTCCCGGGTGAACGATACATTCTGCACCGCACGTTGGCTTGTGTTTGGCAGTGATGGACACAAGATTGCGTTCATTCATCAGGCTGGCTAAAAGCTCAGACAGTTGGTTTTCTAGCTAGCTCCACTTTTGTTTGGTGGCTAGTGGACCGTCTGGGGGAATGAAATGCGAACGCACAAGGCGGACAATTCTTTGTTAATTCCGTTGCTAAGGTTTGGGTTAAATATAGTTTGCATAAATATTTTTGCATACATATAGTATTTGAAAACATTACAGCAAACTGCATATTCTATTACACTTTCCAATACTCCTGGATACGAACTAGCATGCCTTGCAACGACACTCACTAAATAACTAACTAACCGAGATGTCAAAATATTTCAACAAGTTTGCCCAAAACCAGATGACAGTGACTCATTTTGTTGTATAATAAGCAGAATAATGAACTGCGAGGTGTGTGGGTCTATAAAAATAATTAATTTCGGGGAGGTGAACATTTTTCTATAACCGCAAACATCCCAACAACGTTGAATCTAATCTAATCTGAATCATTGTTGATTATCCCTTACTAAATGCATTGCATACCACTCCATAGGGCTGTATAAACTTTTGAAAGCATAAAGCACTTCACATTTAATTTCCCTGTGCAATAGCAGTTGTAACAACAAACCAGCCAGCTCCATAACCATGCAATTTCTTATGTGCCATGTAACAGGATGTGAAAATGTTGTTAATAAATAAGATGCCGTTACTAGACAGGTATAGGGGCAACACAATCTAAAGTGTGATCCAACTTTTAACTAAGAATGTATGAAAAGCAGATGCCAAACATGAGACTCCTGGAAAGCCAAAAGATTAAAGCAAGCAGGACCCTATTCCAGACCCCTAAGACACAACTCACATTAGGATGGTTCAACTTCACTATCAAAGTAAATGCATTGATTTGCTCATTGATCAGTATTCTGCACAAGACACACCAGTTAAATACAAAACATTGATACTTTCAACATTAGCCAACAGCCATCTTATACATTGTGGCTTTCAAATTAACAGACTGGTCTGAAAGGTCTTGAATTAAGTATGTATTACATTCCCGTGACAGACTGCATTAGAGGTCCTAAGCTCCATGACTGACACCAAAACCAGAACCTTGAGATTTAGTTTGGGGTCACTGTGCATGACAAAGAGGCTATGGGCAATAAGTGACTTTCAACCACTAGTCGCTAGTCACTTTTCCCGATTTTCCTACATCCAGTTACCATTAACATTGAGACTGGAAAAGAGCAATGCTACTCCTCCTGGTAGATGAAATAAGTATACCCTAAAACATGTATAACAAGTTCTATGAAGTAAAAACGGGCATATCACAACCTGAGCCTTGGTATCATGACATGGTGGAGAGTCATTTCATATCAAGGTTAAATACAACGTTCTCATTTAATCATATATAATTATCCAGGCTTTACTCTGCAGTATTTAAAGTGTGTTCAAGGCTCAGGCTGCACTCTTATCAGAGGAAAGCTCAAGTAAGATGCAGTAACTGATCAGTGTTCCAGATGTTTTGCCAGATATTGATGAGGTAAAACCCACTGTATATGCTGGTATTTCACACAATTCATGTTCATTTATGTGTGGTTATGACAAATATAGTTCTCATTGTGGGCCAAGACAAACAAGGAGACTGTGAGAAGATAAAAGAAGCAAATAAAGGACACACTACCTCTACGTAAAACAATATGATGTATGAAGGGAGGGAAACCACAGGGAATACATCATTGAGATATGAAAGGTTGCCCACTTTGTGTACTTGTGTCAATGCAAAGGGTGAATACTGTGTGAATACTATTGGGTGGTGTGGGTCAAGAATTGAAAGCTTTGCCTTGGAACAGAGACCTACACAAGTTGGTTTGCATTCAAATTTATCGTAGTATAATACTCAATACAACTAATCATAGAATGTAATAAAACACTCCCATTACTGTTTGTAATGGACTTGTTTAGAATGGGAAAAGACATTCTGTCAACATAATTCAAATGAAATATCTGTAACTGTTATCAATAAACTCATAAACATATACTAAACACCATTTTGACAGTGACTGGACTGACTAAATAAAAAGCTTCTTCAATCAGAAGACCAGACCTTTTAACAGCTCGTTTCTGTGAACTACTTTTCATAAATGATCATACTTTGTACTGGTTTGGCCCGCGTCATAGTACTTACAACATAGTGTATAATGTTGCCCTATCTAGTCAGTGACACTCCACTTACTCTGTTTGATAACAGATGATTGAAGTGTAACTTTCAGCAAATTAAAATACAAATGTTAGGGTTAGGGAAACTAACCTGACCACCAGGGCCAGAAGTTGTCTGCCTCAGAAAAGCCAGACAAGTAGAGTGTGAGGGTAAGAGTTATCTTCTGGGGTTCCATCAGAGAACCTATATTCCTATGGTTCCATGCATGTGACAGATGCATTCTTATATGAATGTGTTAAATTATGGTCTGGATAGCTAGACTTACTACTCATTAACAGCCTTGTCCTGACTCACCACAAAAGATTTGTATGTTGACCAAACGGTATGTAGCTCCTGTGATGTGCTGAGTGGTATTTTAAGTATGAGCATATGCTCCCACACAACAATACTTTCTGAGATACAGTGAGGACATGCCATCTTCTACACTAGGAACACAATGGCTGGCAAATGAACCAGAGACCTATTGAAGACACAGATTTGAGGCATGTGATGAAGCATTGTTTCTTGTTCTTTGCAAATTCAATTTGTAAATACAACTGATAATTGACAACTAACTATGTCCGAAGTCAGAACTGAGGCTTTGTGCTTCAAATCTAAAATGAGTAGAAAGTGAGGGGAGGTAGCTACTGTTGTATGTTTTACCCAAGCCACATTACCATATTACTGCTAAATTGGGCCTAAATGTCAAGAGTAAAGATGGCCTAGGACTATTGCCAGGCATATGTCATTTTGACATGTACATCTGGTTGTTTCGTTCAGATCATGGTGTTTCTCACCTCCATCCCTCTCTCTGGCCCGGTGTGCGTGGATTGCCTTCGCCCTGCCATGCCCCGTGTTGTCAATGTGTTTGTTTTCAGGACTGTCAGATCGCCGAAGCATTTTACAGGGAGGAGTGGCATCTGCGGTGTCTCGCATTTTCTCATGGCGGTGATCACCACCGGGGTGACTCTTGGACGAGTATTTAAGGGTCTGCAATACAAATCAAACACTTCAATTGATTCATAGCATGGCACAAAATCTGAGAAAAACAGTTCTTGCATTACACCGAGCAGCTATTTCTGAAAGCCGACATACCAGATCCATGCAAGTGACGATGCATAACAAGTTACACTAACCAAAAATAATGCACCCACTTAGGATGCAACAATAATGTCAATGAAAAATGGTCTGCAGTTTCTTGCCAATTCTAAAAAGTCGTGACAATATCAGGGTAGTTGAGTTGAGTAGCTATAATACGTCACAGGCTATAGCCAGGCTACATAGCTGTAACAGGCCGAGTAAGAATACTTTGGACGAGACCCGCTAGTATCTCGCCACACTTTATGAATTGGACATTAAATCGAATTTCTATTTTTTTTTCTTTTTGGGGGGGTGGCGGGGGGGTTATAAGCCTTCTATTAGCTAAAAAGCGATCAGGTTAGTTCCAATTCACATATAGGCCTAGCCACAATTGTGAGCAGCTAGCTAGCTAATCAAAACCTAATTTCATATTATCCAAATATATATCTATATAACGTGTCTTATAATGTTATTTTCCCCCACGACTTTACTTCTGTTGCTCTCATATATCGTGCTAGCTGTGACATTAACAGGCCGTAATTCAAGCTAACTGGCTAACTATTGAGCTTCAATAAAACTGGCTGGTGGCTGGCTTTATGTGTCAGTAACGCAATTCGACGTTCAAATGAATTTACATCATCTGCCAGACATGATTTTTCTATTAGTAGACATTCGGCACTGTTACAGTGGCAATTTAAATCGAAATTGCTACTTTTCTATTTATTTTCCGCACTGAGGCCTGTTAGTACTGTGAAAGCCTACACTAGAGTATCCATTTTAATCTTATTTGTTGCTAGCCAGGCAGCTAGCTAACAAGTACCTGATAGGGCTGTGAATCCCTTCGGTCGTTGCACCTACAAATAAGAGGAAACAGGTTGTAAATATATGCATTCAAATATCAATGTTTAAATACAATTAAAGGATCTGCAACAGCTGAACGGCTTCCTTAAGTTTCTACTTATTTTGGTTTCAATAAAAATGGCGGATTGTCAAAGCGGAGAAGGAAAAGGAAAATCTGAATAAGTAGAGCTGTTTACCCATCGCTGAGTCTCGGTTGTTTCCTTGCATACATTACCATCAATGCCGTGTTAGTGTGTGTGGAGTGGATGTGAAAGATGGACTAAGTTATATGTTTTCTTTTTGTTTCAGCAATTGGATGTCGTCTATTATTATTAGTTATGAGTTGCTCTTCAGCTTCGCTAGTCAGAAGAGCGCTCTCGGTCCATCTCCCACTTGCACAGCACACCAACTATGCCCCTATCTACCGAAAAGTGAAGCGCTCAGGCTGTAACGAGGGTTGCCAGGTTCCTCTTGCCGTATCCCCCTATCAAGGATTCTAAAACATCAGGATTTTTTTTCAGACATTTCCACCCACCCCACGTCTCCACCCAAGCCCAATATATCGATCAGGGGTCGGTTATCAATCATGCCCAGTGTATAATATTATTTTCTTAGATAAGACATTATTTATGCACATGTTCACATGCAAATAACCCTGTCAAATTATTTAATTCTGATATGAGCTAATGTTGGCACCATCCTGGTATGTGATTCAAACAATAGTATTCTTATGGCTGCACATAGCTGCATACCATCAATAATGGACCCAGATCTGACCACACGCACACACACACACACACACACACACACACACACACACACACACACACACACACACACACACACACACACACACACACACACACACAAACATTGTTGTTCATCTCGACTAATAAACACGTTTTGACTCCCAACCTGGCAACCCTGGTTGCAGCCATCAGCCTCCCCCTCCCACAAACTACATACGGGGCAGTGGCGCTAAAATCGGCTGCTCTCATCCGACTGTCGATGTTATTTCGAGAGACAGAGCCGCGTAGAAGTTGCGCACATAGATCTAGGAACTGTTTGCCCAACTACCAAAATCCCATGTAACATCAATGGGGGAAGATTCGACTGAGTTTAGATCAGCATTTCAGTGGCAGTGCCATTAGAGAGAACGCTACCTTCTCACAATTTGTTCCTAAATTACTATGATCATTTGCTCTCTAAGCTCAAACAATAGCTTTGAAACGTGAACAACATGTCTCTGTGGCTCACAATACCTTGATCTTCTCTGACATCTAGCGGACATTCATGAAACTTCATTCCGTTTTGTTTTTTTGTCTTTCAATAAACGAGACAGCTTTTACCCCCAAAAGTACCATCATTCGCTTTATGGCATATTATAGTTCTTTCAGCTTTTATAAGAACATTATAATCCACCCTAGACTTACCCACTATAACCAGCCATATCACCATAACTATCCCACACTCACTAATATACCTATTGAAACAACTACTGCTGCAAAGCTTAATGGATAATACTGATATACCTCCATTCCATTAAACAAATGCAAAACACAATCATGCTTTTTAACATTCCATCAACCATCCAGCTAAGCAAGCACATAAGTTTGAGACATGAAAACAGCTGCAGAAGCTGTGGATGTTGTTTTTCTAGTGGAGGAAAATCATTTTACATTTTACTTTGCTTTGGGATGTAACAATTGTATGTATAAGTATAGTGTAGCGCTCAACCATGTACTTGACAGGGTTAATCCAAATTGTAACCTACATCAGACTGTGAGTGAGCCATCTGATGTCAAGCTGCATGTTACCCTACATGGTTGATATTTCCTGGTGAACAGGTTAATATGGCGGAGAGTTGGTCAGCTTGTGAGCACTGTCTGAATGAAGAGAGCCTACAGCCCTGGGTGCTGGCTGTGGACAAAACATGCTGTGTATCAGCATTTTGGCACACAATGCATTTTGACCTGGGGACAAAGGGCACAATGAGGACTCATTGTTAATGAATTTCGGGAACAAGCTGATTGTAGATCCATGCATTGCTGTATTGCTTTTTATGGGAATAATCATAAATTCCACCATCACCAGCATCATTTATGTAAAATATAGAATATATAACGGTGGTAAAACTAAAAAAAATGTTTGGGTAATAATCATATTATGTACTACTCAACTTTGTGGGTCGAGTCTCATGAAAACTTTTGTGCTTGTAGCAAACGTATTACAACTAGGCTACACTTCATGCACTAAGCGTACACATGTTTTTGTAATATTCTTGGGAGCAAAGGAGACTTGCTCCACTTTGTAACTGCATATGTTACACGATGTATGTGTGAAGGGTATGTTAAGTCATAACATCATAACACAAGGTTGCCTAAATGTTTACTACATATGAATAACCACAGAATAACTGTTTAATAGAGAATAACACATACATGGTGGAATTTGTAGTACTATTGTGCTTCCAAATGGATCAATCTTTAGTTTTTTTCTTTTGACATTACCATATTTGAGAATCAGATTTGAATTTATTTATCACAACCATTAATTCTACCATGTTGAAAAACCAACACCAGGGGGCGTCATAAATCCACTTTTCATGACAAATATGAACAGCAACAATGTTGCCTCTCTGCATTTAGCCACACCCTCTTTCAATAAAGTTGGGATTTCATAAAGTTGTCAGAGACTGTTTATCACACTTATTGATGACGGCGAATGAAGCATCGGTTTTATAACTAATATGAACTGTTAAATTCCTTAGGGGGCAGGGATGTGCAAGACTCATTTGGCATCTTAAAACAAACCAATATGATAAAGCAGCACTTTGTATTGCATATCACATATCCAAACAAAGCCTATAGACTATTAACAATAAACACATTATGTATATTATAAGAAATGCCAATTGCCAAACTATTGAAATGTTTTATATGCACAGATAGTAACCACGTATTTACTTGAAAACTATGGTACACCATATATATATATACACAGTACCAGTCAAAAGTTTGGACACACCTTCTCATTCAATGTTTTTTTTTAAAAATTTTAAATTTTTTATTATTATTTTCTAATATTTATTTTCTATTATCTAATATATATTTAATATTGAAGACATCACAACTATGAAGGAACACATATGGAATTATGTAGTAAACAAAAAAGTGTTAAACAAACCAGAATATGTTTTATATTTTAGATTCTTCAAAGTAGCCACCTTTTGCTTTGATGACAGCTTTGCACACTCTTGTCAAGGTGTGTCTGGTACTTTTGACTGGTACTGTATATATATATAAGAGTTTCTTTGGAATTCATTTTTCTTCTGCTACAAACAAAAAATGCAGGGCGTGCGTTGCGTTGACGTGTGATTGATAACGTGAAAGGGCCAGTAAAAATGTGTAGTTAAACAACTGGCAACGCCTTAGAGGAACAACAGACCAATCAAAAAAAAGATTCATTGAACGAGGATAGGACTAGGCGTTTCGTTCTGAGGGGAGGATCGCGTCCATACAGAGAACAAGGATGAGTTACAGAAGACGGAGATATAAGATAAAAAAAATATCCGTCTCAAATTGAAAGTAAGCTGAGTGAAAAGAAGTTTCAACGCAGAAGTGACCAACCTGGTGAAGTGCAAATCCTCACCAACGGTGATTTGCACCAACGGAGCTTGAGTGAGTAGTAATATTAACGAGCTCATTATTCCATAATATTGCGTGGGAAACTTGCAAGGTAAGGCAGCTCTGTCTCTCCTTATAACTAGAAAGCAAGTTATTGAAGAAATCAAGTCAGTTTACTCTTTTATTGTGGTGGAGCCTGGGGATCCATGTATTTCACGAAATTCGAGCCAATCTAGTTTGCTTACTAACAGCGCGCGGTTGCGAACGAAGGAATGAATACAGACCGCCTTGTGCATGCACAGCCAAGTGATCTGTGTGACACGGAGCATGTCACTGACAGCACCAAACAACTGGGAAGTGTCTCACTGTACTATGGCCTGGCTGTGGTAGCTGTAAAATATGCTAGCTAGGTAACCACTCTCGCTAGCTGTTTATCATGTTGTTACATCATGATAGTGTGGTCCAGGGTTGAGCGGTTTGTGTGGTTTGTTCTCGCAAAACTCCATTGCTATTCTACAGAAACAATGTAGCCATGCAACATGTGCATACAGTCCAAGTGTTTACTGCATCCTAACCCACATCTTGTTTTACAGAATTTTGTGTAAACAATGACTTGGTAAAACACAATGTAGCTTCAAAATATGTTGATATCATGATCTCATGGACTGTCCGTCCTTAGGATCTATGATGAATTTGAGAGTGGTAAGCTTAACGTTTCTCCGGCTGTCTCCCTCTGCTTGAAAGCAAACTAAATGGAGGGGCTGCCGTACCTGCTGTACACATGGAGAAGCAAGTAGTGGGGCAGGGATCCTCTAGTTCAGCCTTCATCATTGCTCTGCTGCAGGAGATCAGGGACTGCACGCAGGCAGAGCTGTGGACAGGACTGGTCAGATCAACCTCACCCATCACTAGGCTGCACTATTGGCAATAAGTAACTGTGGTCTCTCATTCTCTCCCTGGATAGCCTCCTGGAAATCTAGCTTCCAAAATATTTCCAGTTTCTATACCTACTACTAAGATGATTCAGCTTTTCCTGAATCTGTTGCAGTTGGGTTATTTTCATTCAGTGATGCCTCTGTTGATAGCCTGTCACACAGCTTCATTAGTCCTCTTTCACTTCTTTTTATGTCTTGTGTGACTGCCCAGTAGCCTACTGTGATGGGTACCGTCTTTGTGACAAACAGTCAGCTTGACCTTCTAAAGGCCTGTAATTAAATGCCATGGAGGGGAGAGGCGGGGGAGAGGTGACACAATGCCCCATTTGCACCCAGAAAAAAATCCCTCAATGGTCTACAGTCACAGCTCTCTCTCTCTCTCTCTCTCTCTCTCTCTCTCTCTCTCTCTCTCTCTTTCTCTCTCTCATACACATTAGGCGTTGACATTGGCACTACAAAAAGTTAGGTCTGTACATTTCCTTGTGGATCTTGTATCCAGTATTCAGATAAGATGGAGAGTGCTTCCTTTTGAAAACCAAAGGGATTTTAGAGAGGTCAACAGCACACTGGCCTAAGCAAATAGTTGCTTGTAAGCAAGTTGTTGCTTGTACACAAAACATTCACATGATTCCCACAATACCTGGTTATACTCCCAGGTCAGTCCTTCACCCAATTAAATAACTGCTTCTGCTGAGACAACTATCTTGTTTCAGAGGTCATTGAGTACTTTAAACTGAGCGCTGCTAGTCATGACTCATGCTTGGTTATAGTCATTTTAATCAGTAGCTAGTTGCTG
This sequence comes from Argentina silus, assembly GCF_951799395.1. Lineage (NCBI taxonomy): Eukaryota > Metazoa > Chordata > Actinopteri > Argentiniformes > Argentinidae > Argentina > Argentina silus. The sequence goes on along the minus strand of NC_139655.1, from coordinate 7,933,466 downwards.
AGCATTGGATAACTTTACCCAGCAAGAGCAGAGTTTCTAAGAGGGCAAAGGATGAATTCACCTGGATGTTGCCTTAGTATGTTTTTGTACTATGGAGAGACTGGCAGGCGGGGCACAGGTCAGAGTGGGGTCAGAGCAGCCCAGACTGGGTGCGTTGGAGGGGTCTGCATGGTCGTCAGAACAGGTGTCTGAGAGCCGCGGCCCTACATAGCTCACATTCCGATGGTTTTGTTCCTCAAGCAGTGGGTTACCGCGGAGGGGGAGTGAGGTCTGGGAATGCTATGTGTGCAATGCTTAGCTCCTGAATTCATCTGCACAACTTGCTGATTGAGACAAAACGTTTCCTGTTGAGTAACCTGAAGAAGGGTTGCATGAGGGTCTACACTGAATTTGTGTTGGCTTTCATTGCATATTTAAGGGAGAGAACAATATCTGATCCTGAGTTAGGCTAGTCTTCCTTGATTTGAGAGAATGTAGGTCATGCCTTTGCAGCGCAAGCAATATTTATTTCTATGCTGCAAACATGTCTGGTTTAGTGAGAGGAAAGGTAACACTTAACATTAGATTGCCCATATAAGCAACTCTGTAATTACTAGTAAGAACATTGTATTAATATGTTGTTGTTCTAGTTATTTGATAATTGCATTGCATATGAAGTTTAGTGGTGTGTGAAATGTTACTACACAAGGGGAATAAGGATTATAATGGATTTATTTATACGGATTATAATTGTAAACCAATTAGTAATGCTAATACAATGTTGCTGTTACTGCGGTAGGTGTATAGACTATAGACCTACTACACAGGTATAGGCAACTTAATGTTACACGAGTGAAAGCTTCAATCAAGCTATTCAGCAATGCAGGCAGGCTAGTTCACATGTGGGGGAAAAAAAAAAAAAAGCATCTAAGAGGAGGTTGTCCAGAGTTCTTGGCCCCTTAAACACAGCCTCGTCAGCGCTGCTCCTTAGTGCGGACTAATACATGATCGCTCCGAGGGCCTGCGCAAAATGGAGTGGTGCCATATGACTGCTGACATATTTAGGTGAACTGATACTTAAGTATTCTGCATCTGTTTAGTGTCCAGATGTTTGGGTGCTTGTTGTTTATCTCCTCCCTGGGCTAAAATGCATTGAGCAGCGTTGAGCTAACCTGTCTTGTTTGCACAGCTGATATTGTAACAGGCTCGCTCATCTGTAAGGGTGTTGTTATAGCTAGCTAAAGGTGATAAGCTTACAGCGAACCTTCGTGAACTGGAAACAAATGACTGTCAAGCAAGAAGCACAACCAACCTCCGTAGTGCGAGGGGTGATTGGAGGGACACGTCTACAAAGCTACTGTTCAGAAAGGACGGAAACAACTGGACGGAAACAAGTGCTGGGACATCCGCCACTGGCCTCCTCCGTTCAAGGGATTAATTGCTATGAGGATGGCCCTGTGTGCTTATTTGCTTGGCACTCATCATAGCAGAGAGATTAAAGTGACGCTTGCCTTGCAGAGTCGTAGGTCATGTGGCTCAGCGAGCTACTGTCCGTTCCCCCCCCCCCCCCCGTGGTGGTGGAGGGTTACCTGTGGACTCTGCCTAGCAGCACTGGAATGAGTCCACCCAGCAGATGTCAGCCATTAGACACCAGTGGCGGCCACATTTGATTGCCACTCATAAAGCTCTCTCTGCAGGCCTGTCACTCATCACAGTCTGGTCTGCCGCGTGCTGGAGAAAACGCCGGCCGACCAAAGTAATGACCCAGGGTGGGAAAGCCACGCCACAAACCCCTTGGAGAGAAGTTTAAGGCTCACCATGTTGACGTACATGTTGGTGCTCAGATATTCCCATGTATGTACACAAGCAAAGATGGATAAGTTCACTCAAGTCACCTTATCTCATTCTTTTGTATCAGCTCAGTCAGCCTAGTAACCTAACAGAGCAGCAGTGTGTTCTTCACAGCTCAGTGTGTGGTGGTTGCAGAGCAGCACTGACGTCAAGCTTATTTGTCATCTGCTATTTTATTTATGAGGGTATTCCATGGATGGTTCCTGGCATTACTACTATGCATTACTACTATGATATCTCTATGGGCCCCCTGTAAATAATTCAACCAGCTGGGGGAAACAAGACAAAAATAACTTTGTACAGTATGTTTGTTTGTAGCTTCTGAAACGATGTCCTGAACGTCTCTAAGGTGTATAATAGAACACAGGAGATGACAGGAATAGCATTATGTCACTCTGATTGTCCATTTCACCTCAGATCAGCTCTGTCAGCATCAACTGATATGTGTTTATAGTTTCTAGATTTCAAATAACATATCTAACATTATAGCCTGTCAGTGGTCAGTATCAAGTACTGTATTAACGGGCATAAAGTTGGTGTCTTCATTTAGCCTTCGTGTGTTTTGCTTTGCGTGCTTGGCTACCAACCAATCCATAATGGCCTTGTTGATCTGTGGCAGACGCAGGACGGACTCAAGACGTTCAAATAATGATGGAGCTTCTAATTAAAGTCCTCAGTAAAGGAGTATTGGCCATGGCCAAGCCGTCTCCGGTGTATCTTACACATGTTACACGGACAAGCTTTTGAAAAGCCAACCTCCCTCTTCTCAAAGCTCAGCAGTGTACCCTGGATCAGGTGACAGTCCTGGATCAGCTGAAGCTTGTCCACACAGCCACCGAGCTACCTCCCTGCTGGGGGGTAATGGATCCTGCTGCGATCACCTGACTCTGACTCCCTGTGGTAAAGGCCATTTGCTACTAGGAGGTTTGGCAGTTGACATCCTGTGACGATAAGGGGAGAAAGCAGGAAGGCTCAGGTTGTTTATTCCTTATCTAAGGGAGGCTTTCATTTCCTACCTTGTGTTTACTATGCATTATATTGTTGGAAGTTTTTTCTATGTTTAGCCTATATGATCTTGCACTCTGCCCTCCCATTGTAAAATGACTTTATGATGACAGGCAAGAAGAGAAATCAAGTTAGAAATAGGTTTGGTATGTTGTCAAACTGTGCCTTTGTGAGGGCAGGTTGTTTTGCAGGTCTTTGAACCCCTCAGAATAGTGCTGATGGTGGAGGGTTTCCTCTGTCCTCCCCTTCCTGCTTCACTGGCTCCTTTCAGAGGCCTGGGTCCTGGGGCGTGCTGCAGCACTGATTTTCATGTGCTAAATCCCCTCTTTGTGAGATGCCTGTCTGAAGTGTTGTCAGCTGCAGCTCCATACACTTGTTGCTGTGTCTCCTGACACCTCATGCAGGCTGAAGGCCACCATGGCTGTCCTCTTCTTTGCCAGTTAAAATCAAGTGCCTTTCTTTACCCCTCTGGCCAGTCCCTCTGTCAAACACTGAATAGACAGTTAGCAGAGGGTGTGTGTGTGTTGGTCAGGCATCGTTTATATTTAGGCAACAATCTTTTCACTCCCCTGCCTCCCATTGAGAGCAATTAGGACAATTTAACTCTCTCCACATGCTCTCTCTCACGCTAACCTTTTTTTTTCTTTCAGTATGCTTAGAATACAGTAGCAGCCCCCTCTCTGATGACCGATATCTGATAAAGGCTATTCACTATAGACTGAACCACATACCAATGGGATTTAATGGCTACCTTCTGCTTTCATTTGTGTGTGAACATTTTGGATCTTGTGATGATGGTAGTAGGAGCGCAGTTTCACACATCACACTTAGCCTACATTACTGTCCATCGACACTTAGGCCACGTGGCTCATTAGTTAAGTGCTTATCAGTTTAGTCAAACCTTATGCTTGACTAAACTGAATGAGTTAACCACCGATGAAAGCATATGAGGAGGTACTTTGCTATCAGACTACTTAGAACTCATGTATCCAATGTGGCCTTCTTCAATTGTGTGGTGTAGGCCTAAATATAAGCAAGATTTCTAAGGCCAGCACGTCTCCATGTAAAACAGTAGGTTTATGTCAAGTAATGTGTCAAGTTGGAGATAATGTAGTCTACTTTTAGATGGGACAAACAATGCAAAAATAAGTGTCTACTGATGCCATAATTTAAACCCAGTGTTGTACCACAGCTTTACTTTAACAGTCATTTATGTGACCGTACACTGAAGGCATACTAAAATCTAAACAACTGTCATCTCGGTCTCATACTAACAAACATGTGTTGCTTCATATCAAAGGACAGACTCTCTGTTAAGTCAGGTCTTAGCTCACCACTAATTGCTGTGTAGCGTCATTGAAGGGTCTCCTTTAGTGCAACTCTTGGCTTCGGTGCCATTACAGTGAGATAAATATAGCTGAAGAATGTTGGAGGCTTGATATCAAAAGCTTTGGTGTTTTGGCAGATGGTAGTGTGGACCACGCACTGCTCTATAAAGTACACATGTTCTGTAAAGCCTACGTGTTCTCCTTTTCCATCTGACCCCCAAATCAGAGAGGAGAGTCAGTTTGAATTTGAATAAGTTTGAATGGAAGCTTCACCATGGAGAGTGGCTGATTTGATTACTAGGCTTAGTGGGTTAAATGTGTGTGTGTCTGTGTATGTGGAGTGGCTTGTTTTAGCAGGTGCACTCTGCTGATGTTAGCATTTCTGTGTGGGTGGTGGAGGAATGCGTATGGTCATATTATGATATCACATTTAAATTACTTGATCTGTATGTTAGAGTTAGCCATGAACCTTGCACTGGAGAGACCATGTAGCTCAATGAGGTTCTCGTGGGCGTGGGGTAGAGGAGCAGGGGTGTTCGGCTGCATCTTCAGTTTGGTTGAATTTGAATGAGCCCTGGGTGAGTATTCCCCCATCTCCCCCTTATAGAAGGAGAAGGCTAACTTGAGGACAGGCTAAACCAACAGGTCGTGCCCCAGCACAGCGGGAAGCTGTGGGGGTGTGTGGATGTAGGGGGAGGAAAGCAAGAGTGGGCAGACAGGCATACATGGTTGACACCCTACTGATTGCAACTGCAACTAACTGGATCTCTCTTCTCGCATTCCTCTCCCTCCCCACACTCTCACAAATGGTCACTATATTGCTTGTTTCAACCCCAACTCTCTATTGCTTCCTCTGTTTCCTGGGTCATTGGGCTTAGTGTGTAACAATGCTGCTCTTTCTCGCTTCTTTTTGAAGCTTTCCCCATAGCTTCTGGGCTGTAATCTAATTGACCATCGATGGCCTCTCTGCCTTGGTAGTGGAGAAAGAGGGGGAGAGAGGGAGAGGGACAGAGAGAGGCTGAACTTGACCATTGGGCCCAGTGAACAGAGAGGTATTGTGTGTGCGAGGCCCAGTGGAACACAGCTCCTTTAGATGTGGCCCTGTCCACATATGAGCCACAGGAGCCTCTGGTGCCCCGCCAGCTACAAGATTGCTTGTTGATACGCCACTGGCCAATGCTAGCGCTCCAAGAACACACAGGGTCTGGCACACAGACAAAAGAGAGCATGCTGAACCCCTGCCTCCATCTCTGAACCTCAACTCAAGGCTGCTCTCCAACTCTCCTCTCACTACTGTGGCTATGGGAGAATTGTTCTTCATGGCTCATGTTTTGTTGGTCACCCAGTGTTCTAGAAAGTAGGGGAAATTGGGGTCTGTTGAAATAAGATGGTCTGAATAGCATTGTCTTTCTCAAACTGACTGACCTGTAGCCTAGATATCATTCAGGCAACTTATTTCCACTTGTCCAGTGCAGGAAGTGTTGCTACATTCCCATTATTGGAAAGGTTCCGGAATGCTTTAACTGCAGTCAACTAAAGGAGGAGTAGGCCTAAAGCTATTCCTCCTATTTGTTATTCAAATCAAAAGATAATTTCACAAGATATGCCTCTGCTCCAAAGTGTCTGAGTCTTTTCACTGAAACTGAAAGCTTTTTCTAAAGTTTTGTGCGTACTTGAGCCTACTTGAGCTGTGCAAAAACAACAACAAGAAGCAAGCAGCAGCCAAGTTCTACAGCTTCTTGGTTCTTAAGAAACAGCAAGCCATTGAGCTCAACCAGACAGAGCCATACAGTGACATTATCGCCACAGCTGGACCAAGATTCCACGAGATTTAGACACTGTAAATGGCTTGCAACTCTTTTTTTAATAGTTTATGCTTTGTTTACTGTTTTGTTTTTGTTGGCCCGCTTTATTTGATATTTTTGGCATTTTTGGGTCGGAATGATAACTTTTAAATGGATTTTACTGTACCACCAACAAAATCATGCAGTATTGTTATGTTCATCTTTTTGAGGTGTTTGTGTGTGGAAAGATGCAGCCTATATGTGTCAATAGTCGAACATGCCCTCACAGTAATGGTGGCTTAAAACTCTGAGTGTTATGGTAACATAATCTCCTAAATGCCAAGGACGCCCTGGAGTAAAAGCTGAGGGCTAGTGTCCTTTCAATTGACCCCAACATCTGACCTTATTTTCAGTGGCTGTGTTACCTAATGGAAAGTTGGAAACACTTGCCTTGGCCCGTAATAGGTTAGCTGAGGGCTCCAGCTGTCTAGGCCAGGACGAGGTGTGGTATTGCAGGGTTTCCTCAACAGGAGTGTACAGTCAGAGCCTCTATATCCGTTTGTATTAATCCCATCATTGACCTCCCCATCCCCTTTGTGGAGCGCTGCCACCTCAGGCGGATCTGGGCTAATCTGCACCCAGTGGCCTTCCTTCGTGCTACAGTGACCGTGACACGTTTGGAGGTGGTGTGTGGGTGTCCCCCTCTCCCTGATCCCTTCATACATATCTGCTTTGAAAATCCGCTGCTGTCCTTTCTGCTTATATTATTTATTTATTTTTTAACTACATTAACCTAATGATCCCAATGGTGTGGTCTTAATGGTGTTCAGGATTAGGTAAGTTGTAAGGCTTTAAAGGGATTTGTCTATTGTTGGGATAGAATAAGAATGCTTGCATGCTGTCTTACTGTATAGGCAGGGCAGACAGTAAATCTACAGTAGCCTAAGTAAGTAACTGTGCCCCTTTTGAGTTCAATCAATTATGTGCTTTCAGCCTTGCTTTTGTGTAGCATTACATTTGGATTTGATCCTCTTTTAGCACTTTTACCTTTAGGGCTGTGCAAAAAAGTTGATACAGCTACAAACAAACATACTGTATCACGATATTATTACTGTATTGATTAGTGCAGTTCTGTGTAAAAGGACCCATGAGAACCAAAATGTGAAATTCATCAGAGCAGATCAAATTGGGGGTCAAATGAAAGCTAAGAGTCTATATTTTGGGGAAATTAAGTGAAAAATACATTTCTCAACCCTCTTCCATCATAAGAATTTGCAAATTCATTTGCTGCCAAAAGTGTGGGCTATTTTATTTTGGTATAAATAAAATAAATAGTCTCCCTGCCACTGTTTTTGGTCAACAGCTGAGGGATGGGCTGGAGAAATGTAACCACTCTCAAATTCATAGACGGAGCTATGGTTGCAATGACTGACCATCTATGATTTAGAAATTAACCATGTTTTGAAGCTATATAGTGTTTGTTTACAATTAAATTCTTTTGCAAACAATAGAGTAAAACAAGCTTTTATTTTGAGTTCTCATGGGGTAAGACCATTGAACTACATTCATGACGCATTTATAAGTTATAGTCTTCAAGAATAATTAATTAAATCAATATGAATTAAAGAGTCCAAAAATCTATGTACCCATCCCAGATTGCCCCTTTTTAAATGTCACATCTTCACACACTCCTCTTCTTCTAGAGGGAGTGCTTCTGGCCAGTCGATTGTGGAGGAAGTCTAGGATTTACCACTCTGTACTTCAGCTCTTCGGAGGTAAGAATCAAGAAACAAGTCCTGAGTAACCACAATATCTGAGTCCGGTATTTATTGCTTGCAAACAAGAGACAAGAGCGTAACAGCAGCCCAGCATAGATCCAAGTCTGAAGAGACTTGGTTGTCGACGATTATCAGGGTTGTCTTTTATACAGTTTAAACATAATGGTAGGCGCCGCCAAGGCTATTGGCTGATGGGCTTGTGTTTACGTGAGAGAGGGTGGGAGAGAATGAACAATGGGGAGACTCTCTTACTGATCAATCGGCGTTCAACATTTCACACCTATCGGCAAGATATGTCTGTTCCCCCATTACTGCGCTCCCTCACCACTCCCTCCGAAATCACCGCTGTTCATATGGTAAATCATACAGTGCTTCTCAGAACAATGGCTATAGAACTTTAGAGGTGTGTCAAGAGAAAATGTAATCACAGTATTTACACAAGTTGTATCAGTCATATGAAAGTGTATAACCTGAAAACAGTTCTATCAATGTATTTTCCATAACACGACCCAGATGGGGACTGTGATAGCAGAGGCAGACACAGGGGCGACAGTCTAGCTCTTCAGGACATCCAAAGCCTGTTAAACTTGTTTGGCACGAAATGACCACACCCCTTTGATGTAGGATTTTGTTCTTAAGACTATCCCCTTCCCTCTGACAGGGAATCTCCCATATCCCTCAGCTGTCCTGACTGCTTGTATCAGTGCCAACCCACCTCATTGGCACAGGTAACTGGTACCACACCTGGGCACCTGCTGGTAGATGTGGCACATGCCATGGACATGATGGGCACAGTTGTACCTACTTCATGATGTGACTACTGTAGCTGCTGCTTCATTTGGTGCATGGATCTCTCTGTGTTTATCTGGCCTGGCAAGCAAGCAAATCCCCCCCTTCTGCTCCAGTATCTGATTGAAAGGTACTTACAGCTTTGTCAGCCACTTTAGAAATCGTCTTATTGCAATAGCCCACCACTTGGCTAGAGACCGATGTCAGGGAAGATTATGTGCCTTAACTGACCACTAGCAAAGTGGCAAACTGAATAGGCCTACACCACTTCTGTTGCTGGAGAGATGTCCTCATTTGAACTTGGCTATATGCCATGTACACTTGATGATAATGAGGTGTCAGATACAGTGAATTCTGTGAAGTGTTAAGTTTCCTTTGAGGGACTACATTGATGTGTGTGTGTGTGTGTGTGTGTGTGTGTGTGTGTGTGTGAGCACCCAGAGCATGGCTGAGGGGGCACAGAGAGGCGACAGCCACACTGAGGTTAATGTGTTTGGCTCCCAGGGGCAGCCTTGTACACAGACTCCATTTGTTTAGTGTGCCAGACCTGCTTTAGTGTGGTGTGATGATTGCTGAAGTAAGTACCTTTCCGATCCCCTGTCTCCTCACTGTGGCTGGGCTCATTTGTTTAACATCAGCACTTACCAGAGCGTCACCAGACGCAGATCACAGCCAGAGAGACTCACACAACATCAGGGCAATGCCGTATAAAAGGACCTACAATGTGAAATTGTCAGAGCATATTAAATTGGGTGCCAAATGAAAGCTAAGAGTCTATATGTTTTAGGGAATTTAAGTCAAAACAAAAATAAATGTAAAAAAATTCCTAACCCTATCATAGGAATAGGGATAAACAAAGGCTTTGACTTCTGGTCAAACCTATGGAAAAGTGCTAAGATAACATCTCCCAGAAAAAAATCATTTGAAGGTGTTTAGAAAAACATTAAACCTCATTAATGTTCAAGAATAAACCCTGGTCAACTAATATCAACACTTTCATATTCAGTTTTTTAATAAATGGTTTGGCTTCTGTAAATGTAAGAATCACTGCTCTCTCCCCGGGGGAACATTCAGTTACCAAACACCCACATATTTCTTTGCCTAATGAGGAGCGAGGATAATGACAGTTAACAAGACCTACCAAATACTTGTAGTGTTTTTACTGATATAGATTTAGTTCATGAATTAGCAAATCGGTAACAGAATAACCAAATCAAATCGATAACATAATTGCTGAAATTGAATTAGCTACATTCATTTATTGTACAGGTTCTACAGAACCTGTACAACCATATACAATCCATGTATAACCCTTTTCACAGAAGCTTCTACACGGAACTTAAAAGGGTTCTTCCACAGGGACAGTCGAAAAACTGTGGGAAATCATAGAGTAGTAGTTACAAAGCGCTGCATCATCCTCACCAAGCATCGCATCAACACACTCATCTCATGCTCCAATAAATGGAGAGTTGAATGTTGTTGAGTGCAGTGGGGAAAGTAAAGCCAGACAATCACACAAGTAACTTCCATTGAGAATGATGACATACATGTTGCACACTTCTACAGAAAAGACATCACAAGATTTGTCTTCATCATTAAAGAGTGCACTGACATATGGTGTGGTGTGCCTAAGACAGATTCTTAGGATCCCTCCAACACCGTTTGCAGACAATAAAGAATGTTTTCAATTTGCTATCAATATTAGCATATTGGATGTCGCTGTCTGTGTCTGCACATGACAGGCCTACTTGTATTTAATTTTTTTCAAAATCTGTTTTTTTGCTGCCAATAGTGTCGACTATTTTCTTTTGGTGTAATGAAGAAAAGTAGACTGACAACCACAAATGTCAATGATTTTAAAACACATTCAATGAGTTTCAATGGCAGATTTATGTTTCTTAGGTTTTTTATCAATTTCCCTTTTTAATGTTGAACAAATAATACATTATTACCCTAATGAGAGTGTCTATTGAATATTTCTACCTTTGTTTCCCTATTTTAGCTGCATCACCATGAAATTATGCTTTTTTTTTAGGGGACCCATTTAGTCATACTGTTACCGTCATTCTGTTACCGGATATAAATCCACTTCACTTACTGTAGCTCAACAACCGAAATAGGTATTTTCAAAATCAAGGTATCATATGATAGCTTACAACCCACTCTTGTGTCAGTCCTAGTATTAGAGTGTTCTGGATGCCTATTCCCACACTGAAAAGGTAGCTGTTTTATGATTGTGGTTGTGCTTTATAACGGAGCGGGGTGGGTGAATGGGTTTGTCTTCTGACAAGGTGGTGACGGGTGGGGTGCGATGGGGAGGCTTTCTGTGACTGAGGAGCAGGTGCAAGGAGGGGGAGTCGAGTGGGTGGTCGAGGTAGGAGGTCCTCAATGCTCATTTCAACTGACAATGTCAGTCAATATGTGGTCATTATCCCTATCATACACGTGGGGTGAGGTTCATGTGAAGAGAGAAACACAAAGACGAGCCTGTACTGCGGTACAGCTGACTAAATGACCAACTGCTTTCTCCAAATGAGCTTGTGAGATCAGTGAGCTGTGAGCCAGTGAGATATGGATACTTGTTGGGATAATGTTGTGTTGATGTTATAATGTGAATGACACAATCACCACCCCCTCTCGCTCATGGTACTTCCCTATTACTGTAGCCTTGGTGAATGTCATCTGGTCTACAATAAGATGGGGGGGCCGCAACAGATTCCAACTGGTGGTAGTGTCCAGGGAACTGTATTGAATGCCTGATGTTGATAAAAGAAGCAGGGTGTGTTTGTAGAGAAAGGTCTGTTTAATGTCACACACTTTTTACAGTTTGTTCAGTGTAGCAGCTCTGAAGTGGGATAGACATCTGGGTCAACTTCTGATGAGGCACTGGGTGATAAAATACCTGTTGTGAGATTGTATCCGTTAGGGTTGGGCGAAATCCAGATGTCATGCCTTCTTACCTTCCTGGCAAAATACCCTGGTATATGGTAATGCCCCGGTATCAGTAATTTTAAATCCAACTGTTGCTTTGATCCCTTCTCCGACTGCTCGGGTGAAATGATTTATTGTAATTGTTGCATATTATATTTTACTTGCAATTTTCCTTAATCTCTACATCGCTGTGGACACCATACCTAGTGATGGAAACCAAACCTGCCTCACCATTGATAGCTGATTGAAAAACACAATTACTATGTAGCCCTGAATTAGTGGCCA
>NC_139655.1:7544236-7916736 GCF_951799395.1 Argentina silus | reverse complement strand
TTTTCTCTCTCTCTCTCTCTCTCTGTGTGTGTGTGTGTGTGTGTGTGTGTGTGTGTGTGTGTGTGTGTGTGTGTGTGTGTGTGTGTGTGTGTGTGTGTGTGTGTGTGTGTGTGTGTGTGTGTGTGTGTGTGTGTGTAAAATGTAGCCTATGTGTGGACAAGGAAGAAGAAAATCCTTGACTCTGCTAGCCTTTGCACATGCAGGCATTCATTAAAATGGCAACACTTGCAATAAATAACCAGTTTCTTCTGCTATCGCATTCAGACAGTCTGTCTTTGTGTGCCCGGGAATTTGCAGCGATGTTTCTTATTTGACAGCACAAGGACATTTATAGGCTCGGACTTTGAATGTGGATTGATGATGTCGCCTAGGACTAAAACGTTTTGCAGCCGACATTTCCTTCTCCCTTTTCATTCATCTCACAGAATTTAAGAATCTCAAAGTAATTTAAAACATCCTCCATTTAGGCTTCTGAGAAGCTCTGGTCCTGTTCCTTGGCTGTGTGGAGATGCTCAATGGCTTGGAATCTCCCTGCCAGTATAAATAACAGTGTCTGGCTCAAAGCTGTACTCTCTGGCTGATTTAGACCCTTGTTGTTGGAGAGGGGAGCAGTGCATACATTGAAAGGCTGAGAAGGAGGTGGCATGTTATGGTCCTTGATAGAGGGAGGTTCTAGAAAGCTTCCCCTTAGAGATAGAGGAAGGTCTTTAACAGTCCTCTTTTATGGATGAATGACTCATCGGCCATCATTGGTTTGCTTGGGCTACAGCATGTTTCTTCTTTTTCAGTTGTGTTGCCCATCAATTATTTGAAAACAATTTGCTCTTGATACTTTGTGTGGGGTACCCTTTTTTCTATTGAACCTCCTTGGACATGTGATAGCTGCAGATACTACCACCATTGTCAATTGTAAAGCCTACCATTCGCCCACATGGGCTCTATCATTTCGCCCACATGCTTCTCTGAGGCTTACATTAGGCCATCTGACCAAGGTGAACTATAAGTAGGCTACAGGAAATGACCAGTATTTCTGTCTGTCTGTCTGTCTGTCTGGGCCACCTGTTGGGAAGGATAAAGAGGCTGAGTGAAGGACACAGACAGGGATAGAACAAGGGAGCGGCATTAAGTTAGAAAACAAAACAAAACCTTTTTTCTTTTTTTTCTTTTTTTGACTTTCTCTGAGTGGACTGCCTTAGACAAGCATAGGCAATGTAGTGGTGTCTATTGCCACACTAACAAGGAGGCACTTGCACCCTTGGCCACAATCTTGCTGGCAGTCATTTGTTTGTTGTCAGTGCTAAGCTGCTTAGCAGCTGGATTAGTTGACGCTACACATAGTATTTGGTGGCACACTAAGGGCCTAAAAGGCTGACTCTTGTTATTCTACTATGAAGCCAAAACAAGGCAACTGCTCTTTCTTTGAGAACAGTCCTCCTATAAAGCAGCGGTAACTAGGAGCAGGTGTAGGTGTGCAATGTGCATGACTGTTGAGGCGAGGCTACATACAGTATGTATTGTGGTTAATATCCCTCAGGCAAAAAAAAAAGGACAAAAGCAGTGGTCTTGTTGTGCCTGTTCTGTTTGAACACCTGCTGTTCGCGTGTGTGACAGGTCCACTGCGGGGCAGGCTGCCGTGGCTAGTAACACATCATTGTCTATTGTTATTGAACATAACAGGCCTACAGCTCTACCTGCTCTAAGATAGGACCATACAGTACCACATGAGTAGGATCCGACTGCACTCATTCTGACAATATCTCACATGTGCTACTCAAGTCAGTGGTTACCAGTCATTCCACTTTTTCTTGTCCTTTACCATCACCCACAACATTGAGCGGTGCTAGGACATGTGATATCTCGAGGACAAGGTAAATTGAAGAAATACATTTGTATGGGCTACACTGTTTCAACCCGACACAAATGTGTCATTTAAACCTTGGTGTCTATTCCAATCAGTGTGCGAGCAGTCTTGACCGCTGTCTGACCGTCCACTCCTCCACACCACAGACATGAGAGTCCCTGAGTGTGGTCATGTGTGTGTTTCTCTGTAACATAACCTTGTGGCCGAGGTTGACCTTCTGTGTCCATTGTGTCCCTGGTGTTGTCCGTTGTGGGGCCCTGCTCCAGTCTTAGCTCTAGTTACCCCCCACTGTTGGGCTCCACTTCCCCATAGAAGGGCTGTGTTCCAGGGTTACCTTACTGGGGACCCAGTGTGTGTACATGTGCATCTGGGTGTACGTGTGTGTACTGTACCAGTAAAGGCCTGGATTAGATGGTCCCAGTATCACAGGGCCCTCTAGTAGCACTTGATGATGGGTGCCAGTGACCTTCCTCTCATCCTTCTCTCTCTCTCTCTTTCTCTCTCTCTCTCTCTCCCCCTCTCTCTCTCTCTCTATCTCTCTCTGTCTCTCTCTCTCTCTCTCCATTACCATTCTTTACACTATATTTCCCATAACAGTCACAGTAGAGCAGGATGTCACAGTAGAGCAGGATGTCACAGTAGAGCAGGATTCTCTGAATGCTGTCCTTCAAACAGGCCTATAAATGATGCATCTCTTAATGGCTTCACGCCCCTCCCTGACAGCAGCTCTACACACACAGTGGGGCCTTGGACTAATGGGGATCATGCCCCTTATTCACACACATGGTGGCTTTTAACCCATGATTCATCCCTCTTGTCCTGGTACACTGGATGAGTGGGACACCAACCCAGGTAGCTTAATGCACACTGATGTCAGGATGAAGGTTACCAGGCAACAATGGCATCAAGAGTGACTTTGGGCTTAGTGTGGGGCTTATGGGCACTGCTTTGAACTGCGGTGGGCTGGGATGAGGCAGAGAGGGAAAGTAGGCTGCTTCTGATGGAGGATTCACTGACAAGAGGGCTACATAGTATCATCCCCTCTGGCGTGCATTGATTTAGCTGGGGTATGTGACATGTCTGTACGAGCATACGGCGCTCTCTCTTTAATGAGCTTTTGTAATAAAGTAATGTGTTTTTTTCCCCCTGACCCCTTCTGTTCCTGGTTTTCCAGGATAGGATAAGTCTCACATGCTCACAGTTGCACATTACTTGAATTGAATATTGTATCTGTGCCATGACAACCCTGGACACAGGTGTGTGTGTGTGTGTGTGTGTGTGTGTGTGTGTGTGTGTGTGTGTGTCTGTGTCTGTGTCTGTGTATACGCTTGCTTGTGTGCGTACGTGTGTTTGTCTAACATTGGAATGCGTCGGCGGGAGCGATTAGAACGTGGCTACAACTCTCCCATGGTAAGGGGCTTGAGCTTCACAAAGACCAGCAGTGTCTGCATGGGAAAGAAAAACAAGAGGAGAGAGAGGGAGGACAGATAGGAGTGTGAGTGAAGGAAAAACATTAATGAGAGAGTGAGTGAATACCTCTGGAGCACTAACAACACTGGTAGGACAAGGCCATGGTGTGGTTCCCCTCAGTGCCCTTCACTCAACCCCTGTGTCTGCTTCACCTGTTTTCAATGACAATAGCGCCCTTGCAGGGGATGAGATTACTGGTGCCCATCTTCACTTGCCTGATGAGGTCACACAGTCAGTAGGACAGGCCACCAGAGACACACACACACACACACACACACACACTTTCCCTTGTCACCACCTTCTTGTCAGAGAAGTGATGGCACCTATAAGGACCAGAGCAGTGCTCTTGGTGTAGAAGCAGGACAGGAATGAGATGCACATTTTTCCGTTAAGTGGAGCCCATTTTGAAGCACTGCACTGCTTTTGTTTGCAGTTAGCCCCATCTAGTGGTGCATTGTTGTAGTTACATCTGAGGACACCACGCTATCTTCAGGAAATACTACTCAGAAAATGTACCTCCTTGTGTGTCTCGTCTGTATGCTGTGTGTAAGACCTTTGCATTGTTTAGTGACATTCTCTCTCTCTCTCTCTCTCTCTCTCTCACTCACTCTTCCTGACAGGCTCTTGAACTGAGGAGGAGTGTGTACATAGTGCAAAGTGAAGGGGGTGGAGCGTCATGAGACTATTGGCACACTAAAGGAACCAGAGTTTCAGGTCTGATCAGGTGAGTTTCCACACTGTATGGGTGTGGGTGTGTGTCTCTGCTTGCGTGTGTGTGTGTGTGTGTGTGTGTGTAAAGAAGAATCCAGGTTTGTCCTCACACCACCCGTTTTCACAGGTAGTCTGTTAATGTTTGTGTGTTTCCTTGTTTTTCTTTAGCTATGTATGTATAGGTGGAGTGCTAGTGTGTAACTATATCGCTAAACTGACATGGTCCTTGCATGAATGATCTTCATGAATGAACTTTGTACCATCTACTGAAAGTCAGTGTTAGGCTACACGTTGTGCGATTGGAAGACGTACCAGATAAACCAGATGGTGTCTTATGGGATAGTTGACCTTTGAACTTTGCAGTTTGCCTCAGCTCATATTCTAGTCTGGCGTGACCCCCCCAGATGCCAGATGAACACCTGTGCCTCAGAGTGGATCTCTTTACCGTGACCCCACTCTGTTAAAGACAGCCGGGCTCTGCGCCTCACACAATATGTAGCAATGTCAAATGAATTTGGTTTCCATCACTTTTTATTGAAACAAGGCAGGGAAACGTTTAATACAGTCTTTAATACATTCAAAGGGGGTTTGGTGTGTTAATATGTTGCGTGGAGGGAAGACCCTGCTGTGTGTATAAAATGACCTCAGCGCTGGGGCAGACGGGTGGAAAGACAGGTTCATTTCCACAACGCGCACGCATGCATGCACACACACATGTGCGCGCACACACACACACACAGTGGCTCCTCACTGATCCTTGGCTGTTCGAAGCTCCACACCTTGACCTCCACACCTGAAGTATTGTGTTCCTGACCTGTTGGCTCTGAGACGTAGGAGGAGGTTTTGTCTGATCATGATCAACCCACGCTTAGACCACTAGGGCAGTTGAGCTGAGCTTTGTTCTGCTCCTAGTTTTAGGTGATTGTGTTAGCCTTAGCAGGTGTGTCCGCTGAGCTCCCTCTCTACCGTCATTGCTCTTCTCATCCGTTGCCACTTTGAGTGTCTGTCATGCGCCTTACTGTCTGCATGCTTACCCCTGTTCTCCCTCTCTCTCCCTATCTCCTCCCTCTTCCCCTCTCTCCTCCCTCTTCCCCTCTCTCCCTGTGTGTCAGGCCAGGACCATTACGCAGGCCTGGTCTGTTGTGTCTTCGTTTAAGAAGCCCAATCTCCTATAAACGTAACAACTATTAACGGCGGGCCGTTTGGCACATTTCTGTAAACACAGCTCAGGTCTGTGTGCGTCCCGCGCCGCACGGCTAATAGGTTCGGACAGGGTGACTTTTTGGCACGCCCGAGGTGAACAGTGCGGAGAAAGCCTTTATTCAACGATGTGTTTTTCCACAAACAGAGCAAGGCTCCCAGATCTGGCATCCAGAGCATTTCGTTTTAACAATATTTCCATTTCAAATGTCATGTGTATGAATGTTTCCCTTGACCACAGTTTAATACAGTGTAATTATGTACACTCCATGAAACATACTGTGGGCGTGTTGGGTAACTGCTTGGTTTTGTGTGAGTGTGTCTGCGTGCACGCACGTGTGCCGAGTGTGTGTCCAGCCAATATTTGTGCACTGCTTAAAGGCTTCATATTAATTTAACATTCAGTCCACATTATTCCTTATTGAGTTAATCAGTTCCATAATGATCCTGTTTACATGGATCATTGCCATGGCTACTGTTCTGTAACACTGCAGTAGTTGCGCCCCCTTATGGAAGAGATGGTCAAGGACTTTCTTTTCACCCAAAATGTAAGAAACCCTCCTTAAAAAACCTCCACCCTCCTGTCCTGCCTTCCTTCCATACTTTAATGCAGGCTCTCCTACCCTCCCTGTCTCTCCCTCTATCTCCCCATGTCTCTCCTGCTCTCTCTCTCTCTCCAGTGTTTCAAACTAGCATCACAGTACAAATATTTGGATGTGTCTTTTATGGACTGGAAGAGTGTGCGCTTTCTGTCACCGTCTGATTTTTATGGGAGCATGCACACACATGTGAAAACAAGATAGTGTACTCTTAAAACCACACGCGGCTGCTAATGACACGCCATGCCTTTAATAACACTGCACGTCTGAGGCGTGAGTTACTGCTGCGGCGCGGGATTACGAGGCTCAGACACAGAGATGGGGCGACTCTTTCCTATTCATGATGTCGCAACCTGTTGTAGGTGCACCCTGCGGTGGCTTAATGTAATTAAGCAATTCTGATAAGACTTTGATTAACTTTAGAGTATCAGATTAGAGCAATCAATGGTTTAACCAGGTTCGCCAGGGCAAATGGCTTAGATTTCCTTTCAGGAGTATCAGAACAATATCATAGGCTAATGTGCACATGAGATGAACAGGCATGAGCAGATGTGCACAGATGATGAGTAGATCAGTGAGGATGAGGTCCCCGATGAGGAGACTGGAGCTGGAAGTGGAGAAGGTGTGACTGTGGGTGGTGATGTTGGTGTCTGTCATGTGAGGGAAGGATCAGTGTCACTCACTGATGCGGTGGCCAAATAACATGTCAGTCCAGTAGCTGGCCTTCCTTTGACTCTGCGTGGGTCGGCCCTATGGAGAAAACCCAATCTCCCATCAGCCCCCTGGGGCCGATGTCTCTAGCCAGACCCAGAGATGCAGAATCATTTACGCCTGTGAAAAACGCATGTGTCCTTTTTGTTTCGCACGAGACCTTTTCAGTGCCTTCGGAAAGTATTCAGACCCCTTCACTTTTTCCACATTTTGTTTAATTTAAAATGGATTAAATTAAAATAATTTGCAGTCAATCCACACACAATACCCCAGAATGACGAAGTGAAGACAGGTTTTTAGAAATTTCAGTAAATGTATTAAAATTGAAATACAGAAATACCTCATGTACTTAGGTTTTCAGACCCGTTGCTATGTCACTCTTAAAATTAGCTAACATTCAAAAATGTCATCAATAAATCACTCAATAAGTTGAATTGAGTCCATCTTAATGCAAGGATAATAGTTCATGTAATTTTGGAATTAATATCTTTGTTTTTATAGGGTCTCTGATTTGCATAGGAATCACCAGTTCTGTATATCACCAGTTCTGTGTGAGATATGGCCTTCATGTGAAGGCTCTTGTCGAAAGATTGTGGAGTGTTGTTGTGGTGTCAATGTATCTGCCTCAGACCCTGTTTTTCCTCTCTGCTTCCTCGACGACATCCAGCTGAGACCCTGGCGGCCCCGCCCACGCCGGACAGATGGGCCTGTTTTTGAAAAGAGGAAAAAATAACAGCCCTCTTTAGCGCCCTGGCTATCCTCATAACCCATAGCCCCAGGGCTGTTTTCTCTTCAAATACTGATCTTACCTCAAGTTTCACACGGAGCAAGACTAAACAGCCACAGTGTGTCTCCTAACATGCATGCCTTTGTTTGTTAAGGTGCTATGGTTTATCTAGTCCAGGGTTACATCTGTTTTGTAGTAGTAGTGGAGGGAATTATGTCAGCAGTTGCATAATGTCTCCACTAGATAGCGCCAGCACCATTTGAGGGCCCTGTGTCACACAAGGGACAGGTAGAAGCAGAAGCATACCTTTCATTGTAATCAAGCTCATTCGTGCTTCGGCCAGGCATGGCTGAATAAAGCTTTTTGACTTGGAGTATGTCTCTAAGTTCAGCGGTTACAATCCTTTTGGGCGCAGTAAAAGTCTCAGGTGCTCTCCATGCCGCGGCACGCTTCATGGCTCTCGGAAGGCCCCGAACGGAAAGATGGATCCCCAGTTTGATTTGGGAATATTTAGTAATTCCTCTTAGGATGCAGCCGCAGCAACGGCTGATATTCCTGCATGGCAGGCAGATCAATCCCGGGCTCCCCCCCTTTGTCTGTCATTCCGCTCACACTCTTATGACAAAACCGTCCCAACCCCTCTCTGTGAAATACAGAACTGATTAAGCATGGGTCAATTCTTTTGACGTGAGCTCAGCGGCTGCTGCGTTTTGTCCCCTGTTCAAACGGAGCTGTTGGAGAGATCCTGTGGCTGAGGCCCGAGGCGCCGCTGCCCCTCTCTGCTTGTCTCTTTAGCCCGTTTTATGGATGTATGGTGTGGAACAGGGCTGAACTTTGATTGCCCTGGTTTGGTCTATACATTTACTCTCACTCCAAACCCACGCAAAAGATAGCTGGGCTACAAATCTCTCTGGCGTAACAAAGGAGCAAAGTTTGAGTTTGTCCCCCACTTCCCCTCACAGGGAAAAGTGATACCTTCTTTACTGTTGTTCTGTGAATTCACCACTTTTTACCTCTCGATTTCCAAAACCCCTGGCTGATATGTTTTCAATGACTTACTCACAGCTTTCCCGGTTCATGTCAATGCAATCTTTTCCATTGGCTTTTCCTCACCTGGACCACTGGTTGTCCCTGAGGTGCTTTCACAGCATGGTGTGTCAGACATCGGCTGCGTTGTTACATGACGTGAACTGGCGTCTCTGCTGATTTACGCCTGGACTTGTGTTTGTACATGCGAGGTGAAATGCTCTGTGATGTTACCTCGGCCAAGGAGTACTCGCTCCTGTAGGGATAGCTCTGTGAGTGGGTTGTGTTTGGGTGTTTGGATCCAGTGTTGGGGAATGCTCCGTACACGTGTCTCTGGACCACTCCACAGCCTTTTGAAACACATTAGATATCAGCAGAGCCGGGTGCCTGAGGTGCTTGCTAGTTAGTATATACTCTGCCGACCTCTGATCCTTGTGTATGTGTTCTGCTCCATCGGGCCCCACTGAAGGGGGTCCAAATGGAGGTATTTGGAGTCAGACCGAGCCGTGGTGCTGGAACGTCTTCTGAGGGAAGCTGTGTTAGCTGTCTGCAGCCCCGGCCAAACAGTCCTGTCAGAACACCCCTAACACACTCCGAACCACCACCTCGCTGCGTCCAAGAGCTGTCAGAGCTCAGCCGCCACCATAGCAGGCATGGGGCCGGCAGAGAGAGGACCAGAGAACCGTCTCATCTCAGAGGGGATTCTTCATACAGCTCTGTCTGCCTAAAGCAGCTCTTAATGGACTGCCTTTGCTGCATTGTACAGGGCCTGACAGCCCACTGGTTTTGACTGTAGCTTGGCACATGACACAGGGGAGCGAGCCTAGAGTGGGTTCACTGAGCTACATGTCGTAAGGAGCCTCGGGGTAAACGTTATTGGCCTCTGCTCCTCCATTTACAGCGGGGCTTTGATGGCTGGACTGTGGAAGCGAAGCACGCTGTAGATCTGAAGCACAATGGTTGGGAGATCTGCAGAGAATAGGACTGACTGAGGGACATGGCAGGGGTCTCCAAGGGCTTGTGAAGGAGCTGGGGGAGAAATGGAGCATATACGAGGGGGTTGGTGCTGCGTGTGTGTGTAGGGGGGGAGCAGTTAAGCGTTTAATAAGCGAGGTGTGGGCGTGAGTCAAGGCCAGGAGAAGGTGGAGGGCCGTGGGCTGGGGGTCTGCAAGCCTGCCTGCTGGGCTACAGTAGCAGCACCTGCTGGGGTTGGCTAGAGTACACAGGTCAGAGGTGGTCCCCTCTGGGGCTTGAACACTCCCTGTGCTGGTTTA
Organism: Argentina silus; assembly: GCF_951799395.1. Taxonomy (NCBI): domain Eukaryota; kingdom Metazoa; phylum Chordata; class Actinopteri; order Argentiniformes; family Argentinidae; genus Argentina; species Argentina silus. Next base: position 7,907,157 of record NC_139655.1, on the reverse strand, counting down.
CTGCAGCTACACTGACACATTCTCACCTGCAAGACAAGCCTCTCTATTGATCTGTGTGCCTTTTATACTGACTGTGTGTGTGTTTGTGCTATCTGTAGCATTTGTAGTGTCTTGTGACTTGACATTCCTGAGACCCTCCAGTGCGATGAAGAATGCTGAAACATGGGAATCTTCTTCCAATTAGCGCAGCAGCAGATGAGCTATTTTTCCCCTGCTGTGTTTTATGGGCCGATGCTGTGTGTGTGTGTCTGAGAGGAGATAGATTAACGGCCCAACTTTCTCCGAGCGCTTTTTATTTGTGTTTTATTTTCCCCCTCTCGCTGTTCCTCCCATATCTGGATTCACAGTTGACCGGTCGTGTTTACGAAGCGGCGCGTTTCCACGCTAGTTTGATTTTTCACAGGTCTGCTCTTTTCCCTTTCTACCCTCCCATGAGTGGATTGAGTTTCGCGTGTTTCCGCTGGCCGTTGAAAAGGGGGGGAATAATGCAGGTCTGGAATGGTGTGTGAACTTGTGTGTGTGTGTGTGTGTGTGTGTGTGTGTGTGTGTGTGTGTGTGTGTGTGCGTGCAGTAGAGGGCTGTTGGACCTGGAAGAAAGCAGGATGTACGCATCAATGGAGGAGGTTGTTCAGCAGAGTGGTGCAAAAATGTGTTGGTTTGTAAACATGAAGGGTCAACTGTGAACACACACACACACACACACAGAGGAAAAGACACCCATGTACAGCACACATGTGTATGTGTGGCAGGGTGGTGGAGTATAAATATTACGGTTCAACTGTGAACACACACAGATAGACAGACACCCATACTCACACACACACACACACACACACACACACACACACACGTGCATGTGGCTGTGCGGTGAGTTTACAAGCAGGGCCTAAATTCCGCCTCTCTTCCAGGGATCGGCGGCTGCCCATGGCATAAATCTGGGCTGAGAGACAGCTTGGCCCGGGGGTGCTGTGCTGCGGAGCGACCCGAACCCATCGCTGCTGCACTGTGGCTGTGCAGTGCTACTCTCACATCCCACTGTGATATTCCACAGCCTGGAACCAGGAACCATGCCGGCCCTGGCCACAGGAACTGGAAATGACTCAGGTACGCTGTCCCCTTTAGACACTGAAGTCTGTCCCTTTTACACTGAAGTCTGTCCCCTTTACACTGAAGTCTGTCCCCTTTACACTGAAGTCTGTCCCCTTTACACTGAAGTCTGTCCCCTTTACACTGAAGTCTGCCCCCTGTACACTGAAGTCTGCCCCCTTTACACTGAAGTCTGCCCCCTGTACACTGAAGTCTGTCCCCTTTACACTGAAGTCTGTCCCCTTTACACTGAAGTCTGCCCCCTTTACACTGAAGTCTGCTGCCTTTAAACACTGAACCCTATATACTTCACACTGAAGCCTGTCGCATATAGGCATACTGTACACTCTACTCTGATTACTTTACATTGAAGCTTGTCCCTTGTTGGCATATACTGAATTATGTCCCCTGTATAGACATTACACTGAACTGTTCCCTATAGACATCACGTCACACTGAACAGATATTTCACAGGATCCTAACCCCTACAAATTATAATGGCATACTCCTGTCCTCTGAGGTTCCATACTGTTGGTCTCTTGTGCTGAGAGTAGAGTAATGTCTTACACACACGGTCCTATGTCATGTGTCTGTCTGAGTCCATGTGTGATGTCAGAGAGAGGAACATGTCAGGCCTTTCAACACGTAGAGCCGACAGCTGCCAGAGGTCAAGACCTGCTCCAATCAGAAACCCTGTCTGTGTCTGTGTTAACGACTGCAGACGAACCTACCGAACAACCTATCCCTTAACCCAACAATGAGGAGCAAGAGGACAAAGAGGACAGAAAAAAAAGAGAGGGAGACTGATGGATAAAGAGTGTGTCCGTCTCTGCGTCCAGACTTTGACAGAGTTTACGTACCTCGTTGTGGAAATTCGTATAGGAAAAGTGGAAAGCCAGACCATCAATTACGATTATAGTCATTTCAGGCAATTACTGGCAGGGGTTCTGTTTCCAAATAAAACGTAAAGACTCATCTCCCCATCCCTCCTCATTGATCGTCCAGTTAGATCGATCTTCACGAGGGAAATGAGAACGCTGTAGACAGCAGTGAGAGTGTGGCCACATATCTGCGTGTGTGTTCAGTTAAAGTATTCTTTTTTTTGGCCAGTATGTGGACTTGGTGATAGAGATCTTGCTAAAATGGCTAAATGATGATCTTTGAACCAAATAGTAGAATTTCTGTAGAATATTTCTTAGTTATCTATCTATATTTGAAATGCGTACAGTAAATGTTTAATAGCTCTTTCAGTGTGTGTGTGTGTGTGTGTGTGGGGGGGGGGGGGTGGCTGAGGGATTTGGCTGAGTCAGAGAGCAGCAGGTGATGGACACATTTATACCTCCCTATCTGTGGGTCTGAACGACAGCCAGGGCTTATGGGGGCTCACCAGGAGCAAATGAGATGGCAGCCACACTCGCACTGAAACCCCATATCTCCCTAAACCCACTGATGAAATAACACTGAACCACAGCTAGCCTACAGACTTATTAATGCTAATATTTTCCCCACTGTGAAAGGCCTAAGCACAGCACTTTATCTTCAGTGTGTGTATGGGGCTCTTATTAAAATGCTCATTATGGGAGTGTTTGGAGAATAAACATGGGGCGGCGTATGGTACAGATCATACTCCTTAGGAACATGTCCCATCTCTCTCCTTCTCTCTCTCTCTCGCTCTCTCTCTTTCTTTGCGGGAGCAGTCCTTCTTTTACACCAGCTCTGCTCGCTCTGCCCAAAAAAACAACAGACCTCTCTCCAAATTAAGATCTAATAAATGAAACCAAATAGTGCAAAAATAAACCTGAAAAACAATAAAAAGTTGGAAAACTGGCCTTTAAAATATGACCACGGGGAACGGTGGAATCGCCGTCCTAGTGGTTAGGTTACGCCGGGCCCTTTTTTGTGTGTGACTTTTGGAGTTTTTAATAAATACTTTGGAAGCAGATTAAGGAGGTTGATGGGACTGGCCCGCGGCTTGTGTTTAAAACTTGAGAAGGAATCGGTCCCCCTGGAGAGCCTGATGGCCTTTTCGGACTGATTTCTGTAGCCACTCTTCGACACTTTGTTGGCTGCTGTTCCAGAGCCTGGGATCCGATACACACACACACTCTCACACACACACACACACACACACACATTCATTTACATTCTAACAGCCTGGCCAAGCGGCAGGAAATTAGGTTTTAATTGTGCAAAAGCACTGCAAGGTTGATCAAGGGGGGCTGCCACAGAGGGATGTCCGAGAGATGTGTCAAAGCGCCAATCCAGTTTGCTTAACACGCAAACCCCCGTCAAAGCACTGTGGAGGTTTCTTTTTTTCCCCCCAGACAACCAGTGTTTAATAATCTCTCCTCCTGCTCTGGAATGATGGAGTTTTATTGCAGCCCCAGCCAGGGGGAGTTGGTTATTACGCCTCCGGTTCGGTACACAGACAGACCGAGCCCACCACTGTGTCTGCTACAAGCTGTCCCTCTCCTCCTGTGCTCAAAGATCCAGTGTCGTCTTTCTGCTCTCGCTGAGATTAATTGAGACGGATTCAATTACACCCTGTGTCTGTGTGCAGTCACTGAGCGCTGTAGAATGGGGAGTGATGCTGTGATGGTGCTCAGGGGCGTGATGGAAGTGCGGTGGTCGTCGGCTCACCGTATTCTCAACCTCCCTGCCGTGGACGTTCAGCATCTGGTTTGTGGCGTACAGATGCTAGTCTGCACTCTCCTGGAGCGTGCGTGGGTGTGTTCTCCTGGTGTGTATGTGTGTGGGTGTTTGCTCCTGATAGTCCCATTTCCTCCATGCTTATATGGTTATGGCCTCTTTCTTGTTAGGGCCGTCTGTCCACCCTGTCCTGGGGGGAAGGCGGTGGGGGCCTCTGGGTGCACCTCCACAGATGTTGGATAGATGCTTCAGAATGGGCATGTTCATCCATGTTGTCTACAGTTACCTGTCTTATACTGTATACTGTAGTAAAACTAGCAGTGAGCTGAATGAAGTGGTCGGGCGGTGTGGTGCGACAGAAAGCAGTTGTTGATTATTTCTGTATTCCCCAATGATTTAACCAATGATCTCCTGACACGCCACCTCTGATGTGACATTAGAGCGCCCCATTTACCGTGCGTCCGAGTCCAGTCCAGAACTAGCATTCACCCCTTGATTTGAAGACCCTGATGCCCTTTTATTAAGCCTATTAAAGTTTACTGTGTTATTCTGGGCCATACCTGCATGTTCTATCAAGGTTTACTGCCCCTCCGCAACATTAAAAGATAAGGGGAGTTTGCTATACACAGCTGGGGCGGTGGGGCCTGCTTGCACAAGGTACACATGGAAATCTTTGAAGACCAAACTGTTTTACCAGATTATCACTCTAATGAGTGTGTGTGTGTGTGTGTGTGTATAAGCGTGTGATTAGTGTGTGATTATACATCCCCTTCGCATCCGAGCCCATCCCACTCTGTCGAACAAGGCAATGGCTGTATAATGACATACGGTAATGAGACACAGAGATCCATATTGTTTATCACTCAGAGTGGCTGCCTTATAGCTTCCACAGACATGCAGGCCCTAATAACGGAGCTATGAGCGATATGACAAGAATGGCCATATTAAATTTCTTCGAGGCTAACAGTAAATTTTTCCGTTCTGATGTCAAGAATGCCGAGCATCTGGAATCTGTGGAGCAAGCAAGGGAGCACGGCGGTGGCGTTCGCTACGGGAGCACTTTGTCCATTTCAAGCCGCTTGTCGTCCTCCCAGACCGGCACTCTGCTCTGCCACAGGGATACAGTACTGAAACACAAGGATTTGTTGCCACTGGAAAGGCTCCCTGTTTCCAATTACATCAGAATGAAAATTTCCACATCGTTTTAGCAAACCGGCAAGAGTAGGGATATCAAAAAAAGAGAAAGAGAATGAGAGCGGGAGGAATTTTATTTATTTATATACATATATAACTTTTTTCAAAGGGATAATGATATCCCTGACTGTCCCTTTCCAAAGTACACAGAGTACTAAATAGGTCATCACTGGGTAGACGACATGCTCACTTGCATTAGAAAGTGCCTGAAAACAGCTTCACAGGCCATGTGCACCATTTGGGCATCAGGCAACGGGATATTGAATAATAACATTCCATTGTAGAGAGAGAAAGAACTCTTCACTATTGAGCTTTTACAACACGTTTAAAAACGTGCTTGTTTTAGTGTTGAAGCAAATTATACATTTTCAGGTGGCATTACCGCATGTGTCTCAGTCAGACTTCTGAATGAGTCTTTCCTAAAACTTGCAGGCTTTGGAGACAACATGCAGTGGTGTTCGTGGGGTTCAGCCTCACTCTCTCCTGTGCTGCTCAGTTTGTCGGGTAAGCGAAGGTGGCAGGTTGTTTGGTCCTGGCTTGCTTGTTGTGGCTCCTGTGTTTTGTCTGCGCACGTGTGGAGCCGCTGGACCGTGCTGGGCCAAGGAGCAGCCATTCATCTCCATCTGGGGAATGGAGAGTTCTGGAAGGCCACCACTGAACCCCACGCTCCCGCAGCCTCCCAGACCTCACATCCACCAGCCAGGCCACTCTGGGATACTAGTCCAAACTAATTTTCTCTCTTTTTTTCTCTCTCTCTCTTTCTTTCTCTCTGTGTCCCTCTATTTCTCTATGTCTCTCTCTCTGTCTTCCTCTCCTGTTCGCCCCAGAGCTTACTCACATTATGGAGGGAACTGGTGGGTCAGTTTATAAAACAATAAAACCCTACAGACTTGGACTGTTCTCCCTCTCTTTGTTTTCCTCCAGTTTGGCCAACTAGCAGGAGAACACAAATCTAGACGTTCTGCTGCGTAAAAACTGTAATAATCGGATTGGCTGCAAACTCTCTGTGGGGCTCTGCTTGGGTTCTGCTGGCCTTAGACACAGCCACAGAATGTGTGCATTCAATTAGGTTCATTAGAAGAGCCCCTTTGTCCTGAGCCTCGTGCTGAAAGCCCTTTGAAGTGTATAGGTGTGTGACTGAGTGCGGGGAGAGGATGGGTGAAGCGGTTACGTTGTGGTAGTCAACAGTGCGTTGAAAAATAAATAAATCCTTTTTGAAAAGCTTGGCCTGCCCTGCCCTGGCTCCGGGGTAGCTTTGATAAGTGCCTTCAACCTGGAATCTCTTTTCGGAGCGAGGCATGATCTCAAAGGGGCCGCTCTTTGTAGTTGCTGGGATGACATGCATCCAAAGTTCAGCCGATTGTAGTGAAACAGTCGATATATGATTGGAGCAACGGTTGATTGCACCTGGACCAGCCCTTACAGTGAAGTCATTTTTCCATGGGGAGCTAACTAACATCTTGCACGCTGTTCTTTTTGGAGTTATTTAAGATGATGACATTGAAATGTCATTCAGATCATAATGGAAGGCTCAGACTCTGACCTTTTTTAATGTGGAGAAGTGGTAAGGTCTCTGAAGCTGGTAATGGGGAGGTTTGTGGGTTTGATTACGGACTGGACCCCTGCTGTTGGGTCTTAGAGCCAAGTCTTCTATGTTACCTCCCTCTCTTTCTCCTCAGTCCTTGCTATGATTTCCAATGTGAACACCACTGGACGCATTGTAAGTTATGGTAAAGGATCACAGTGTCTGCTCATGTAATTCTATATAATTTTATGTCTCAAGTGATGCAGCACTAGTCAAACGGTTACTTAATCTGTACAAGGTATGGGCTCCTACTGCTTGACGCTCTGTCGTTTTACCAGAGGGAAAGAAAATATCGAAAAATTCATTGTTCTGACACTAGTTGAACTCAACAAGAAAGGCAAAGTCATAAAAGCAGCTCCCAGAGACAGGACGCCATGGCGGAGGTTTAAGAGGGGTCATCAGGACAGGTTCGCCTCTGCACAGAAGCTGTTTGGAGCAGAGAGGGCGGTGGGCCGATAACACATTCTGTCCTGGCTGTGAAGTCTGGGCCTTAAACAGCTCTCCCTTTCTGACTTGCATCTGCCCACACTAGAGATTTTTCAGCAGCTCTGAAAGCGTCATCAAGCTTCTTCAACTGAAGTAATGACTGTTCCTTTTCCCACTTGGGGAATACAGTAACAGAAACCCGTCAACTTCATATGATATACCATGAAACTACTTGATAATATAATGTTGTTACTACAGTAATTACAGTGTCACTACAGATACAATATACGGTCAACTTCATGTAAAGTATTAGCCTACCCTACTTTCCCCACTACCCATGGCTCTGCACTATAGGGCTAGGACATTTTTCTTTCTCTCTCCTGCTCTCCTCTCTGCTCTCCCTTTCTCCTGTGCGGTGCTCTGATAGACCTGAGGTTTCCTCTCCCTGTGGATCCTCAATGAAGAGGTAAATCAGCCACAGAATGGATTGGGCTACACAGACTGCAGCTGCTGCCTTATTTTTTTTTTCTGCCCTTATTTTCCGCAGACAGGCTTGAAACATGTTCGCCGAGCAATGTTTGAAATACTGACCTCCGAAGAGGTCCCAAGTGTTGTCATATTTTTTTCCAGGCCCGGCGAGGCGCGCATTTTTCTCTCGATAAATCCCTGATAGATATACGATGCAGATTAATAACTCATTCAGCACCTGGGAGAGAGGAAACTGAGACAGGCCCAACATTCATTTCCTGTATTCCTTTCAGACGAAACAAGTTCATTTTCACCAGGCACACTCTCTCTCTCTCTCTTGGTGCACTTTTGGTTTTAAAAAATATTCCCCAGAGCCTATGCTATTCGGGGCAGTGATTTTACTATTCTTAAGAAAAAACATAAAAACTCCACAATATGGACTGGACTGATAAATCCGTCTTCCAATGGCCCCAGCCAATTGTCATCTTCTGGCCTGGCGGTGTAGAAACAGTGCCAGAGAGGTCATCGTGTAATTCCGAGGGGCATATTTTGCATCGGAATGAACTCTCTTGTGTCGTAATAGTCTGTAATTATAGTCTCTTGTTCTCCTCCAGAAAAACCAGAGGCAACGACCTCTGTGACCTATGAATTCAATGAGTATTATGTTTAATTCATTTCAATTTCGACTTTTAAAAAAGGCTCTGAAAACATAGTTATTTTCTTCAACCGCTATGGAGGTGTGGGCATGACAGGGGAAGCGCTATTTGGCAGTGTGTGCCATCATTTCCTCTTACTGTAAGCCCCTGGAAGACCTTGGCCTCTCTGGTCTGTCTACAGGCTGCTGTCCTGCCCAACCCAGCCCCAGGACCACTGGACCGGGCCGCTGTAACACTCTATCCACAACAGAACATAGCGGCCATACGGGCACACTGCCAGGTCCAGCCCGGCCTATACTCCAGCCACATAAAGACCTGAGAAGGACCAGAACAACTGAGCCAAGCCAATCTGAACCGAGCCAAATCTGGCCCGGAGGAAACGAGCGGGCCCGCCCTGTTGTAGTGGGGGCAAGCTTGGCCTAGTCTGCTTCCTCTCTCTCTCTCCCTGGCTGGAGTGTCCGATATCACAGCTCTATACATGGCTGACTGGGTCTCACTTTCCCCACACTCTGGCAGTGTCCACACTCAGCCCAGCCCTCCATGGCTCCAGCCCCAATTTGACGGGGCTTTGTGGTCCTTTTGTCTTTGTCTTTCTCTCATACTTCCCACTCTTCCTCCCCTCTTTCCTCTTGTCCATTCCCGCATTTAATTTCAGCCTGCAGGACCTTGTTTAGTTCTTGGCACATTGACACTACCACTGCTGCTGCTGTTCGTTGTCCTAACGTGCCTCAGTGTCACTCGGTTCAGCTCAGCACACTGACCCAGGGGCCAGCACGGCCTGCCGTTACTGTAAACTCAGACCAGCAGCCATTGATCTCTTCCCCATACAACCACATAAAACAGGACAATCTGTTTAGTTTTCCATGTGGGTGAGGGGAGCGGGGTGCTGGAGCCTAGAGGGATGGAGAGGTTAGGGGGTGAAGGGGACACAGCATAGGGGGGATTGGGGATGGAGGCGTGTCACCTGGGAGTGGGGGGGGGGGCCCTCACTCCCCCCCCCCCCCCCCCCCAGCCTGAAGCAGCTTACAAGGGGTCTGCTGTTGCTGCTGCCGTGGTGATGGCTTTACCACGTCGTCATCCCCGTCCCCCCCTCCACCTCATCCAGTGTCCTTTTAAACCTTTTATAATATGACATACTGTTCAGCTTTCCAAGTTGTAAATTAATGAGGGGACCAGATGCCCCTATGGCCTGTAGCTGGACCAGCATGGTTCTGATGAGGCCTACAGAACCAGGGCTCAGGCCCAGGACTCCTCCAGGACGAGGCAGCATTACACTGATCCTTGTCTGGGTGGGAAGGGGGTCAATTACTTACACAGAGAGAGAGAGATTGAGAGAGAGTGTCTGTGTCTGTGTGTGTGTCTGTGTGTGTGTGTCTGTGTGTGTGTGTCTGTGTGTGTGTGTGCGTGTCTCTCTCTCTCACGCATACTACATACTTTAATGCAGTCTCTCCTACCCTCCCTGTCTCTCTCTCTCTCTCTCTCTCTCTCTATCTATCCCTCTCTCCCCCTCATCTTTCTGCCTCTTGCTTCACGCCACTGTACAAGACTGCTGGACAGTGGGGTGTTAATGTTACACCGAGACAGTGTTCTGGAATGTGATGGAAAAATGTAATCTTCATATATCCTGTCTGTTTGAAATCTGACCAACAAAAAAACATCTCTAAATGTGAACCAGAGCAGTGAGAGTGTCACATGACGGTCTCTTCAACAGCAGCTCATGAACTCGGCCTTGCTGCCACCGTCTGTCACTATGGCTACCCCACCAACCAGAGCCAGTTGCCAGTACACACTCCCTCCCAGCCAGGCTGGGTCAGGGATGAGTGTTTTCAATCAATCATTTTGAGCAATGATGTTTCCAGTTCTTTCTTTTTTCTTCTTCTTCTTTTTAATATGTTAATTCAATACATGTTCATGAGGCTTATTTTGATGGTGTTTCTGTTTGTTTGTGTGTGGTCAAAAGAGGTTTAAAGTAAATGTGTCTCTGTGTGAGGTCAGCTCCTATAGCGGAGAGGGTAGAGGGCCTTTGTGTACCTGTTTAGCCCAGTTTGACTGCACCCTATACAAGCTTGCCCATTAATCTATCCCCTAGTTGAGTCCAGTGCCAGGCCTGGGGGTCAGAACCGCTTATCTGCCTCTGCTTTACAGCCCCCTGTAACAGGCTTGTGTTGGGTTTGGAAGGCTCTGCCGTCGCTCGTTTTGTGTTCCCTCTGAGGGTTCACCCCTTAATCTTGAAACCATCAGCCCCAGTCTGGTTCTCTTTAAATTGAATTTGAAAAATTCATTCTTTTAAGCTGGGAGTAAGCCCCTGTGGAGTTTACTGCGTGTGTTTGTTTTAAGGGGATTCAGATGGTTGTGGACACTGAGGAGCTTTTAATTCATCACTGCCACTGATGTGCTCACCAGGCATCCCTCACCAGCACAGAGGGCTCTCCAGACCCAATACTGGCTTTTAGAGTTTGTCTTTGTCTTGAATTCTTGTCTGTTCTGCACTAGTGCTTAGCAGGTTTGGTTAAAGCAGTGATATGGATGGTTAAAGCAGTGCAGATTGAGATATATGTATTTTTTTTTTTGGGGGGGGTATTTTGTGTGGCTCCTGGAACAACAGGAAAGTCTGAAACAATGGCAGGAAGTGCAGGCTGTGAGAGGAAGTGGCTTATTGCCTCCTGCCGTCCTGGCCCAGCGTAGGGCTCGCTGTAGTCTAGGGACCGACCAGAAGAGCTTAACTACCCTATACTAAACTTTGGTGATACTTATTTTTTTAAAGAAAAGTCCCTCCTAAGAACTACTTCCTGTGTGTGTGTGTGTGTCTGTCTGTATGTATGTGTCTCTGTGTGTCATTGTGTCTGTGTGTGTGTGTGTTTGCAAAGAGTAATGACCTGATGAACGTGTTTCCCCTTCCTCTGCAGGTCTGTATGAGCTGCTGGCTGCCCTGCCGTCCCAGCTCCAGCCCCATGTTGACAGCCAGGACGACGGCACCTTTCTACAGGACATGTTCGGAGAGAGGAGCCTCCACTCTCTGGTCAAGGTAAATCTGCCTCTTCCTCCCCTGCCCCCTCCAATCTCTTTAGACGGCTCTGTCTACAGTGGTGGTGTTACTATCATCAAGGGATCTCTCCCTGTCACAGAGTCGCTCCCTCACTCATTTCTTTGTTCTAACTCTCTTTGCGTCTTCTCCCTCTCCTCTCTCATCCATACTCCAATCTCTTTCTCTGAAATGTACAGTATTCCCCTTTCTCACCCTCTTTTCCTCATCATTCTCTCCCTCCCTCTCTGTCTTTCTCTCTTCTCATCTCTTCCTCCGTACAAGGCAGTCTTTATGTAGCGCCGAGGGTGGTGCTGTGAGGCGGTTCACTGGACCGGGCTGTTAAAGCAGATAGCTTTGGAGGCTGAGGAGATGAGCACACTTGATATCTTTATTTTCTGGCAGACGGTGATAATGAGTGAACCACATGCCTGCAGTCTGTCCTCTGCCCTCGTCTGGGGCCGCAGTCTGCAGCCTTTTTCATACTTTTCACAGCCCACTCCTCCCTCCTTTCCTAGGAACAGAGCCAAGACCTTATCCTTTGCAACCTGCGCTTTTGTTCTAATATTTGTGTTCGTTAGTTTTGCTGGTATAGAGCGTCATAAGTACACCAATATGGGTCTATGAAGTAGAGGTCAAATTGATGAGTGGTAGCAGCCAGCTTTGGCTTGCCGCTGGTGGCTGCAGTCTTTCTGTCATAGACGAAAAAATCGTCTCTATGAGAGAAAATTGACATCATTCCCCCCCCTCACTAAGGAAACCTTTTCTCTATTAGTGTGTTTGTACAGGCTCCAGGCTGTAATGTGCCTATGCAAGCATGTAAAAACTCCAGAACTGAAATATCTCAGATACTGGGGTAAAGACCTGAGGTTGGGACATAAGGAAACCAAATGGGTTTCATTTTGTGCTTGGTTTGTTATGAATGGCATAACACAAAAGCTTTTTCCAAAGATAATGACGGTTAGGGTCTGTATATGTTCAACATCTAAATCGTGTTGGCCCAAAGAAAATGTAATCTAATATGTAGCGAATATAATTATGCTAACGAACATGGGGTCACGTTTCCATGACATTTACGCAGGCATGTGGGTGTACCTCACCTGTGTTTGTAACCGCACTACCTAATCCTTAATAGAGCCTACAGATCTCTCTAAACCAGCCGGCTACAGTACAGACCTGCGCTGCAGGCTGGGCTTGAGAAGTCTGGTTGGGAAAAGCTGGTGTGGAAGTCTGTTGCCCTTGTGCTGCCATCTGCACAGAGACTCGTGAGGGGCCAGCGGGGCTGGGAAGTCAGTTTCACTCCTCCTTTCCTCCTCTCCCATTAAAGACCCTTTGAAACACTTAGCAAAGGAGAGCCAACCAATTAACAAGCTTAGTGATTGCCAAGGGCTGACAGTTTGTGAGAGTTCGGATTGGGAGGGGGAAGTGTTTTTAATGTGTAATGTTCTCTGTCCCATAATGAATTGCAGTCCCTTCACAAAGTGAAGTCCACCTTGAGGACGGGCCAGTCACTGACTGGCTCTCACACTATGGGACGCATCAGCTGCAATCTATAAATATTGCCAAGGTTTACTGCCTAATGTGGCCTAATTCACCATCGCTACTGTAGCGTAATATATACCCTATTAAAGAAGAATTGTGGGAAAGCTTGTCCCTCCCAGCCGTGAAGCAATCGAATACGTCAGGGTGACATGAAAGCAGCATGCACATTTCTCTTCTGCCAAGACAAGACCATTCATTTCTTGTTTTTTCACATTCTCGCCATCTCTTTTTTGTCAACGAAATGTGAGCTAAATGGGTTTTTAGTGTCTCTTACCGTTAGCATTGGGACATGAGTAGAGAAGGCTCTAACCCTACTTTAGACGAGCAGGATTGTGTGTGTTTCCCCCTGCCCTGGTACCAAGATCTCGGCCAGACGGCCTGACAGACAGACAGAGAGACGCAATTCAGTACAACACTCTCACCACGTCAGTGGTACACCATTAATATAACCTGCCTCATCCTCCTCCCCCACAGACCCTCTGCAGATTCTACCCCTCATTTCACTGGGCTGTGAAACAGAGGCTTTGGGAGAGGCTAATACCAGAAAAAACATCATAGTAATCTGACAAGTGAAACAGCTTGCTTGCTCATATGGAAACTATCAGGCCCCACCTGGATATTTGTGGAGCATCGGATGACGGGGTGTCTGGAGAGATCCCCAAGCAGAGGTAGAAGTGTCAGAGACAGAGAGAAAGACAGAGAGATTCAGGCCTACTGTAGACTCTAACCAGACTCCTCATCTCTGTCTCTCCTCACCTGCTCTCACAGACAGTCAGGACAGGCCCTTGTGTCCCTGGTAATCCGATTATGTCACGAAGATGAAACAAATATTTTCTCATATAGTCTTTTCAATGGGACCGAGTTCAGAGTGCACTGCTTTGCAGACTTTTCATTGGGACGGCAAAGGCACATCAAGAAAGGCGAGCCCATGTATCAGAGCTAAAACGACACAGACGGTTTTCCTCCTTTCAATTAAAGTGAGTTACTCAAGTGTGCTTTCTATAAATTCCCCCTGTTGTTACTGTTCCCTTGCCAAGTTCTCGCTCCACAAAAAGCCACAGGAAATATAATACAACGTTCAATTTCCACCTGCCTCAGGTGCGGGGTGCTTTAAGACCAACTTTCTGTCAGCAAGCCTTCAGTTAGGCCCAGAGCGGCTCGTTTGTGGTCGGTCAGTTCTCCCTGTAATACTGCTCTAGTTAGATGCTAATAGGCCTGGCAATTGCCTCCCAGTTATGTGTGCTCCTGAAGTGGCTTTAGCTGTTCCTACTTCAAATGCCACACTCCTTTAATGACATGTAAAGGTGCTTCAGCTGCTGCTTGTAATGGATGCAGAGGTGTTTCAGGTACTCAAGGCTGACCGAGGGTTTTTACTGCTTTTGTGTTTATAGTTTATAGTTCTCACTGTGTTCTTAAACACATTTGAGTATAATGAATCCAGTGATTCTTTGTTTACAGAAGATGCTTTTGATAGTTTGAGATTTAGTGAATGATTTTTTGTGACCAAAGTGTGTGGATGTTGTGGTTTCCTTTTTATCACAGGGAATGACTCTGCAGGTGGACTTCATAACATATTCCTCAACAGTAACAATAAGAAGGACATGAGCACCTTCTGCATGGATGCTCAGTTGGACCAAATCTTAGGGGTCAACAGCCTGACCTTCCCTATGCCTTTCTCAACCTTACCTAAGACTGTGTCTGGTCCTGCCTTGCCCCTCAGCCCTCAAGCACTATTGAATCCCAAAAAGGAAATTGTTTCAAACCGCTTGTCTAGCTGCAAACTTAGTCTCTGAGCCGTTTAAACCCCATACCCGGCACGCTGCAATAAAATGGCTAATCGTCTCTTGTGCTGGACTCGGCTTGTAAGCCTACACCACCTGAGAGATCCGCTCATGCTGCCTGCGGTTAGCACGTCCCTCGCCCCAGTGTCCACTGAGCCCTATATTTATTATTTTGGGGGAACAGGAACCCTCCTGAGAAGCTGTGCAAACACCTGTTGGCCGCTTTGGGAAAAGTGACCCCTTTCCTTTGGGATAGTTGACCTCTGTAGCTGTCCTCTCACTTACCTGTCTTCGTTTTTACTGCATCCATTGAGAGGTTCACACAAACATAAAAACGATGTAGTTATAGTTCATTTACGAATAATAGATACAGCCATAATGATTCAACTTGCCATTTGCTCTTAGAGAGTACTTGTTGACACAAGCAGGATTGTTTTTTATGGTTTTAAAACCTTCATTTAATCCAAAATAAATCCCCCCTCTCGCAACATTATACTTCGGTGCTTAGGCTGCAATCCAAACATTTTCATAACTGTTTAATGGTTGAACGCAGCGTGAAGTTAAAAGATCATGCTCACTGTACACAAACAAGCTCGTCTGGACAGCGCCTACAGAGCCAGACAGACGATGGATGGGGCCAAACACAGGGTTGTGATAGGGACAGTGGAGAGTATAAAAACTCACCCCAGTGCAGACGCATGCCTTAATGGCTACAGAATGGGTTTAAAACTCACTGACTTGAATCATGTCTAGGCTATTTGGAGGGAAAAGTGGCCTATCCTTTTCTATCATATCACCAACTTATTGCCTGTTTAGAGACTTAAGAAACTCTTTTGATGAGTTTCAGTTTCAGAACTATTATTCCAGGCATAGGCTGCTTTGGTAAGCTGTGATTTGCATGTTATTCCAGAGGAAAAAAGACTAAAGTGAAACCAGAGGATCTTATGAAGCCAACTTTATAAGGACATGGAGCAAAAAAGCAGAAATATGGAAAATATGGATCAGAGTGCCATGTACTGTATTTACAGCTCCCACATGGGCTGAGGTCTGTCTGAAAACAGCACAAATAACCTCTGACCTGGAACGAAAACACTGCTTAGTTCCTACCACTTTTACATGTGGATGTGTGTAGTGTGTGGATGTGTGGGTACCCCCGGACGCCTCCAGACCCTCATTCAGCAGTGCACTGTCTCAGAATAAACGGGGTCTACTCTGGGTTGAAACAGGGGCCCCTCTCCTGTTACCCAACCCCAGCATTCCCTCTTCTAGAGCTCCATAAGGAAATCTATCCTCTAACTTAATGATATGGCTGTCACGGCCGCCTGGCCCACTGCCCTGCTCCCTCTCCCCCAGAGCTGCAGTGCATCTGCTCTGCTCTTAATAAGCCGTCACATTCTCCAGGCCTTTTCCACGACAAACGAGAGACGAGCGTGTTCCACACGAATCCGGAGCAGAGGCGCCAGACCTCCATGCACTGGCTCCTCAAGGCAACGTGCTCTTCGTACGTGTCCGACTCCTCCAGAGAGAGAGGGGGGGGGGGGTCTGAAGTATAGAGGGAGGACACGCATGTATAACTTTAGCCACTGATTTGGTGTTGTGCCTTTGCCCGGGCACAGTTGAGGCAGTACTGTACTGTACCAGTCGACTCCACAGCAGCCAGAATCAAAACATGTGGCCACTAGGGGCGCTGTTGAGTTATCTCTTGGCGGTGTGGTGAAAGATGGCCCTGTCATATCCAGGCACTGGCTATTGCTCCTCCATACTGTCCAGATCCTCATGCCAGGACTGGGCTCTGCTGAAAACCGACCCAGTGTGAAAGGAGAGGAGAACACAGCCTCTTTCCTCCTGGTGCTGTGAGAGGGTCTTGGGTAAACACAGACTGACAGGTATTTCAGTCTCAAGCCAGCACGTCTGCCCCCTGTCTCCCCTACTTGGGCCAGTCCGGCCGCCATCTCCCCCCACGTTGCAAGGGCTGATGAGGTGTTCTAGATTAGGCCTAGTGTTCGGTGGATACTGGATACACTCCGGCAGGCCTGTGTGGAAACAGGAGCAGAGGGGTCATCGTGAGCTTTCCTCGGCCGATGTTAACCAGGTGCTCCTAGCCGCCTCACAGGCCCCGCACACAGAAACACAATCCAGCCATGTGATCTCCAGACCTCTCTTTCTCTCTCTCCATCTTTCCTTCTCTCCATTCTTCCAGACATTTACCACTGTGCCTTTTTTTCTGAGCCCTTGTGCCCTCAGTGTGTTGGTACAGGCATGCCACAGAGGCTTAGTTCTATTGAGTAGGGTTCATACAGGTTACCTTTGACCTGGTAACCATGACAGTGACCCCCAGCAGGGATGAGGAAGACTGATGTTGTGTCATGTGGGGCTTATCCCCTCTGGAAATGTTCTCCCATTTCAAACATTAACATCAGCTCCAATACATGTTTCTGATTCATGTTTGTGTTTATATTTTTTTGGTGTTGGCGTGTGTATTTTAAGCCTGTGGGGTATTTATGGAACCGAACAACTTGGTTTGAGCCTCCATGGGGACAGATACACAGTGGTCCATTGTTGCATGTTTTCTGAAGAGCCTGTGAAGGTCCACATTCATTCCTTAAGCCTGCACTTCAGGGACCTCTCTGCATCTAGCGTTTTGTGGATGAGTGACTCCATGGCTCTTTTAAAAGAGGAAATACTGTATTTCTCATCCGCTCTGGAGCAGAATCCCTGTCTTTGATTTGCCTGTGCATTCTGGAGCCCTGCTCTGGTCCAGCTAAGCCCCTGGCTGGCTGTAACACACTGCCTCTCAGTGTTTCAGCCCCACTTTTTCCACCGTGTGGCCGCATCTTGCCAGGAGCCCTGTTTCGCTGGGGGCCCAAAGAATGTGCTCTAGCATATGTAAAGCGTCATAATGGCTTTTAAATACGTGACACCGGCGGACAGATGCATTCCTGTGCTCTCGGACAGGCAGTTGGACGCTGTCCTTAGTTGTAAATAAAAGCATTTAATCTTGCATTCTCTCACCGAAATTCCACAGTAACTAAGCAGGCTTAGTGGAACTACCTAAGCAGATGTCATTTTCTGGTATGTAAGACGGTGTCATTCTTCCTCTCAGATTCACCATGTTTTTTACAGTGATGCGCAAGACGGATGAAGTAACTGTAGCTCCTTCTGTGTCCTTTTATGGGCTGCGGGGGTGAGAGGAGACTGAACTTTGAGAGGCTTTAGAACAGTAGAGAGCATTTTCTCCCTGCGAATATAATGTGGTATGCATATAGATGTAGTCACATGCATACTGTACCTATACAATCTATACCAGCATGTACATTGTTACTGCAACAACAGACCTGTAAGCATCCATGAAGTCAAATGTGTGTGTTATGTTTCACAACTCAGTGATGTGGACTAACTTATTCCCAGTACTCTCTAGGCTATGTGAGGCCCATGACTGCCTAAGGGGCCTCTCCATCCCCAGGCTCAGAGCCTCAGAGCCTTGGAGCTCAGTGTAGCAGCCGTCTGGCTCCCCACCCAGCCCTCCACAGATTACCACAGTGACACGCCTAATGCAGAGTGTTTTATGGGCGAGTAATGTGGACTTTGCACAGGGATTTGAACCTTCAAGGCTTCCCTTCAACAGACTTAAACCTGACCCTGAAACAAGGCTGTTCTTGGCTAACAGTCTATGTGACACCGTGATTTACCATTGGAGACCGCATGTCTAAATCTACTGATACTAGTATACCAGTGTTCAGCCAATATTTGAAAATAAACTATGATGAGGAGAGGGGTATAAATATGCTTGGACATAGACATATTTTAGAGAGCTCTTGTGCGTTGCTGTAACCCAATTTCCCTCCATAAAAATCACCATAGCCTGTATCATCAACATATTTTCTGTCAAGATTCTATTTTCTGAATACAAACAGGTTTTGTTCGGTTTGTTCATATCAAAGCCATTCCAGTGGGTTTTTTCACCCAGTTGCTGGGATATTTGAGTCATTGAGAATGCCATTAGGAGAGACAGATTCCATCCTGCGAGGGGCAGTAATTTGCACATTCTTCCTAGCAGCATTCCTCTGACGATCAGAGCTATGATGTTGTCCGGGTAACACGGTTTCAGAATGAAGAAAAAAAAAAAAGTGAGAGAAACAGATGTTTTAATTACAAAACAACTGTAATTTTTAACTTGTCAGAAAACAAACCACATTTTCCCCCTCTCCTCCTCCTCCTCCTCCTCTCAATGAGTGATTACCTGGTTGTGGTTTGTCACTGCTCCATGTGCGCAATGTGTGTAGGCCCTCCAGGCTCCCAGCTCCAGGCTCCCAGCTCCAGGCCAGGGGCTGCTCTGTCACTGTCACACCAGCCAGAGGGCTCTCTCGTCCAGCCTTGTGTTGGAATGTGTGCTGGGACATCCAGGAATTATCCAGATTTCAGCCCACCTGTCACTCAGGCCCTTGGCCCAGCTCCTCAAGCCTGCGTTGGTATGCAGAGAGACAGAGGAGAGGTATCAGGAGGCTGGTTGTCCATGTCTTTTCAGCAATTGGACTTGACAACATCCCGTGTCGTGTCAATGGCTACACAGACGCACTTCTTGTCAGATCAGCCTCTGTGTGTGTGTGTGTGTGTGTGTGTGTGTGTGTGTGTGTGTGAGAGAGAGAGAGCAAGCTGACACCGGCTCAACTGGGCCCCTGGTGTTTGTTCAGCTCAGCCTCCCTATGGACCATGCAGCCTGTGTCTGACCCCCACAACAATCTTTCCTTTCAGATCCACGAGAAACTGCAGCACTATGAGGAGCGCAGCCCTGCCCCGGTCCAGGACAGCGCAGGGAGCCTGGCCCGTGACGTAAGTACCCCTGGGGGAACCCCCTCTCTGTTTACACCCCACCTCCCCTTCTGTCCCCTCAGGACCCCCCTGAGTCACCCACGGGAGTCAGATGAGGTTTCCCTGTTGTTGTTTCTCCTCCTTATGACCTCTCAACTCTCTCTGTGTAGCTACCAGGCTCTTCTCACTCTAAGAATGAGATGACTCGCCTGTTCCAATAACACTGTACCCTCAGATCTACCCTCTGCCCCCCCCCCCACCCCCCCCTTCGTCTAGCCGCTACGGAATAGAATATAAAATCCAGCTCTTGTACCCCCAGGGGAGAGATGTATCATTCCTGGGGCAAAGGAAAGAGAGAAGAGAGTGAGAGAGGGCAAAGATCTGAAGGAAAGCTAAAGATGGATGAGGATGTTGGGCGGAGGACCAGGGCAGACAAACGGCAGATGAAAGAAAGGAAATGAGCCGTGTGACATAAATAAATGAGTTAGAGAGGTGGAAGCGTCACCGCACTACCTGTGGCACACGGCCTAGCGATTTATTAACCTGTCCCCAGAATGCCATTGCACCGTGGCAATAACAAACTATCAACAAGGCTGCATATGATGGGCTGTTTCCTCTCATCGGCCTACAAAAGCCTGCTCGCCTCATCAGTCTATGAAAAACATTTTAGATCATTATTAACAAAACATCCATTGACAAGATGCTAGTGTTTCTCCCTATACAGTAGGTCATTAATTAAACTAGCAGTATCACACACACACACACACACACACACACACACACCCACCCACCTGCGTAAACCCACGGGCCAGTCTGGCTTAGTAAGCGGGGGAAAGCCAATGGTTTAATGATCTGTGGTTTTGTTTTAAATCCCCAGCTCTGTTTATTGTAATCAAAGTGCCTCAGAGTATTCCTCCCCATTTAAAGAGCACATGGCCATATATCATCATAATTAGTCCTGAGTCAGAAGAAAGGAGAAAGGGAGAGTGAGTCAGTCCTGTGGTCTTTTTTATGGACTGGCTGGTCGTGTGTTTCTTTAGCAGAGCTGGTGTGTTCTGCTCTGACCCACAGTCAGAGCCACAGAGAGACTTGAGAAGACTGATGGCAGCCCCCCGGGTCACCAGGCCCAGAACCACACTGGGCCGCCCTGTGGCGACTCCACAGGAGAAAAATGACAGAGAGTTATTAGGAGAAACAACCCTTTCTCTCTCTCTCTCTCTCTCTCTCTCTCTCTCTCTCTCTCCCCCCCCAGCACCAGGGACCCCAGTACAGAATTCCAGTGGGTTTCTACCATATGCTGGCCAGAGGAGAGCCAGGACGGCTTTGTTTCTCTTTCCCTTTCGTTCTCATTCCCTAGGTCGTGGCAAATGGCCATTCTCTATTTCTTTAAGGGACCAAAAATCAGCCCCTCCCCCCTCAACCATTTTTTCAAATTACAGCTTTTAAATTTACGTTTCCTCGTAAATGCTCTCAGAAATCTCTCACAGGGATTATCAGATATCAGGATAAAACCCAGTGATGGTTTATCAAAGCGGCCAAAGTGCCAGAGATCCCTGGTTGGCAGCTACCAAGTGACTCCGAGCACTTGTGTGTGTTTTTAAGAAGGATTGTTTTTCACCGCGTTGCCGCTCGAAATGAAACCCATTGAAGTCGTTGTTGAATATTGAGCTGCTATAGAAGCTCTTGCTGAAATTCATTTTGGGGTTGAGTTTCGGTAATGGAGGTTTAATTTATTGCCTAACATAAAATGACACTTCAACCCTAGTCTGCCCCCGGTGCACTGTCTAGAGTAGGCTCAGTAGGTGACTGCTACAGTCTAACAATCTACTGCTGCCTCTATGACTCCATTAAACATGATCAAAACCTGGGGCGAATGGAGTAGGCTTGCAATGGTGTTCTTCAAAAGAGTCAGTATTGCTAGCTGAGCTGACTTGACTGTAGCCTGAGTTCCAATGCTGTCCACTGATTTAATAACTGTCCTCATCTTCACTGTCTCCCTGCTCTCTGTCTTATGAGTTTGCATCAGGTCTGCCTCCTTCGTAGAATTCTGATACTGGTTAGAAATCCCCGTTTAGACATTAGTCACTGAGACACTGTGTTGGACTGGGTTATTCATTACTCTTCTGCTCCATCTCTGGTGCTGAGGCCACAGCTGCTGATATCTGTCTCCTCTACCCCTCTCTCTCCTCCATTGGCTGTGTTCCCAGCCTCCCCAGACTGAGCTGAGAAGCCTGTCAGTTCCAACACTGTCCACCAGGTGGTCTCAGAGAGTATGACTCCAGAGCTCAGTAGCCAGTCACTGCCACTCTGCAGTCACAGTGCCAGAGATGTTCAAGTGATGAACAACAACACGTGTCAGATTTCTCCTGTAGCCTACCTTCTCCATCTCTGCCTTAAAGACATAACAAGTGGACACCATGTGTGCTCAGACAGATTGAAGTGGGGCATATGCAATGGTGGAATGATTTCCATTTGTTTGATAATGTAATAAACTGTGTTCGGGACAAAACAACTTAATAACATGTCGTACCCTTTAGACCAACTGCTTTAAGAACCATAGTATCCCTGCAGGCATTGCATCTGTTTCTCCATCTTCAGTTTCGTGTTCTCATCCAATAAGCCCTTTTGTTGATGTCACTATCCATGAGACAGAGTCATGTAAGTCTTGTACACCAGATGATGTTATGAAACATCTGGTGTAAAATTAAATGGAAAGAGACGTCTTTAATTGAACACGATTTGTGTGTTACAGCCCCGGGTTTTTATTTGTGTTTGAAATAACGTAATAGGTCTTCAGGGCCGCGCGAACTGTAAACTCCATGCTCCAGGTCATACTTGTCCAAATACACACTCGTGTGGGCTATGCCGTTACAAATGAAATAGGCACAGCCACAAAGTAGCCCATCATCCTTTCGTTCGTTCTTTTTTTCACCCCAGACAGAGAAGAAGGGGGGAATGGAAAGTGTGATTCTAACGTGGAACCATGAAGGTAGTGTGTAGAGAATGTTGTCAAACATGCCTCATCTTTCCTCCCTTGTGAGTTATGAGGCTAAGCCCCTTAATAAGACAATAAACTGCTGGAAATTTACGGTTATCTCTCTCTAGCTGTTAACAGTTTGGCACGGGTGATGTATGCTCCGAGTAAGATGCTCGCTAAAGACCCTGACCTCTACAACCCCCCGCCCCCGACCTTACCTTATCCCTCCCCCTCTCCCTAGACCCTACACATGAGAGGCTGTCTAATCTGTCTGTCAGCCTTTCCACACTCCACTCCCCCAGCTCCTGCCTGTCCCTTCAGGGGACAGTAGTGGGTCCTCTGTGGTGATGAAGTGGAGTTTTGGGGGTGGAACGGGGGGCAGTAAGAGTGACCCTGGCCACCGTGGCTATTCATTAGTTCACTGTCAATCCATGGCAGGGTTAGTCTAAGTGGAAAAGCCAGATTCTGTCACAGAGGAGGTGAAAGTTTCCCCCAGGCCCCATCTTTACCTTTTCTTCACCCCTACTGCCCTCTTATGTCACCCTGGGGGTCATTTGTCAAACAACCTCCCTCCTTTTCCCTAGAGTTGTTCTTGTCTGCATGATCAACACACTCAAGTGGCCATGTGTGAGCCCAGTACTGTTCCCTGTTTCCTTGACCGGGTGGATTTAGAGTAGACACACACACACACACACACACACACACACACACACACACACACACACAGTCATTTTGCAGGTGGCTGCCCTACAGAATGAGGGCAGGGTGTGTGTGTCCACATCCTCCTCCTCCCACACACACTCTCTCCCCTGCCAGTGGGGGGGGGGGGGGGGGGCATTCTCAGAGCCCCTGTGATTTTTCACCGGTACTCGCTGAAGAGACGCTGTCGGTTCACTCCTGATCTCGGTTCAGTACAAGCGGTCCTTTGTCTGGGCGCTCACCGCTCCTCACAGCCCCACGGGAGCGAAGCCTCCTCTGCCAGGGCACCCATAAATCAGGGGCTTCCAGCCCAAGGAGAAGAGCCTGGCCTAGGGTGCAGCCAGAGACCACCCTCACCAGACAACCACAGGCAGAGCAGCCTACCACCACCACGGGCCTGGGTCTGGATGCGGTGGGCTAGAGTAGGGACCAGACTAGGAGAGAGCTTAGATTGATGGTCTGTTTTTCTTCAGGCCTTTGCTAGCACATGTTGGACATGGATCATCTAGAACGCAACAGACTCTTCTGTGGGTGTGTGTGTGTGTGTGTGGCCTGTGTGTGTTATTTCTTACCTCCTGTCTAGGCTATGTGTGTGTCTATTCTATGACTGTCTGTCTGTGTATATGCACTTGACACAGTACATTTATTCCAACCCTCCTTCTTTCTCTCTACCTCTGTCTCTCTTGTTCAGCTGGCTGAGGAGCTGCAGGGGAAGGCGGTCAGTGGAGAGATCAAAGAGCTGCTCAAACTGCTGGCCAAACCCCACGTCAAGGTAAGAGGCCGGGACACAGCACAAACACTCACCGAATTGCTCTACCTACTCTAAATCCACAATCCTAACTACTCTATACGACTCCTCATTCACTCACTCCCTCACCTACTGTACTTACTCTGAACAGGTCATGTAATAACACACTCTGTTCAACTCTATTACTAAGCAAGTACAAAGCCATTACTCAATGTACTGCATACCAGTGTGTTAATGCAGTGTTATTACACAGTTATTAACCAGGTATTGGGGAAATGTAATATAAAGTGTGACCACAAACCTCCCTCAGCCTCTGTCTCCCTCAGACACATTGCGTTATCTCCTCTCCCACTACTCTCCAGTCTTCATATGATACAGCGCCGGCCTGCTCATACTCAGGTCAACCAGACTGATACAGCACCGATGGATGCAACACTCCCCCGGATTTTAAAAGCTTTTCTTTTACTCTCTCTCTCTCTCTCTCTCTTTTTTATAATAATGATTTGGCTGCTGTCTCTCCTCTTGTTAGACATAAATCTGTACTTCAGGTGATGCAGACAGCAGAGACTGTGAGTCTGAGAGATGAGGTTTGGACCTCTGAAATGGGCCTGTCACAGTTATTTGTGCGCTGCCAGAAAAAACACCTTGGAGTGTGGAGCCCCTCTCTGTCTCTCTCATGTCAACAGCAGGGCAGGGAGACAAGCGCTCAGCGAACGTTCACAAGATGAATGGCGTCAGATCAGCCCCCCCCCCCTAGCAGGAGACAAATTAAGATCAGGAGAATCCATCACAGCTGTGATCTCGGAGTGCTACGTATGCACAAGTGTGCGCCTGCTTTGCTAGCTCTCTATTTTGTCTCAGTCAACTCCAAGAGGATGTTCCCTATACACCTGATTGCTCCTTAAAGATGGTCGGCTGCCATCAGGCGTGCCTGTCTCAGCAAGGCTCTCTTTATTGTGTTATGATAGAGTTAGCAGTGCAGGGTTTTTGGTCCCGGTGAGCTTTGATCCATCAAACCGGAGTTCTCGTGAAACTCATCGGTCAGTTGGGCTGACAGCTCCGGAGGAAGAACCGCCGCAAGTGAAAGACCGGACGGGAGCACGGTCCAAGCATTACACACACACACACCCCCACACCCCCACCCTGCCCCTATGTCCGGTTGGGTACAGCCTCTGCCGGCCTGCTGGGTAGGGGCCACACCCCTTTGCCCTGAGGTGACGACAGGTTGAACTGTTCACAGCTGCCCTAACACACACACACACCACCCCTACACCCACCCTTCCTCAGTCATCCCCCTACCCCCGCGCCACTGGCTGGTTCTCGCATGGTTTGGGCCCGCCACACTACTCGTCTGAACGTTTTACCGCTCCCTGGGTAAACCGTCACACCGACTTCAAGCAGAAGCACTTGGTCACGATAGATTAATCTCAGCGCCGTGGCAGGGGGAGAGTTTTGACTGTAACACTGAGGTTTGGAAGCTAGCGCCTTTGAGTGGCTTTAAAAGCAGCGGCGGCCTGTGGGCTCGAGCAGCATTTAACGCCATGTCTCCCAATGGCTTGGGATCTGTCCGTCCACCGGGGCACCCGATACCGGCCCCCATGTAAATCACAGGCCTCGGTGTAAAACACAAGCAGATGGCTGGCTTTGAATGGCGTCTCTGTGCGATAGTAACTGTATCACTCTCAATTATGGCTGAAATGATCCATTCCTAGGGCGGGACATAAATCACACTTTTAAAGCACCCCTCTCTCCCCTCCGCCTCCTCCTCTTCTTCCCTTTTATGATTCGCACATGAAAAAACAACTTTTGACCATATTAGCCTCCTCAGAAAGACTAATATTGACAGTGGTGAAAGTGCCAATTATGACTGTCGTCTGTTTTCGAGGGGGGAACTGTGTGTTCTGAGGGCAGGGTAGGGGACGCGGTGTGTCCCAGCCTGCCTACCGCATTGCCTGGTGCTTCAGAAGTGGAACACACAGCGGGGCTCTGGGGCCAGTTAGTGCCAGCCTCGCAGGTTGAAAAAAGACTCGGCGAATGACAACCCCAGGCTTAATGAGAGCTGGATGCCAGGAATGCATTTGCCGGTTTATTTAAACAAGCTCAGTGATCTGTTTTTCTAGGATCCCTATTATGTCTAAAGTACGGGTCTAATAAACACACTCTAAAGTACGGGTCCTGAAAACAAGGCGAGCTGAGCTGTTCTCCTCCTCACCCAAGCTGCACGTCCCAGCTTTAGAGTTCATTTCCAACTAGGATATCGGCCCTAAATTCAATTAGAGGGCTAAGTCACTGGCACTGAGACCTAACAGGACCTCTTGACGTGCGTTGACCCAGAGGAATGCTTCCATACACGTGTGTGTGTCTGTGTGTCTGTGTGTGTGTGTGTCTGTGTGTGTGTGTGTCTGTGTGTGTGTGTGTCTGTGTGTGTCTGTGTGTGTGTCTGTGTGTGTGTCTGTGTGTGTCTGTGTGTGTCTGTGTGTGTCTGTGTGTGTGTGTGTGTGTGTGTGTGTGTGTGTGTGTGTGTGTGTCATTGGCCACAAGCAAGGGCCTCCGCCATGTGCTACCTATTAGCATGGCGCTGTTATTGCTACCTTGCAGTGGTTGTGATCGGGAGTTTTTACAAGGCATTACCGGCCAGCCTGTTACGAGCTGACAGGGGATAGGGGAGGGTGATGGGGTGGGTGTTGGACCTGAGGAAGTGGCGGACATTGATGAGAGGACACTCAGAGTTCAGGATATTATGTTTGATGGATAGGGATCTAAGGAAGGAGCAAATGGTAGGTCAGTGGGGGAAAGGTTGGTGTGTCTGTGTGGCTAAGAAAACGAGAGGGGAGCGCTAGGAACACAGGGGCCGAAGTGAGGGAGGTTGGTGTGAGGAAGTGCTGTTGCGGTAGGTCTGCTCCTCTGGTCCCAGGGATGTAGCCCTGTTGAAACGGAGAACGTGTGATTGGCACATGGGAAGAGACCTTAATGTTGTTGAGGAGCAGATCAAGTGTTGTGAGTGACAGCAACACATCACCAGGGGGGGGCGGGGACACGGCGTGTGTTCACCCATGGCAAGAAACCCCCGCTCTGATCTGGAATCACAATGGCACAGGGCGGCGTTCATCTGCCCTGTTTTCGGAAACTCTGGAAACTCGATACATCGCTACATTAAAAAGTTTTCTGCCCCAAAAAAAACGAGAGAAGAAAGGAAGAAAAACGGAAAAAGAGATGTGGCCGCAAATCGAGAGCGTTTTTGCGGCCTCTGAAAATATTTTTTCTGTAATATTTTATTCAGCTCTGAATGGAGCATGGTCTGGTGCAAGCTGTTTTAATTCACTGGCTAGTTGAATGAGTCTGTTATTACAGAAATGTGTGTGTGTGTGTGTGTGTGTGCGTGCGCGCGTGCGTGTGCGTGCGCATCTCCCTACCATACGTATAGTACAGTCTTTTGATAAGGGACATCTTGCGAAGACATATTCAGTGTTGTTTAGAGAGATCCAGTTCAGATTCAGACTTGCCTCCCACAAAGACATTTCACTCTTCCCAGGGTCAGAAACAGAAAAAGACAATATCAACAGTCAAAAAGTAGATATACAACACACAAAGAACACATGAACAGTTACAGCTCAGTATATATTGCACATTGTAGTGCCCTCAGGGTTCCTGCTGGTCAGACTGGCTCCCAGTGGCGTTTGGCCAGTGCACCAGTTGTCTCTCCTCCTCCCATCTGGTCTCTTTTAGGAACATCTTGAATGCTGTAGTGCAGCGTGCTCCCTTGTAATAAACCAGACTGCTCTTCTCTCCTCTCCTCCAATTCTCCCCCTCATACTCTCTGGCACAGGATTGGAAGATGTTTTTTATCATGGAAAAAACGGCGCGCTTCCAACAGCATTTTGGGACACAGTCGTTAAATAGTTTGAAAAATGAATCTCTGAATGCGATCATTCTCGTCTGTGTCCCGTTTTTTTTCTATCGCTCGTGAACGTGTGAAATATCTGAGGCGGCTGAGAACTTCATTACTTCGCTCCGTCGCTGAACATCAACGCTCCCGTGGGACCCGCCGCTGGAAAACAACGCCGCAGGGACGGGAGGGTCATCCTCCTCTCCCCCATGATTCATAGCGCTCTGGACTAGCCGCCACTGAAACACCTTTAATCACGAAGATCTATGAGCCAGACCTACAGCCTTAATGGCAATTAACACATGTAGCTAGAATAACGAGACCTTAACGAAATCAAATCCATCACCAGGTACATGAGCAGCACCACAATTCATAATCATCCTCCCCTCTCTCTCTCTCTCTGCCTTTTCTCTTTTTCAATTGAAAGGGTTTTGGTTATGGTCAGAGTTGTATAGTACAGTACATTGCAGTGTGCTGTGTTGTTGATTTGAATATTCACAGTACTGGGATCGTGACTTTGTATTCTGAATGGCAACCCCTTGTCCCCTTCTCCTCTCCTCCCATCCCTTCTTCCCCCCTCTTTTTGCCTCCCCCCCTCACAGAGTCTTCTCTCCGTCCATGACACGGTGGCCCAGAAGAGCTACGATCCAGAGCTGCCACCGCTGCCTGAAGACATTGACGATGACGAGGACTCCGTGAAGATCATACGTCTTGTGAAAAACAAGGAACCTCTTGTAAGTCTATCTCACAACACACTGATGATGATGATAATGATGATGATTGATAATACTGATAAGTAGTGTGTGTTGAAGGCTCTACTCTGTACTGGCCATCCGAGTAGCACTACAGTATACTGATACTGACCTAGTGGAATTTGTACAGTATATTTGTGTGCTCTGTAAGTCAGTCTGGCCTGTGTGTCTGGCTTGCTGTAAAGGTTTCCCTCATCGCACTCCCTGCTCACGTCCACATGGTCCTGACCTCAACAACAACGACTACCACAGTAGTAGCAGCAGTAGCAGCATCTTGGCCTGGCTCCTTTTTCACTCTCATCCTCTATTTCCTCCTCACTGACATACCACACATTCCAGACTGGCCCCCCTGTATGTGGTCAGCTGGCTCTCACCACCCTCCTCTCTCTTTTCTCTCTGCATCTCTCTCTGACTCTCTCCCTCTCTCACCCTGTGTCGTATTGCTCTCTCCCTCCCCAGCTCTGGACTGACCCCAGTGCCCTGCCTGGCATGCCAGCTCTCTTCCTGTCCCACCCCATCCCCTCCGGCTGATGCCCTGTCACAGGCCTCTGTCATCAGAGGGCCGTCCCTTTGTTGTGTGCTGAGGCCCCGCCCCTCTTTGATCTGGTCTACTAGGGCTGTCCAGGGCTGCTCTATTTTTACAATGAGGTTTTCTCAGACCTCCACTTTGGCCCTGGGCCGGCGCCACACCTCCCTCCCTCTACCCACACCCCAGGGAACCGGGAACACACCTAAGTCATTTTGGGTTCCAGCCTCTTCCATGTTCCACTCACTGGTCAATGTAATAAGTGGCTTTCAGCACTGGCTGTGTAATGTTCTTTCTCTCATATTGTTTTCTCACTAGCCCCTTCCACTGATGGTACTGTGAGGTCACGTTTTGGAAACCATAATGTGATTTACACTCAACCATGGTCAGTTTAATTGTCGGGTTGTGTTATTTCTTTCAGCTTTTTTTCCCCCTCCTTAAGTGTTTTGGATCGTGAGACCTCTGAAACATGCATTTACAATGTGTGATGTTGTTGTTGTTGTTGTTTTGATAGTGTGGTAGTGCAAGGGGGTTGGGTAATGGGATACAGGTGTATAGTGTGATGTAGAGAGGTTGCAGAGACTGATACTTGAGTGATAGTTTCCTGTGTCCAGCCCTCATCCCCTCAGTTAAGGCGGCCTTGTCAGTGCCTGGAGGACCCTGCGGTGGCTGTGACCCTAATCTTTTGTGGTCTCCCCTAATTGAGGGCTGACTGTAGTGCAGAGGTTTCTTTTGGAGGGCTGTGTGTTTTCTGAGTGAAAACAAAACAATAAATTCCAAAGGGCTCCGATTATGGCTGGCGTCCCCCAGAAATGTCACGTCTGAGCGTTTGATGGTGCTATTTGTGCATGGTTGGGGAAGGGCAAGCACCTTGGCTGAGAGAGCCAGTCCTGGACTGCCCACTCTGTGGTCTGGTCGTCCTGCCTGTGTTGTCTCAAAGAGAGCCCTCACTGCCTTCATTTCCCAGTGTTCTCTCTGTCTCTCTTTAATCACAGGCCCAACATGGAGCTGGTAATCAGTGTGGGTTGACCACTCTTGTTCACCCTATATGAGTCATTGTAGAGAGCACTGTGGCGATAGTCTGCACGCCAGAACCAATGCCTGCACTGGCAGTTCCCCCAGACTGTCCTGTATCCTCTGATGAAGGTCTCCGTTTTAGAGATTTAACCTTTGGCCTTTTGGCGTTGCGTCCCACTGTGGTGTGTGTGTGTGGAGGGAAGAAAGGCGGTACTGTACTTCCAGTGCGTGTACATTAAGGCAGTAGCGGTCATGTGGTCTCAGTGAAGTCACCGCCATTTTAGCATCGCTGCCAATCAGGACCCCAAATTGTGTAGTCCTCATTCACTGCTACAAAAAATTGATTTTGATGTGCCCTTTAACATGCAATTTCATATAATCAGCCTGAAATTCTCAAACTTGACATCATAACAAGAGTTCTGTACAGTATCGTGGTAAATTCTTTCCCCTCTCTCTCTCTCTCTCTCTCTTTCTCGTGGTATAGGCCTGCAGGTTTTGGCTGCGTCTTTGGGGGACCGTAGTTAGCATGCCGGGCCCTTTCCTGGTGACTCATCCATTAACTTAATTGTGATTAGTTGAGTGGATTGTATTCGGTAGCGCTGATTAATTGCTATCATTTTTCAGACCATGACTTCATGCCGTATTTTAGCAAAACCGTAAAAACTCGATCTTTCAGGACTTTTTCCCCCTGTACTGCTCTCCCGCTGAAACCCAAACCTCCAGATTTATTAGCTCCAATGTCGGGACAATGAAATAATTGGGTTTGGAGAGAGGCATAAACATGTGGGTGCACCGAAAATAAGCCCAGCCGTGTTTTTTATTGAAAGAATGTGTTATTTTGGATAAGGTTACCAAAAGCTAAATTTGAGCAGAACGCAGAATTGCGTCAAGACCAACTTCTGTCTGCTGCAATATAGTGCATTTGCCTCTGGTGATAAAGAGTGTGACTACAGACTGACTAATAGGAGTGCTGTAGACAAAGGCTGGAGATGCCAGAAAGCACTGGTGCTACACAGTTCGACCCCCTGAGCCAGGAATCCAAGAGCCAGGAGCTAGGGGGAAGAGTGAGTGAGACAGAAACACAGACGCCATATTATCTTCATTCAGCAACTTGGAAAAAAGACTCTTGAAAACCCTTAAATGGTAAAAAAAAAAAAAAGGGGTGAAAAAGTAATCAACAGGGATACCACAAACATTAGGGCTGACCGTAAGATAATGTGAAAACATTAGAGTGTACCCAGGGCTGCTGTGGTGGATTCTGTTCCTCTCATTTGGATGTTTTTAAACCCTCTGACGCAGATGTAAATAGCAGATCTGAGTTGCTTGCTGTGTTTGCCCTGCTGTTTTACGTCTTTTATGGCCCGCTCTTCTCAGCTCACTCAGTGCCACTCTCCTGAGCTCCCTTAATCTCCCCCCCTCTCCCCCCCGCCCTCTCCTTTTCTCTCCATATGCATCACAGTCTCCTACATTTTAGCGATACACCTTGCCACGTTCCCATCATGCACCCCAGTCAGAAACCGACACTCCAGCCCGGGTTGTTGGGCATCATTAGCAGCTGTCAAAACCCCCGGCCAGGAATGTGACATCTGACGTCTGTCTCCTCTCCCCCAGCTGTGTTGATGCGTGAGGGTATTGGTTTTCCCATTAAGAGCGGGTGCCATGGGTGCAGCTCAATGGAAAACGTTCCCTGGGCATCTCCTACCTATGGATGGCAGACATAGCGGGTGCCATGGGTGCAGCTCAATGGAAAACGTTCCCTGGGCATCTCCTACCTATGGATGGCAGACATAGCGGGTGCCATCCAGCTGGTGCTGCCATCCTAAGTAGACAGCTGGCACTGCCCAATGCCCATACCTAATCAATACAGCTCTGCCACTGCTGAGGCTGGCCACCCAGTATCCCCCACCTCCTGGATCAGCTGGGCTTCTCATTAGAGGACTGGAATAGTAACAATTCTCCTCATGGGATCTCTAAACAAAATACTCTTTATAGTCTGTATTCAATTTGATCACACATGTTACAGGCAATAGGTTTCATTGGCACTGCACATACTGTAATAATGAGGTATCAGGAACCTTCAGGTCTGTTTGTTAGTTTCTCGTGTTGGCATCAATCTAGGAATCGTTGCCAACCTGACATACCCCCACATTTGACCTTTTGTTCTTCCAGGAACAAGAGAATGACTGACAGTGCAATTAGATGTTGGCATTTTGAAATGCTAGGATTTTTTTACATCTGTTTTGGAGCCCCCACTCCATTCTGACACAATTAGAGCTGTTGGATCACGCCTAATCTCTTCTGTCTCTGAGTCCTCACACATGCAGAGCATCAGATGATGCCCATCACTCTCTCTGCCTCGCAATGGAATCGCAATGTCTGAATTAGTTAGCTCCACTGTGCACTATGGGTCTAACAATGAGTATTGATTATATACTCAATGTTGACACAGAATGAATCAGAATTGATTGCATCTCGAGGGGAGATTTTCTTAATTTAGACTAGTCAAGGAAAGTGGTATGATGATACTGTAGTCGTTAAAAGATAAAGGATGCTGTTGTCTGTTTACATTACTGTTTGAAAACCAAGTAGAAAGTAATGACACTCTAGAATTAATAGAGCAGCAAATTAGATTAGAGGATGCAGCACACATGTTACCGCTTTATGGATAGAACTGTGTGCTTTAAAAGCAATATATCTTTCACTTGATGGATTATGTGGGGTTTTGGAGCCCGCTGAGGAAGATAGAGTGCTCTGGTGTAAAACATGAGGAAACGTCTAGAGAACTGGGCTCCATGGTGGTATAGCACTGGCTTACTCTAACATGTGCCTATAGGCTATTTTGTGTTGTATTTTGTGACTAACAATAATACACAGTCAATAAACTACTGTACATATGCCCTTTATAGACTATTCATAAAGGAAGGCTTGATGTGAAGTGTTGCCACCTCTATTACCTGGGTGGGTGGAGTGAAGCAAAAAAAGCTAGCCCGAGCCTACCGCCACCACCACCACCAAGTCTCAGCTATAGGGAAGGTCGTAGCCAAGTGAGAGTGTGTGTCTAAAATGTGTGAGTCTTTATCAGATGTGCCCCCTGCCAGTCACATGGGTTATAAAAACACCCACTGCAGCCACATCAGAGGCATTCCCATATTGATCTCAAGACTCACTGAAAAGCTCTTCCTATCAGTGGTTATCCTGAACGTCAGTGGTCTCATGGTTCTACACTCTCCCAGCAACCTTGTTTTTCTAATCTCTCCTTGCTTCCTCCCCAAAATGTGTTTGCGCGCTGTGTTCCATGTTTGCCACATTCCGTGTGGCATTCCCAGAGAGGGGGGGGTGAATGTGGGTATTGTTGCCTCTTGCAGTGCTCTTGACCGCCCCACTGCGTGTCTTACCTAGGGAGAATTAGATGTGACATGTGAAAATGCTGTTTTCTTGGTGGGCTTATTCCAGCGAAAACACTAACAATTGTCCCATTGTACACACACACACACACACACACACACACACACACACACACACACACACAAACCTATTCCCATTCCAACAGAGCAAAGAGGTGGCAATCCGGTTAGGCCTGGAATAGCTGGGAGGTAATCGATGTACATGGTTACTTCCATGCACTGTTCAGACACACACAAACACACACACCTGTCTAAAATGCTGAGGTGGGCTGCTAAGTGTGTTTTCACAGCGAGTGCGTAATGACTCGATCTAACATTAAGAGTTGGGGAAGGGGGAAGGGAAATTAAGTGAAAGCGTCTGTCTCAGGCCCCTGCTCGACATTACCAGTATCTGGCAGCTCCTCCCTGGAATTTCCCTGTAATTATCATGATAATGACCTGCAATTTTCGTTTTTCTCATAATACTTGTTAATTATGCCCCAGGTCAGGACCAGGGTTAAGAAAATAAAAAAGGAAATCTTAGCCCGTTTTTCTGGGTAGGTTTTTATTAGTTGTAATCACAAGTGATTTAATAAAACAGGTGGAAAGGCATGCAACAGGTCACCCAGAGGGGATACTTGCAGCACTGTGGCATGAACTAGAAAAATCGTTTAACATAAAACCTGGAGTACCTTTTCTCTCTGGCTTTTTTCTCCCCTCTGACAGTTTATGTCTTTCATCGACATTGGGTAACACATTCTTCACAGGATTGTGTTATACAGCTACCATAGCAAGGTACCAAGTGGATTTTCCAATCATGACCGCATGCATTAATTATTACCTGAATATCGTTTTCATTCTGTTATTTGGACAATGCTATGTATTGTCTCATAGGAAGTGTGTAAGACCTCATAAATGTGCTTGGCTTTGTTTGGGAATGATCCTGTGTTAAAGGGGCGATATGCCATCTGACTTACGTAGCATGGAATGGCACACTTTACACTAGATATGATTGGAGGTAATTGCATTTTAATGTCCAGGAGGCCTTTTTTCCATTGTGATTCTTTTTTCCACCGTCTAACATCTGGTAAGAAGAATGCCAGCATGTGGTTTCCACTAAATTTGCATTTATATCCTAAATACTCCAGTCAACACAGTGGCCGGCCAGGGTTTATTGTCGCCGTTACACTTTGCTGTTAAGTGACAACATGTCAAAACATGTCCGCCGCTCGGCCAACCCCTCTCATTTGTTTTTTCTTGTCTCTCTCGATTTAGAGGGAAAAATAATGTTTGTGAAATGCCACGCTCTGAGACGCCGCACCCGGGACAATGTTTTGAGTGGTCGTTACAAAGAGAGGGCCGAAATGGAAATGGAGCTCTGTGCTTGTTTTCGCTGGCAGGTTGAGGGGAGGGGGGGGTTGTGGGGTAGGACTGGGTAAGGGGATCTCCGCCCCACGTCTCTATTGTGGCCAGGCCACACACCCTGCCCCAGCCACCAGCCTCCCGAATGCCCAGCCATGGGCATGTGGCCCTGGCATGTGTAACACAGCCC
This sequence comes from Argentina silus, assembly GCF_951799395.1. NCBI lineage: Eukaryota > Metazoa > Chordata > Actinopteri > Argentiniformes > Argentinidae > Argentina > Argentina silus. The sequence continues at coordinate 7,872,399 of NC_139655.1, read as the reverse complement.
ATTCAGGCTGAGTGTGCTGAGGGCTCCCTGGCAGGACAGCCCCCTGCCTGCTCTATCTGCTAAGGTTTCATGGCACGAGTGTGCATTGAAAGGTCCTGGAAGATATCGCTTGACTTTCGTTCATTCTCAGAAATGCGTACTTGTATATGTGAGGCAATCCAGATTTGGTCCCCAACCCCCTTCCCCTTTTCCCTTTTTTTGCATTGAGTGAATATGTGAAGTGTGAGCCATTTGTCATCACATACTTAATACTGCAGCCATGTCTGTGGGTTTTATGCGTTTGGAGAGAATAATGGTCTGATATAGATGAGCATTGCTCCAATTCTCATCACACTGCGGAGATTAAGCTATTGAGTTTTGGCTGGGCCTACAATAACAATCAGAAGCATTTATGTGTTAGAAATATAGTAATAGTCCTCAGAGCAGCCAGTCCATATGGAGCTGATCATGTCAGGAGCAGTGGTCAGGATCGCCTTACTGATGAGTAATTGACCGCCGCGGCTAAAAAGCACTCCTGATTCCACAAGGATGATCGCTCGCTCTCCAACATATAATTTTTGGGAGGCTCGCTCTTTTAAGTAATGCCTATTTTTAGGCCAACTCAGAAGACAGACTTCAGAATACTCAGGAGAACAAAACAAACACAAAAAAAGTTTTGCTCTCCTGCCGAGAGTGAGGCTACCTATCCGTGAGAATGCAGAGGTTAAGCCACTTGATGGTTAAGTGGTGCCCCCCTCTAATTACTAGCGTAGCGTAGCTCATTCATCAGGCTTTGTGATTGTCAAGCATCAATCATAAAGTCTTAAAGTCCTCTGCCTGTCTGGCTGCTCGTCTGGCCTGCCTTCAGGTAACCACTGGGCACATTCTCATTGGGTCTCGTTAAACCCCCTCCACTCTCCCTGGCATACTCTGCTGGTGTATCCCCGGTGAACATGGAGCTGAAATGGCTTCCATGTGCCAGTGAGTGCTGATGGCTCTCTGTAAACTCAGCCATCCGCAGTGCGGGAGCCCTCAGGTTAGCATCAGGAGGCCTCCCCTGCTTGTGGATCTTTCCCTCCCCGTCCTGGGGTTGGAGCCCAGAGCTTATTTTGCTTTATGCCTGGCTGTTTATGTATTTGTTTAACAGAGCAATGGCCCCCCTCATTAGGAGCTATGCATCAGTGCTGTTGATGATAGTACCCACAGGGCACCAGGGCTTAGACCAGGGGAGGGTGGCCAAGGTGAGGGCAGGGTCAGGAGGTTGAGCTCCTCTGTACTTCAGTGCTTCTAAGGCAGCCGTAAGCTTCCAGAAAAGCTGATTTGGCCCCTGAGAATAGAGAATGAAGTGTACCAGCCTTTCCACATAGTTCGTTCAGGGCCTAACGACGTGGCAAGGACGTGTGGAGTGCTGTCGGGGGGGGGGGGGGGGGTCAGTCTCAACACAATCAGGGCGAGTCACGGAGAGTGTACTGAAATTTGACTTGACTCACACTGGAGCAAAAGAGAGCGAATGGGCAGAGAGGCTGTACTGTAGAGGATGTGAAGTGCTCATTATTTCAACAGTTTGAGGTTGATATGAACAACATTTTCCTCCTCGGCAAGTCGTCACCTCCTAATGTCTCCCTCCAGAAGATGACGGCTGGAGAGGCCCTATCGTAAACTGGGCTCTGTTTTCCCCCTTTTTTCTCTTCGGAAATGACTCTCTATCTGCCTCCTGCCTGATGTGGCCCAGACCCTTGCCTCCCGAGCGGACGCGTGTCTCCAGGTCCCTCTGCTCATGTCTCTATCTATCCCCCTGTGAGGCTTTGCTTCCCCGGTCTCCACGCCAAGCAGGGCCTGAGTCCTGGCAAGGAGCTATAGGGGAGCCCCCCCGCTTTCTGCTTTCTCTCTCATACATACATTCTCTCTCTCCCTCATTTCCTCTCTCTCTTTTATTGTTTATCTTCCTCCTCTCTCTTTAAGAAATGGCCCTGTTGGTTTTTTGGCCCTTCAGTCACCCCAGACTGGCTGATGATTTGGCCGCAGCCTGTCCTCTTATCAACCAGACCTCATTTGGCTACTGTGTCTGAGTTCAGAACAAGGCATTCCAGGAAATGCACTCCCCCCTTCCTGGCGTGGCTGGCCAGAATAAGCCTATCACACTGGAGGGTGGTAGGTCAAGTTCCAACACTGTACTAGCCCTGTGCTACACATGACCAGGGCAGTTACACTAATGACAGAGAGCAGGGAACCCAGACCTTTTCTCACTTATTTATTTACCCTTTAGCCAGCCACAAGCTCCCAATGAGATGTAATAAAAACATCCATCACTGGCCTGGCTTGCAGCCAACAACACACAGACAAAACCATCCCCACTGGATGAAAGAAGAGAGCTGCAACCCTAAGCCCAAATGTCTGAATGCTCCTCTGAGAGCCTCTGCAGACTTGTATCTCTGTTGTCTCTGACTCTCTCACTCTGACTGGGGCCTATTGCATCACACACAGCTGCTTTAAGTCACAATGCTATGGCTGAGTGTGACCCTGACACAAGGGTCCGACAGTGGGCTCCCCTCCTCCGATTTTTCTCCTACTGAAATATCAGGTTACTTAATTGGCCCAATTATTTTATTAAGTGGAAATCTTTAAAGATCTCTGGCCTGAGGAGTGTCTTATCCCCCTTTCAGGCCCTGCTCTTTCCATCAGGCCGCTGTCTCTTAACTCTACGTGGCGCAAAGACCTTGAGGAAATTATTATTGGAGAAAACCATTAGGTGTGGAGGGGTCATAAAAACAGTGATGTTGATGTGGTAATTGTGGTGAAGAAGTGGTAGAAACCAGAGGATGTGGTCCTGGAGAAGCCAGGTCTTTGACATCTTTCTGCTCTGTGATCATGTGCTTCTCATCAGCCATGACAGTTCTGACTGTATTGGTTCTGTTGAGGAAGGTAACCCAGGAAGAAACAGAAATAGGATCGTTGTCGTTGACGCCGGGCTTGTGTCTTTGAATGCCCCTGGCTGCCCTCAAATGGCAATTTGTTAGACAGTTGAAATAAAGCAAAGCCTCTGAGTGAAGCGAGGAGCCTCTTCCTTTCGAGAAACAATAACAGTCATAAAGATGATTTGAATAACAGGTAAAGAAGAGATGACGTTCTGTGCGACAAACTATCCGTCTAGACGACATGTCTGCGGCCCCTCTGGCAGGTTCGGATGGTGAACCGATGACACCCCATGCTGTGCTCATGGTTTCGCCGTCTCTGTCTCGCTGTTTGCCAACGTGTGGCACGTTGCCCATATTGTACATTGTTTGTAGGAGGGCTGAAGCGCATTGGCTCACCCTCGTCCCATTGTCTCAGCGTAGCGAATAAGGCCCCTGGTAAACGCATCACTGCTAAACACTGTCAGTTGAAATGGAAAGGGAAACCGTATCCCCTGCCCTCTGTGTCTCTCAGTCTGAGCAGCGGGGCAGTAAAGACTACAGTGAAAACACAGGGTGTCTGGAGTCTGCTACCTGCTGGGTGCTCACCTCTCTCAGTCAGGGGCTAGTAGAGACCCGGGGCTCCTGGAGAAGATGAATGTCCCTGCCAGGAAGACTTGCAGTGGAAATGGCCACTCAAACTGTGTAGAGTGTAGAGTTTCACCTACATGAGTATGCTTGGTTGAAATTAGATTGGAAATCAGAGTGTGCTGTATGATCTGTATGAAGTTTGATTGGATGCTTTACTAGAACGATTCCTGCAGTACGTTGGATGTGGATGTTGGAATTGCTGGCCATACTGATACACATGAATCCAATACTCCATGAATAATGTGTGTGTGTGTGTGTGTGTGTGTGTGTGTGTGTGTGTGTGTGTGTGTGTGTGTGTGTGTGTGTGTGTGTGTGTGTGTGTGTGTGTGTGTGTGTGTGTGTGATGCAGGGAGCCACAATAAAACGTGATGAGCACACTGGAGCCATCATTGTTGCCAGGATCATGAGGGGTGGAGCAGCTGACAGAAGTGGTGAGTTATCTCTCCTCTCTCCCTTTCACTGTATTGTCCTCTTTGCGCAGCGTGTGTGTGTGTGTTCATGCCTCTTTGGGAATTTACTGTGTGAAATTGATACACACGCGTCATTTGCCAAGCCCAATAATCACAAATATCACCATGAAAGAAAGCTACAAGCTGGAACGAACACACCCCCGAGCTGTGTGTGCTACCAAAGCAATGGACTCTAGGTTAAGCCTCACAAATACGGTGTACACAATTCTTCTGGATCTCATGGACTTATCTTGATTTGCCATACCCTTAGAACTTTGTACACTGTAAAACAATGTATGTCTACAGTGTGTGTGTGGTCTGTGTCTTCTTCCTTGTGTTATAACCCTGTACCCCGTCACTTATCCCTGCCCCAGGTCTGATCCACGTGGGAGATGAGCTGAGGGAAGTGAATGGGATTCCAGTAGAAGACAAGAAGCCTGAGGAAATCATTCACATTCTGGTGTGTGTGTGTGTGTGTGTGTGTGTGTGTGTGTGTGTGTGTGTGTGTGTGTGTGTGTGTGTGTGTGTGTGTGTCTGTGTGTGTATTATCATTGACCTGCTGTTTTGATCTGTTTTTGTCCCTGGGCTGCGTGGCTAGATTTATAGCCCTCTTTGTAGTGGCACAGCTCTCTCCTCTTAAGTTATCTGGCCCTTTGATTCCTCTCTGTGTTGATGGCTCACCATTGGCCCTTCTCTACGAGGCGGCCCTAGAGGACACCCTTGATTGGGACACGACAAGTAGCTACGCCTGGGCCACATGGTCCCCATGGAAGAGGCAGGGACAGCCCCTGTGTAGTCTCTCCAAGGCCTCAGATCAGCACGACCAGAGAGCTGGAGAGAAAAGAGAGAGCTTGGACTGGTACACTGGAGACCACTTAAAACAGTGGCTTCAGGACCATAATCCTCTTGGCTCTTCCCTCCGAGCCAGTCATCCTATCCTGTCCTAAATAAAACAGTGCTTCATATTAAGAGTCTCTCATTGGATTATTGGTTTAAATTATTTGCAGTGAATTGATCTGTTTCCCTATCTGTGTCTCTCTCCTCTGTCTGTCTTTCTCCTGTGTTTTAGTCCCAGTCTCAAGGGGCCATTACATTTAAAGTAATACCAGGCATCAAAGATGATGCGCCAAGCAAAGAGCCCAAGGTAGGTCCTGCCTTACTCATTATATTGATTGGGTTACACATATGACCTTTATGAGTGGAGCAATAGGTCCATTCTTCTGAATCCTCCCTCTAGTACTGGAGCCCAAACATTCCGCCTGAACTCAATGGGAAATCAATCTATATAGAATCTAGGCATAGGTCACGGATATTATACCTTTAATACTAAACATTTTTTCTAATTTTTGGGGGGATTCTTCATATGCATGTTTGTGTGTTAGTGAGTTGAAGTATGTATGTGTTCTGAGAGTGTTTGTCACATGTTTGCATATGTCAGGGTCTATGTTTGTGTCTGTGGGTAAATAAGCGTAAGCATATAAGAGTATGTGCAGTAGTGAGTCACAGAGGAACAGTCCAGTAGGTGGGTGTTTTAACGTCTAGGCAGCGTGGATGTATTCTACACCCACAGTTGTGATGGATTGTCTTTCATTGACATTTATCAATTCCAGAAGGGGGCTGGATGTGGTCCCTAGCTGAAGCTGGGGGTCAAAGCACATCCTGGAATATCATTTGTCAGAATGCAGGGTGCATGTACTGTATGTATGTGTGGGAGGGAGGGAGGGAGAGAGGGAGGGAGGGGGGCCTGTATCCTTTGTCATGGTTTAATGGTTTTAATATGGACATTTTGGACATCAATCTGAAACATATGTATGTGTGCCAAAACTCAGCCTCCCCTCTGTGACACTAGTTTACTCTTTTTTATCTATAGGTATAATAAATACATTGAAGTGCTACTAATTGGGTACACGTGTAAAACGGTGAAAAAAAACAAAGATAGACAAGAAAAAGTTAGAGGGGGAGAAAAACAGGAGCTTTCAGCAAGGATGTATTAGTGTATTCTGCTGTGGGCTTCAGAGCCAAAAAGCTTGTTCTCTCTTCAATCCCAAACAAAACGTCCCTGTCTGAACATAATTTCACTACATGGCACAGAGGGCTCTCTAAATCAGCCAGACGGACTCATGGATAGGACTGTCTCTCTCTCTTTCTTTCTTTCTTTCTTTGCTCACTGGTGACTAAGAAATGCTAATTTACTGTGACACAGTGAGGTGCTTCTGCTGTAGCTCCTGCGAAGGGAAAGGACGTCAAAAGCTCTGAGATTTTTCCCCTCACAGGTCTTACCTCTTTTGTGCTGATGAGGTGTGTCCCTCCCCTACTGCCAAGATAAATTAGCCCATCTCGGAAAAATCCCCCTGTTGCTTTTTTTCCCTCAGTAGGGAAAGATTACTGATCTTAATTTGACCTGCAAATCAGTAGAAATCACCGTGCGGAACAGAGCAGGAGTCACATTTTGAGCCTCTGACTCAGTAGATGTTAAGTCTCGCCACGCTCGGTAGCTGACAGAGTTTAGTCTGAGGGGGTGTTCTCCGTCCCCCCCTCTCCCTGTTAATGGAAACACCCAGAGGGCTAGGTCTAGTGGCTCTAGGTACTAACTCTGATTGCACTGACCTTTCCTGGCCAATCACGTTAAGCGACAGTGAAGTGCGTCTGCTCGACAGACGTCACCTTGATGTCACCACGGCCTAGGGGGAGAGAAGACGCACGTGGAAAGGTAATCTAAAAGAACTGTTGTCATCTTTTTTTAACGTGTCTCTTTCTCTCTTCTTTTCTTCTGGTTCCAGATGTTTGTGAAGGCGCTCTTTGACTACGACCCTAGTGAGGACAAAGCCATCCCGTGTAAAGAGGCCGGCCTGGGCTTCAAGAGGGGAACTATCCTTCAGATCATGAGCCAGGATGATGCAACCTGGTGGCAGGCCAAACACGACGGTGATGCCAACCCCCGCGCTGGCCTGGTCCCCTCCAAGCAGTTCCAGGAGAGGTAAGCTACCCAGACACCCCCACACCCCCTAACCTCCACCCCCTCTCGTCCCCCACATCCCCCCAACCCCTCAGTCCCCTCTTCCCAGCCAGGGCAAGGCCTGTCTGTCTGCCATCCCATTACAAGCCCAGCCCCAGTGTTTCACTGCCATCACAATGAAAGGAATGACTTTTTTCTCTTTTCCATTTTTTCTCTCCTTTTTTTCTTCTCCCCCTTTTTTTCACAGACCTCTCACTGCCAAAATACTTTGGATTTCCGCGCACGTCTGGCCCAAAATGAGTAATGACAGAAAATGATAGCACTGGTACTGATCCACTTTGGAAGGGGAGCGGATGGAAAATCGCACATCAGTGGCGTGCTCAGATGGCCACTGATGTGCAACACAGAGCTCGGGGGCTGGGGCAGTTTCTTGGCACCGTCTGACGGCCCCCTGAGAAAAAAAAAAACTCCAATCCTTCCCATTTAACCCTGCAGCTTTTTTCAATAGCAGGCATTGTGTTTTTTTTGTCCCCACATCTTCCTCTCCTCCTTCTTCTTCTTCTTCTCTCTTTTTTTTTCGATTGAAAGAATGAACCTGATGGCTATTTAAGAACGTTTCTGGGTATCATAGCAGAAAGTGTTTATTAATCCCAGTGCGGCCGTGAAAGCTGATGGTTTTATTGTGCTTCGCTTGCTCTTCCTGCAGGAGATTCGCACTCCGTCGGCCCGCCGCCCATGTTCAGCCCCAGAGAATCTCCACCCGAAGATCATGTAAGCATACATCTCCTCTGACAGAGCTGTACAAATCACCCAACACTAGCCATTCTCACTGTACCACGTGCCAGTGCTCAGGACCCCCAAGCACACCTGAGAGACAGAACATGGGGATGAGTGTCAGGAGAGTTCCGTTATGCCTCGTGTGTGTTTTCTGATTGATTCATGCTCTGTTATAATCCCTACACCCTGAAACTGTCGAAGACTCCACTGCTTCTCACTCGTCAGGGGAAATGTAGTGTCTGGCTCTCCCTCTCTCTCTCTCTTCCCTCTCTCTCCCTCTCTCTCTCTCTTCCCTCTCACTCTCTCTCTCTCTCTGTGTTGATGTGGTTGGAGATTAGCTGAGCAGGGCGGGGGCTCCCCTCTGGAAGACCTCTCCCCATCCAACGTGTGAGTGCTGCGAGGCTAATGAAGAATTAATGATCTGATAGGAGGCCTGAGGATGTGATAGGGGCTTAGTGCAGTAAATTACCTCCCGCTCTGGTTTACACATTAGCATGTTTTACTGTGTGTGAACATGTGGGCCTCCTGCCTCCAGCCGCCGGCCAGGCTGGAGCTATACAGTCTCACGACAACAGCAGACCAGAGCAGCGACCTCACTGGGGGAGGGAGGGAGGGAGGGAGGGATGGAGGGAGGGAGGGAGAGAGAGGGGGAGAGAGAGAGAGAGAGAGAGAGAGAGACTGGGCCTCAACCCTACAGCACTGCAGAGGTGTGTATGTTAACTCACTACAGACACCATACTTTATTCACTTTAAAGGTGCAATCTGTAGCCTCTTTATACCCTCTGGCCCCCACCGGCCCTCCCCTTCAGTCCTGGCTGGTCAATATTGTTTTTTCCAGAAGATAAACTGATACTGATCGCACCTTTAAAGTGGTAACAGGGAATTCATTAACACGTAACTATGTGGTAATTAATAGTTTAGACAGAACCCAGCTGTCCTGGGGTGTTTATTTCCCCATGCAGCTAGGCGTCCTTGTTGTCAGACCGTGTGTGTACACACACGGCCTCTCAGGCGAGGAGGTGTTTATTCCTGCCCTCTGTTCCCTCTCTCAGCTTTTTCATCAGTTACTCACTTACCCATAATACCTTTTACGTGAGGCCTGTCATCACCCCCTCAATACACTAGCCCCCCCTCCTTCTCTCCGTCTCTCCACACTCTGTCAATCACCAAGCCTGACACATATCCAACAGTAAAGCCATGGGTAATGAGAACTGACAGATTCTTTACTGTAGCAAATATTTCTATTTCCTTCCCGTTCCAAAACATATGGAGACCCTGAGCAGAGTACAGATGCTGTTGGCTTAGTTCAGGTCTTGTAGCACAGAGGACATTCTGGGCCTTTTCCTGACTGACATAATGATAATCCACTTTCATAGTAGGAAATAACCACAGCAGCCTTCTCCCTGTGCTGTTTGGGTAGCCCCAACATGGTGGCCCTCAGAGTGGAGGGACTGTCCCAGTCATTGGTAACGGCTTTGAAGCAACCTTAACACACCCACCCCTAAATATAGCATGACGTGTAGCTTCGATCATAACCTCAAGTAATTTATAATGTCGTTGTTTCCTGGTTATGTTCAACCACAGTCTGGCATAGATGGTACAGATAGCTTAAATAGCTCAACAGAAAGTCTTAGGGAGACAGTACTGTACTGTTAACTTTCCTATTTCCCTACATGTTTTTACTATATTTAATAACCCAGTTCCTCTTTATGAGTTATTATACACACAGACCATTTTTGTATGCTCAGCATGGCAGGTGTAAAGTGTAAAAACCTATTGCAGGCCTCCTTTACAGTCTCCCTTTGAGCTGTAGCAGCACCAGTACATACGTTATGTACAGTAATATGTGTGTATGTGCCATTAATACTAGGCAGGGTGTATGATGAATGTAATGTACGTGTGTACAGTAGGAAGTCCAACTAACACTCACATACACTAAAACTCTCACACACACACACACACACACACACACACATATATATATATGCACACACAAAGGGACACACTATGTAGAGAATGAGAGCAGGAGGGAGGAGAGAAGGAAAGAGTAACAGCATGTGACCCTATGGACCTCCGGTGGCTGGGTCAGAGAGAGGAGGGAGTTCCTCTGGTGTAGACCAGGCCTCAGACAGACCTGGGCCTCAGGGCTATAAAGCATTTCTTAATTGAAAGATAGAGAGGAGACCTGCTGTTAGGGAGGGGGGGTGGGGGGGCTCGGGGGTCTCACTGTTTCCAGCCCAGGAGCTACATCGGCTGGAGCAATATTGATCTTGGACCGGGCGGCCGGCGAGCATCATTTAACCGTGTCCATTTACGCCTAACGTTTGGGGGTTATAAATAGCAACCTCCCTCTCTCCAAGACACGCTCTATACTGTGGATTACTACATTAAATTTTAGTTATATAAAATTGTTGTTGGTGCTTTTGAATTTCAACAGCGATCAGTGAAAAAGTCAGTTCCCCCTCATCTCATGATGGGCTACAGTCTCGGCTGGTTCTGATGGCCCTCCCTCCCTCCTCCTTACCCCCAGACCATGAATGTCTCTCTGGCTCTCCTCCAGTCTGCTGCTGTCCTCTACCATCCTCTCTGAACATCCTGACAGCTCTCTGGGCTGCTTCATAGGACGTCTCTCCATACATTTGACATGCGAGCGCTCCACTGTCTGATTGTATAGTTAGGTGAGCTGGCTGCCAAACACGTGGGTGCACTTACAGCTGACCTGAGGGGGCCCAGTCTCTCTCTCTCTCTCTCCACACCACGGGTTGCTGTTGTCTCTCCAGACACACGCTCACTCTCTCTCCCGCTCTGTTGAACGATTGAATCTCTCCTAAACGGCGCCCAAGATTCTACAAAGTGCCTCTGAACCTGGCCTTTGCTCAAAGTATCCGTCAATTGAATTTTTCAACCTAAACGCTCACAGATCTCGACAGAGAGATTGAAAAAAAGAATAATAATACATTTCAGAAGTAAAGGTTAGGCCTTGATAACCTCATAGAGACCGCCCATAGATTTGAATCAGGCTTTCCAGCTACTCTATTGTTTTTCCCCCTGAAATAAAAACCTCAAGATATTAGAAGGGCTGTAATACCGCAGTGTGGTGTGTTATTAATCTGCATGTTTTCATTTCCGGACACTCATTATAACGTTCACAAACTGCAATATAAAACTCGATCATATACAGACGTCCTAATACGGACCAGCTCTCTCTCTCATTACCACAGCCAGACTGTAAACAATTTCTGTCCAATCGATGTGCTAGAAAACGTATGAAAACGATCTCATTTCATGTCATCTGGAAAATTCTGCCGGTCTCATCCCGGCTATAAAAGAGGGCCAGTTTGTTCAAGGGAAGGCCATCTGCATGTTAGCCAGAGGCTAGGGTGACATCAGCCCATAACTCAGGCCCATTCACAGGGTGTTGACTGGGGGTCATTCCACAGCCTCGTCCACCAGTAAGGAGATAGCTGAGAGATGGCTGTCGGGGCCAGCGGTGCCGAGCGAGCGGCCAGGTGAACTGCGTGTGGAGAGAGAAGATGTCTGCAGTTTAAGATGTGCTAAGCTGATGGACTGGAGGGCTTGGCTCTCTTCATGTTGGTGAATCAGGTTTTCTGTTCCAGCGCTAACAGGGTGCAGTGGTGACGAGGACGAGGATGATAATGAAGATGATATGATGAAAACCTTCCCCACATGTCAGCTGCTGGAGCCTGTCTGCTCAGTAGCATCATCCACCCAGTCAGTCCTTTTCCCAGCCACAGGATCCAACCACAGGGACATCAGAGAGACTAGATGCCCCCCCCCCCCCCCCTATCCCTTCTATCTATTTATCCCATCTATTCCCCATCTCCCCCTCTCTCCACCTCACCCCTCTGTCACCCCTCTGGTGAGGTTTTGGGAGCTGTATGACATGTGATACCCCACAGTGTGTGTCCCTCTCCGTGGGGAGCCAAGAGGCATCCAGTGACAGGCTGACTGCACACTGAGAGCTGTGTAGCCACAGCGTGGGCGGCCATGGCTCCTCTCCTCAGTAAATGATAGGCTCCACTGTCACTGCAGGCCCATCGCAGTAACGACAATAACAGCACTACTTACTCACTCCCTTCTGCTCTCAGAATGTATGTCTGGAGGACCAAATGTCAAACTTCTTCTGAACTAAGAAAAAGTGAAAAAATAACACAACCAAAATTTAGTAGCATACTTTTCATGTTACTGGTGATTGTCCCTGTCGACTTTAATTCTGCACCGTTATCGCATGGTAGTTCATCAGACAAAGAATGTTAAAGAATGTTAAAGAATCAGTACTGCTACTAAACTATTACTTTCACTTTTCTTAAATGCAGATAACAGATGAAAGGGGTGCATGGTGTAATGAGTACAGCACTTTGAAGGTCAATAGATATCCCTGTCACGCACATTCACTCTCCTTCCCTCTCATGTATTCCTTTTCCCCCCTCTCTTTCTCTCTCTTTTTTCTTCCTCTTCTCTCTGCCACTGTTCACAAAAGCCTCTTCAGAAGCTGGTTTTACTTAAGATGTCAAATTACAATGGGAGGAGGCAGCGTCAGAGGGAACATTGCTGTGAACACACAGTAACATGTGAAACAAGATGTCAGATAAAGACTCCAGATTCAGATTACCCTTCCACTTAAAAACACCAAGCCATAAGCTCGCTTTTAGCATGTAACCACCACTGAGAAAACCCATTATTTTCCGTGATCGCTTGTGACTGTTGTTATGGCTAGCCATTACCTTTACCGTGATGCAACATCTCCCGATGCTGCGGTGCGCTCTGGGAAAAGTGCAACGCTGTAAGGTGAGCCCGAGGCTCTCATAGATGCCGTTATGTATGTTTTGATTTGACCTTGTTTGGTGGAATTGGGACCACATGAAGAAGGGGAAGCGTTTTAAGTGGGTCCAAATGTTCTCTGTGTGGGAAGGATGTGGACCTCTCCTCTCTCCCTAAGCCACTATGGATCATCTCGCCACCACTTGTGGCCTCACCAGACTGTAGTGGAGTTACATGGGGTTCAGCTTAGGGTTCATCTGTAGAGAGTTGGTATCATTTAAATTAAAGTATGTTTGAATGAGTTTCATCTTAAATGTTATGTTGAACGTGATTCATGAGGTTTTGGAGAGAGTTTGCCTGTACGGCCTACAGGAGGTACTGTACCTCATTTATCATCAGATTTTATATCATGCGAATGGATCTTCCAATAAGAAATATCACAACAAATTAGAGGACAATCATCTGTGCCTCTTATGGTGTCCTTGTACAACATTCAACATGAACTGTCTTTATTTAAAAGATTTTAACCCTTTATTTTTATTTTTTTTGTGGCGTTTCTAAGATGATGAGGCTGTTGAGTTTGGTAGGTGTCTCTTTCTCTTCTTCTCTACTTTAGCTAATTCTCCTCTCACCCTCTTCTTTACCCCTCTCCCTCTTAACTTCCACTCATTTTAATCTTTAATGCTTTCCTTGCTCTTGCAGCTGAGGAAATTGAAGGTACTGCTCGTCAGACTAACCCCTGTTCATCGACAGTAGACTCATACCTGTAGGTCATTGGCTGTGGAAGCAGTAGGCTACTCCAACAATGAGACCAATGCGGATCAGTCTCCTCTCACCATGGCTGTGTCGGCTATGTTAGCTTGTCCGGGATGAGCAGAGTGCACCTCTACCCTCATCTCAACTCTGATCCCCATGCCCCACTGTTTTTGTTTGGCTGTCTTCTTATGTCAACCGAGACGGTTGTAAAGAGGTTGACCAAGTGTCTTTGTCAATTATTCAGCTTACCTGGAAACGACATGAGCGCAAGGTCATTGGCCTACTGCACTGACCAAGACTTCCTCTTTCACTCACAAACCAATCACTTTCATTAAAGCAGACATCATTTAACAAAGCCAGGGATAAAGATGTATCCCTTAACATGCACACTGTAGCCGCTTTTGACTGCATATTCACAGAACCTGGCAAGATCTGGTATGGTCCATCCACAAAACATCACATAATTAGCTCATGCAAAAAAACAATTTTTCTGAATATCTGTCTTGTTTATTATTATTTTAAGTGTAGAGAGTGTTTTTTTTCTACCTGTTTGTGTATTGTATGCGGTAGTGCTTGATTTTGCCCCTATACCTGTGTAGTAATGCTGTTATACTGACTAATTACTCGAGTAGCAACAACTTGTTATATATACTGTGCTGTACTGTAGTCATTTGATAATTGCATGATGTATGGAGTTTAGCGGTATGTGTTAGAGTAGTAACATAATTACTACACAGGTATGCAATTTGTGTATTTACTTGTCTTCCTGGCCTCTGTGGTAGTATGTTGTAACTGTCCTCAGTAGGTAGATGGGTGGCTGGCTCTGATTGTAATCTGTTGTGTCTCAACTCTAACTCTTGTGCTTCTCTTCTGGTCACCATGGTCTTTTCTTTCTTACTCTCTCGTCTCATCACCAGAGGATGCTGACTATGGGTCCTATTTAAGCGGATACTACATAGGTGAGAGATCTGTCCTCCATCTCCCTGCCCCCTGCTCCGTGTCCGTGTGTCCTCTGTCCTCTGCCATAGCTGTGTCATAGAGACATTAAGAATAGGGTGTGTGACTGTCCCCCCCCGAGGTACGATGTGTGTGTCCTAGTTTTGCCTCCCCAACCTGCTCGTTAACTGTTCCATGCATTTCCCATCTTTCCTCAGGTTTCTCTTAAAGTGACCAGACTCTTATGTGGTATGTCATAGAGCCATGTTTACATGTAGAAGTCTTTTTTTAAGAGAAAACTTAGGAAATAAGGGCATGACATCTGTATGGTGCCAATTCATTTCTTATGCCATTAAAAAATTGCAGTAGGCTATCGAGGCGTTACTCTATCAGTTCTACAACAAGTTCTTCTACTGAATGTACAGTCCTATGGTCTAAAATAGATCTTTGTAGATGGTACAGTATATTGGTTTGGGTTCCATTCTTCCATTCTTTGTTCTGAGAGTTCAGCCGATTATCTCCTGTTGATGTGGTCCTGGTTGGACTTTAGAAAATTAATGCCTGTTCTGCAGTCATTCCCCCATGCTGTTTTCAATTTGATTTGCGTGCAGAAAATGTTCCTCATCGTGTTGTTATTATGACTGTCACTTTCCCAACAAATCATAAATTATATTCCCTCTGGAGCACCACAAAGTGTCCTGGCAGCATCTCCCAAATCCCTCTCTCTCTCCCTCTCTCTCTCTTCCCTCTCTTACCTCTCTCTCTCTCTCTCTCTCTCTCTCTCTCTCTCTCTCTCTCTCTCTCTCTGTATACTGTAGTACTGTAGTATAGATGATGTACTGAGGTCACCAGGCGGTTTGGTCTCTGGACACTTCAACACACTAAACCGTTTAGACTCTTGATTTCACAGGAGATCCAGTGCATGTGAAGTTTATAAATACAGACTTTGAGTTATGTCTGCCAAGCTCAATCAGAGGCTGTCATCCTATAAGGATGACCTTTTCACAGAGCTGTTTTCTCTCTCTCTCAGTATTTGCCCATGCTGTCACTCTGCCGTTTTGATGAGGTCTCTGACCTCAACCTCTCCTTTTCCTCCCAAGGCCTAAGCAACCTCCAAGCTGTTCCCAGAACAGTTAACGTTGTTTCTATGTCTTACAATAAAGCACTGGTTTTCTGAAACAAGAGAGCCTCTGGAAAAAAAAAAGCTCTATAATAACAGCTTCTCTACAATCCCAGTCATTGCACATTGCATTTCATGCTGTTGTATGTGGTTGTATGATTTAAAGTTGTCCTGGCCTAATAGCTTGAAATCCCAGAGCACAGATGCTTTTTCAATGCCGCTGAGGTTGCTTTGGGAGCTTGGGAGGACAGAAGGGGGGTTGTCTTCTTTGGTCTGTTTGTTTTCCCTCCTTACTTCTGTCAGTGATGCAACGTCTGCTCCTCCATCGCCAAGAATGGTCTTCGAGCGCATCTTTGGGCAGGCGGATTCCTGCAAGATGCAGCTCTATTGTAAAGCCGGGAGACTGTAAGAGCCACATGTCCTGAGATGCTTCCCCATCAGCCCTGAACACAGCTCTGAGACCTCCATCTCAAACGAGAGAATTAAAGAGATCATTAAGAACCATGGCCGCCCAGGGCTCATTCCTCTTCCTCTGGAAGAAGCCGAGTAGACATGTTTTCCCTGAGATCCATCGGCACGTTGTAGCTCAATCCCTGGGAGAGAAACCTTATACCTGGACACCGAACTGGAAGCGTAGGCACGGTGACATCTCGTATGGTTATTGTAATCCCAAAGATCCTGAAGCACAAAGCCCCACACCAAACATCCGGAGGGAGAGACAAAAGGCCAAAACAGTTGGGAGGGAAAAAGCTGGGAAAGCTATCAGCCCCGGAATCCAATTAAGGCAGAGTTATGGAAAAATGGAGACGTGTTATAAACTGAAATAAAAAACGCTCCATTTCCAAAACAAGTTTATTTCATCTGTCTGCAGGTTCACTACTCAAGGACGAGCAAGAGCCAAGAAATAAGGCATGGTTTAAACACTAGATTACTGCGTTTTTCCCCCCTCTCCATCCAAAGGCACGTAGATGCATTCCACTGCATCGGATTGTAATGTAATATATGTTTTAATTGGGCATTTAGATCCAGGCAGAGCAGGTAGGGGTAAAGACAGGTGTGTACTGTATGTTCAGTCTTGTCAGTCTTAAGTATTGGCCAGACATCCTAGCGTTCTGGTCTTCAACAGTGAGAGACAACTCTGGCATCTCCCCTGCTGCTGGTTTGTTGTTTAGCATCTCTGTCTGAACATCTGATTGATGAGACAAACAGGAAAGCGGGCGTTCCGGCTCAGTGTTCTTGGCCCGCAGGCCCTGCTGGCGCAGCGAGACCAGGCATAAGAGCAGCGGAGGCCGTAGAGATGTGCGTGCACGGGGGTTTTCACCAACGCATTAGGCAGCGTTTCTGACTAGACATTCCTGAGCCTAAAGAGCTCTGGGATAAGACGGAGGGGAAAAACAAATAGCACTCGACACAAACCTGCCTCTCTCAGCCAAGGGGCTTGAGCACTATTCCACCATATAAGCCTGTAACACTTGGGTAGGGTACCACTTTCCACATGCGCAAGGCCATGGAAACTACTCCCAGAATGTGTTTCCCCCAGATAACACTTTAATGAGTTCACCACGGTGGACTGTTCTGAATGCATATTTCAAATGTCACTGTTGAAATGTGTTTATATATATATAAGTGTGTGTGTGTGTATATATATATATATATATATATATATATATATATGTGTGTGTGTGTATATACACACACAGAATATATTTGAATTACAGGTTAACCATCTCTTGTCCTGCCCCTTCTGAACTGGAAGTAAATCTGCCCGTAAAGCGGGTGAGAGGAGGTTTGAAGGACAGCAGCGAGATACCATATACGTCAGCGAAAACACTCTTCCTTGTTAAAGTTTGCTTGTTCTCTCTAGACCAATGTTTTTTACCATCAATACAATTACCATCCGTGCGGTTTAGCCTGTAGGCCAGGTACGTGCGTGCTGCAGCGAACTCGTCCGGAAGCTGCCGTTGGTTCTGCGGGTTTGATGCTTGATACAGGGGGTCTCCCAGGGACGGTCCGGGAGGCCACTATGCTACCCAAAATCCCTTTCACAGATGCCTGTAGCAGTTTACATGGAGGGACTCTGTTGCGATGGGAGCATTTGAAGGCCACACGCCTGTTTGTCTGTCTGGACAGGTCCTTTCCCCACACACAACTGCACAGCAGGACAGTCGTATTTGAACCCGGCCGTTGGTGGAAGAGGGGAATTAGGACCAATGTTCATCTTGCTTGTCTGATCATCAGAAACCATGTTGTCTTTTCCTAATTGACATGAGAGCACATAGCAAACCGGAGGTAGCTGGTTAATTTAACACTAATGTTCATGATATATTTGTTCTAAAAGTTTTGTTCTAAAGTTCGTTTTTTTTGTCTTTTTAGTTTGTCTTGTTGTTGTTGTTGTTGCAGCAGCAGCACTCTGCAATCTACTGTCCTATGGTGGACTAACGATGGCAGATAGTGTGGAAAGTAGTCTTTCCTCAGTGCCATCCTCCTCTATTCTGCAGAGTGTGTCTGAAATCGACTCGAACAGACTTCCAACTATAATGGGCACACATAATGAGACCAAGAGCCAGTAATGCTTCCCATATTCTGAGCCCACAACAGGACTAAGTGTTGCAGTGATAAACCGCACATACGCGGCTGGCAAGAGAGCAAAATGCTCACTTAATCTTACGCTGCCAGGTCCAGTTAATTCCATAGTTGTCATCTCCATTAGTTTTCAGCAGAGGACTTGTTTGGAGAGCCAGGATGGCACTGTGTCTGTCAGCACTTCTCCTCCAGTTAGAGCCCCAGCCTCAGATGCCTGGGTGTGCTTCTGCAAAAGCCCACAACAGGTGGTTTTTCAATTATCGTTTTCCTGCCCCTATCTCCCCCCCAAATAGTCTGATTTGGGGAAAATGGCCATTTTGATTCCTTTTGTGTTGTCACTTCAGTGTTCGCCTACACATGGTGTCTGGAATATTTGACCTGTTGTCATGTTATTCTCAGGGTTCTCAGTTCCAAAAGCAATCTACAGATGCGTGCCTTGGTTCTTTATTTTCCAAGAAGCATCTGTTATTTTTTATGTACGTTCATATTTTTTTCACAGTTTTGCATCATTTCTTTTACAGACACAGCAGTGTTTCACAGGACGTTAGCATCAGAGGAGTGGGCAGTTAGTATTCACAGTTTGTGAAGGCCTCCGGGTGTTTTCTTTGCACACATGCTGAATTTCCTATGCGGCTGTAAGATATTATCACACTGGAAAATGGGCTTGCAGGAGCACTGGCAACTTCCAGGCAATTGTGTGTGTGTGTGTGTGTGTGTGTGTGTGTGTGTAGTGGCAGCGCATGTCTCTCTGTGTTTACGCTGTGCTTGATATGCTCCTTGTCTTTTTCTGTTGGAGTTTTCTTTTACCAGAAGAGAGGGTTTGAATAGTGTTAGTTAAGTGTGTGTGTGTGTGTGTGTAAGTTGTGCAATTACGGTCACGGCCAAGTGCACACCATTAAGAGGTGCGTGTGTGGGACCTTAGCATGGAAATGTCTCTATATCCCAGCTGTCTTTCATATGAAGAGGATGCTACACAGTGCCACTATGGTACATTAAGGGGATAGGCACAGTTTAGGCTTCAGGTGATCAATGAGTCACACCATTACAGCAAGGGTCCAGCTTCATGCATATCTAACATTCCTCAAACCGCCACCACCAACCCTCTATTGGCGAGGTCCAGTGGAAACCCCACTGTGAGGTTAGACCATACTTTCTGTTGCTCTAACATAGGGGGTTTCATGACAACAGGGCAGCCCCCACAAGGTTGAGTCACTTCTTAATTCTGGATCGAATTAATTTCCAGCCCTCTGGTCTAATTCTGTCTCCCATCAGTAATGGAGATGAGGGTTTGCTGCTCATGCTTTGATTTATTTATCCTTGGCCACAGGGAGGAGGGTTATTCTGCTATTTGGATGGAGCTGTCTAGAAAGGTTTAAGTGATTGTGAAGGCCCCGGATTACGGAGCCCCTTCAACTCAGGAACAGCAATTTGTATTGACTGGCCGCAGCTGAGCAGAGTAATGAATCCCTGTGCACCTGCCTCCCTGAAGGAAAACAAAGAGATTCCCTCTGACAGAGCCAATGAAACGCCGGCGCCTTGTTCTCCCTGACCGGCCCGGTAATCGAACGGAACACCCTATGTAGCGATGCGCTAATGAGAGCACGGTATCATCCTGTTTTATTGGGGTTGCACTGAGCCTGCTCTGAGATGTCTCTCAAAGCAAATACAATGAGTGTTCATTTTAAACGTGGGTCCTGTAATGTTATGATTTTAACCTTTGCAGATGAATCTGTTTTAGGTAACACTCTATATCAAGTTGTCCTTCTACCTGTATAGTTTACACCATTAGAAACAGTTTGAAGAACATACACTTTCATATGACTGATACAATACTGTGAGTACATTTTCTCCCTGTATTACCACACCTCTAAAGTTCGATAGCTATTGTTCTGAGAAACGCTGTATGATTACCATATGGATAGCGGTGGTTTCGGAGGGAGTGGTGGGGGAGAGCGAGAATAAAGGGACAGACACATCTTGCCGACAGGAAGGTGGATAGGTGTGAAATGTTGAACAAACGATTGATCAATAAGAAAGTCTCCCCATTGTTCTCTCTCTCTCTCGCCCCCTTCCTGTGTAAGCACAAGCCCGTCAGCTGATAGACTTTGTGTGTCCTCCTGTTAGGCTTGTGCCTCTTGTTTGCAAGCAATAATAAATACCAGACTCAGATATTGTGGCTACTCAGGACTCAGGAATCTCATCTCTGAAGAGCTAAGTACAGAGTGGTAAATCCTAGACATCCACCACATTACTCTAGTGAACAACATTGAATTAACATGTTTACTTACAGGAGTAATTCAGTAATTGCATGGTACTGTACATGGAGTTGAGAGGTTTACGTTATTACAAAAGTGAAATAGGGAAAAGTCCTTATTTCACTTGTGTAATAGGGTAGCAGAAACCGGTGACCTCCATCGCTATGTCATCACAAAGTAACATTACAGTTAAGTAATTTCAGTTACATAATGAAAAGGGTGGTCCATTTTGTTGTTTTTACAGCTACAGCATATCAGAGGATCTTTTCCACTATGTGGCAGCAGCTAATTCTGTCTGTGTTGGGGTTGGTCAGAGCAGTAGGGGCTGTTGAATGAGTAAGATACACCACAAGAGAAATGGCACAGACAACATAGCCCACAACTTGCCCGCAATGGAACAAAGTCTGCCCTAGATGTTCAGTGTAACACAATACCCAACACACACACACACACACACACACACACACACACACACACACCTTATTGCCATGCACACGTGTTATTGTGCTGAAGCCATTTGACTTACGGCGTGTTTCATTTGTGACCCAGCGTAGGTCCGCTCCATCCCTTATTAAGTGGCTGTTTGGAAAAGAACAAGCTTGAAAGAATGTAGACGCTCTGTTTTTGCTGCACATCTGCACAGCACTAGCGGTTTCTCAATGTTGTGGAAAGTATTAAGGGGATTGGATCATGTTTTTTTTTCCTCTCTTCTGTCCATAATTTTCATGCTGCCTTAATCTTACTTGGGCATCTTGCATCATATTCTTGAATTCATTAATCACTGTTTAAAAGAAAGGAAAAAAAACGACCTACTGCCGTGTGCAGAAATTGCATATTAGGTGTCCTTGGTCATAAATATGAAACTGTGCTCTTCAAATTAGGGGTAAATTTCTCCTTTTGATACTGCCGTAGATCATTAGAACCAGGCCTTCATGCTCTGAGTTGATATGTGAGGAAGCCTTTGTGGTGGCATTCCGCGGACATGCAGTGCACGATAAACCAATCAGACATGACAGCCGTCGTAAAATGACCCAAACAAACGGTTTAATGCTTGCTTCCAGCCAAAGGACACCCCCCCACCAACCCACCATCGAAAAAGTGGTCTGAAAGAATGAGAAATCATAGCCCAGCAGTTTTGTCAAACGGACAAGCATGAAGCAACTGGCAGTAAATTCACATAGCAGTGAATTACATGGAAAAAACACAGAACTCCCTCCTGCCATTTTTTGTTCTCACTGTGACCTTCTTGTAGAGAGCAGGAGGGAGAGGTCAATGCACTTAAAATGCAGCAAAGGGTCCAAGAGGCTATACAGATTAATCACATCTCGGACATAAAGAGAGAAATTACAGGTACATGACATAAACTGTTGCGAGGGAGAAATGTATGGGAATGTGGCAATAATGTTTTTATGGGCTTGAGAGGACATAAAAGCCCAGGCCACGCTATGATCATATACATTGGCAGGTATCTACATGCAAGAAAATGATTGAAATGCATTACATGTCGTCTGGGGAAAAAGTGAATAAGTGTGTAAGTACTAGATCCAGAGAAACCGTTTGGCCAAGCATATAGCCCCTGCACCTACTGCATAGATATCACTCAAAAGCAGCACTACACATATGAGGTATTTTACATCAAACCATGCACGTATAAACTTTCCAAGATATTGAAATGCTCATAAATTGGGACGCACATCTGCAGGAAGGTGTGTATACACACACAGCCCTCTCTCTCTCTCCTTCAGAGAACTCTCCAACACTCTCCTTCACTCTTTCCCTCTCCCTCTCCCTCTCTGATTTGCAGCCGGGTTTCGAAGGAGCTTCCGCCTCAGCAGGAGAGACAAGAAGACCAACAAGTCCATGTACGAGTGTAAGAAGAGTGAGCAGTACGACATGGCCGACGTGCCCACCTACGAGGAGGTGACCCCCTACCGCAAGCAGAGCGGGGCCAAGCACAGGCTGGTGGTCCTGGTCGGTGAGTTACAGACGACCGGCGGGCACCAGGGGGCTGGGCTGTTGAACTTGGCACTGGAGAGGCCATAGTTTTAGCGTAATGCGTGCCTCCCATAGTGCCGCACAGAAACAGTGCTGTACTCCAGAGCTCCAGGCCCACAGGTGGCTCGGCCTTGCCCTCACAGAGCCGTAACCCAGAAATGAGCTCCCGCTGTGGGAATCACCCACACACAAGGCCCCTTAACTTTTAAAGCCTGGTGGAATCCATGGCGCAGTCTGGATATTAATTCATATTTAGTGCTTTCATTTAAGACACCTTGTTCTGAATGTTCTTTTTTCTCATTCTAGACTCGGCAGAATTGTTAACACTTGCTTTAAAGGCTGGTTTTACAAAGCCTTCCAGAAGGCTTTATAAAGTGCCAAAGTCTTGAAATGAAGTTAGCCATTTTTTGTATGCCTTCTTTGTAGTGTAACAGACAAGCATTGCCAACGAATGGTAGAACAATACGTTAAGCCAGGTGCAATAGAATTAAGACCTGAAACTGGAAGAGATACTGCACTGGAGCACAAATGACACCAACAATGAACATCCCTCACACAGTGCTTTTGTACCATTGGTGGGACCAGGTTTTTTTATTCTTACCACATGACCTGACCAGGAAAACCTCTAGGCCATAGTTTTGATAGGTTACAAGCACCAGAGAAGTTTGCCAGGGTAGGAATGATTCTGATCTTCTTAACTCTTCCAAGAGTGCTGTTGCAGTGTATTTCTTGCATAATTGACCAGACCTTGGTGCGGTGAACACACCAGTGTATGGTCTCCATCACCCTTGTTGCTAATTAGCTAGCCCATTTTCCTGCCAGCATGTCACCATAAGAACAGGGGATGCAGGCCCTACAACAAGAACCTTTTCCCCCCGTCACGCTAATGTAAATATTTTCAATTAACTTGCATAATTTGGACGACCACCTATGGACAATTTCACACCCAATGAAGCAAAAGGCCAAGGAAAGATCTGCTTTATGTTTCTGAGCTTTTCTTTCATTTTTCTCCCCGGAGCCCCGGTTTTTTCTCACAAGGAGCGTTCTCCCCCTTCTCTGTTTGGCTCCATTTGAAATGGCAGGCGCCTGATGGTCCAGGAAAGTAGGCGTGTAGGGTCCTCCAAACACGACCAAACGCCTGTGCTTGCCTTGGCCCCGGCCTCTTTCCACTCTGCTCAAACGCAATGCATTCTTCTTATTGTTTTTGTATTGAAAGTCTCTGAAGCATTAAAAATCCCCAAAGGTGTTTATTCATCTGTGGACACACAGGTCTGAAATAATCACCAATGAATTAGTGACCCTGTAGTTTTCTCTCTTATTTGAATGGATGTCTGTGATCTGGAGATTGATTTCAAAGGCAAATCAAGATGCTTATCAGTTTTTTTTCTTTTAACATGTTATACATAGGGCCAATGAAAATATATTTTATATATGCATAGTTCATAGAAACCACTGATGTTTTTCAACAAAATCGGATTATTTTACAGTGCAAATGATCTATTTATCTAAACATTTTCCCCCCTTTTACAGTAAAGTGAGGTCAAATGTATTCCATTACAATCTGATATGCTTACAGTAAGTGGAAGAATACTATAAATTAGTGAAAATAACATGAAATAAAGCAAAAAGCAGACTTATTATTGTCCTTGGTTGGTTCATAATTTAAGATAGTTTAGGTAAAACTTTAGATTAAGTTGCCCCCATACAACACTTATGTAGTATAATCACTTAGTAATAACATTGTAATAACAGGTTGTTACATAATGATTAGGGTTATTACATGCATGTTGAGTTTTAGCTCTACAGTACAAGGTGGGAGGCACTGGGGCTTGGAGAGTCCTCACACTGGCCCTCAGCTCAGCCCTAACTGCATGTGATGTGCTCCATGTTTGGCCTGGAAGTTATTAAGCTCCAAATATTAAAGGCTGCTTCCCTAATGAGGGCAGTAATGAAGTCTGACACTTTTACTGGCACTGCAACCTGCAAGGGCAGGAGCACCGAGCTGCTGATGGCTCACGACTTGAGAGCGCACAACACAATATACAATATGAGCACAATCCAGAAACAATTGCAAGAAATCGACTTTTTTATTGGGGCGTTTAATTTTATAAGGTTGCCATTTTATCGGGGATTGTTAAAAACAAACAATGCACAATGAGCAGCCCTATTTGTGCTCAGACAATAGGATCAGACCACAGTGCACTGCTCCCAGTTATAGGCCTCACGGTGTGCTTATTTGGCAAGCTCGAGGGCGACAACTGGAATCCAGGCTTTAATCACTGTCCGAGGCATTCTGAAGAATGTCCTCCACTATACATCAGGTGTAGTGAGAGAGGTTGACGAGGGAGTGATGTACAAGGTGAAAATGGTTTAATGAGAGCACAGAAGTGGACGTGAGAGCGGGGCCGTTTGTCATCCCACGGTTAGCCGCTCGTAACAGGGCCTGACGACGACACAGGGCCCCGGAGCCAACATCCACTGAAAACGGCCGTGCTTCACCTCAAACAAACAACTGTATGACTCTGGGCCTGTGGCTGTCTTACCGCTGAGATACGGCTCATAAAAGGCCTGTATTAGCACGCTCCGCCGCCTTTAACACCTACAACAACACGGACAGCAGCGCCGCACACTGATCCAGGCCTTCTTTAAACAGCAGCACACCGCATTCCTCGTTGTCTCTCAAAACAAATTTGAAATGAACTCTGTTTCCTCGTCTTAATAAATCACAATGGAGCTTCGGCCATACTTGGACTTTTTCTCACAAAACCTCCGGGAAGATTAATTGCTGTCCTCACGCAGCCATGTGCTGTTTATGTGAAGCGGCGACCACACTTTGCTCAGCGGCCCGCACTATTGGTATTATTATTTTTTTTTATTATTATTATTTTTTTTTTTTAAAGCGTAGCAGAATGAATGTGCTTCGGAAACAGCTTCTAGCACTTCCTAGCAGCAACATGTGACTGTGGACATGTGTGGTCGAGTACAAATGTAGAAATAGAGTCAAGAGTTTTTATTGTCTGAATCAAGGCTGTTGGTGAAATAGAAAAAGCTTCCAGGAAGCTTCGCTGTGAGTTAAAAAGCCTCTTTGTTCACACCTGTTTATTGGGCTCCAATCACTCCAAATCTCTCTGGACAGGGGTTGAAATGTAGGTGAACAGAACAGATAGTGCAGGGGAAGTAGGACCACTCTGAGACAGTACTGCGCTTGTCTTCGCTCAGCTTATCCTCCATCACCCTTTTTTTTCACTCTCCTTCCACCTCATCGGCGAGTGAACTCAATGTCCGTTTGTTTCAGATCGCGGCCTGCTAAACACATTTGCCTGCTAAAATGAATTTCCAATAGGCCTGATGCGTTCATAACGCCTGCCCAGAACGCCAAGCATCTCAGGAATTCCGGTTGAGATCAACCCCTGCCTTGTGCCTTTATAGGGGAGCTGTGGTAAACGGTGAACCAGGGCGTGGACTGTACTTCCGGAACTGATTCTTGTCCACACGATGTGAATACATTGATACAGAGTTGGTTTGACTTACCTTCATATAGCTCTGCGATTCCTGGTGAAGTCATATAGCTTGTTCTTTTCGCGCGGGGGGGGGGGGTTGGGTTTGTGTTTAGGAAAAGGCGCTAGATTCCGGAGCCGCAGACAAATCAATATTGCATTACCCCTCTCTCACTAGCTCTCTCTCTCCAGTGCCTCCTGTCTCTCCAGTGGAGTTGTGATGGAAAATCCAGCTGCCCACTGGGACGCGGGCCTTGTTGATTTTTCAGGCTGTTCAGGGAAACACAACAAAGTGCTCTCTTGGCAGGCCCATTCGGTGCACTCACCTCCTTTTTTTTTCCTTCACTACACCAGTCATATTTACAGTAGTGAGAGCACAGAGGTCTCGGTCAGTGAGTTTCACAGTCGGACCCTCCTCGGTCCGAGCGTGGACCAAGCTGTGTGTGTGAGTGCCTGGTCTATAAACACCATCACACACACGCTGAAATTTGACCCCAGCTCCATCTATCAGCGTCCATTCATTGGCAAATGGGATGGAAAGTGTTCCACTTCACTGCATCCCTTTCTGGGCTCTTGTTGTCTTCTCCGGCCCCTCGACCACCTTTATTGAGGAGAGGTGGCGATGTCTGCATGACTGATGTTGTTTTAATGATGGCTTTCTGTTTCTCTCTCTCTCTCTCTCTTTCTCTGTCTGTCTATCGCCCTGTGACTGCAGGTCCCACAGGGGTTGGTTTGAACGAGCTGAAAAGGAAGTTACTGATCTCCGACCCGCAGCACTTCAGCGTGACAGTGCCACGTAAGTCCACCCACTTACGTCTGTGTGTGTGTGTGTGTGTGTGTGTGTGTGTGTGTGTGTGTGTGTGTGTGTGTGTGTGTGTCCTATGTCTGTGTTTGTGTAAAAGCTGAGCATCTCTTCCAGACGCAGTAGGTAGTGAAGGGGCTCCCGTTGTGGTCAGTCTGAGTTTAGCGTCTGGAGTGGCCATTTGGTTTAAACCTCAGCCTTTAAGAACGCAGACTAGCTGTAGGTGTGTGTTTGTCAGGTGCTTAGAGAAGGATGAATGCTCCTACTTTGTAATCAATAAATAATAAATGTAGGCTCTGGTCTTTTTCAAGATGTAGATGAGTTGCTTTTAGATTCTGGCTGCTGCCCTGTATGTAGTATGCAACGACCAGTACGCTGAAGTAGAGGTTGGCTGTACATTGGCAAAAGAAATATAAGCGTATTGGATCTGCCAGAGCAGATTCTGACTAAACGGAGGCCAAATGCCGCCTATGATTTTCTTAACATGTGCCCCTTGTCATTTTCTTAACAAAATCAAAAATCACCCTGGGTGAAAGTTGTTTAGTGTTCTTATGCCAGTTTGGTTTTTCCCTGTGTGTTGGGTGTCAGACAAAGGTCCAAGGTCTCTTTCTCTCTCACTCATACACACACACACACACACACACACACACACACACACACCCAGTGAGCTGTCTGGTGGTGACTAACACCCAGGCCCAGCTCTCAGGCTGGGCGGCTGTGCCTCTCAAGGCCCAGGCGAGTGGTTCTCCTCCTGTGTAATTGTCAGCTTTTCACGGCCGGCCTGACAAGCCCGGAGTGATGGAGGAAACAGCGCTTTTCTACCTCCTGAAGAAATGCCATTCCACTGCCTCATGTTTTGGCACCACACTCCCTTCCCCTCTCCCTCCCTCTCTCCCTCCCTCTCTCTCACTCCTCTAGAAGGACCAAATGACAGCTTGCCATAATTCTGAACACCGTCCAACACCACTGCTTATGACTGAGACTCCCACATCGCTGCCAGGATTTTTAGTTTTTTTTTGAGTGGCGAGGACCAAAAATCTTTCTGAAAAGCCCAAAGCCAACATGTTAGGACAAATGAATTGGTCTGATTTATGCATTTAAGCAGGGCACCAGAGTAATTGCCTATTTACAGTGCGGGCTGGGAAACTTCGAAGGGGGAAAACATTTGAACTGTTGATATTAATTGCCATGTTTGTTACATTCAGTGTGGCATAATGGATGTGTCCCACTCACAGTCTGACACTCGAAATGTCACTGTTATTAAAATCCCATCACAGTCGACATTTTCCCCCCACAATTCCGGTTAATTGTTCACAAATGTGACCCATGGTTGTATGTGTAATAAGGCACAGACCCGTATACGAGACGTATGGTACGACCCCTGGGATTCATTGAGAGGAAAGAGTCTCGGAAAGTATCTCTTTCCCCCTTTTTCGTTTGATTACTGCCAATGTGCATATGGATATATTTAACACTTGCTGTTGTTTCGGATTAATCGCAAAAGTGTTACCCCTTTTGTTAATTCAAAAAAACAGAGACCACCGGCTTGTGTTCCTGGTTAAGCTTTTTCTACCCTGTAAAATGTAAACCAGCCGCCACAGTAATACTAGCAGGATTGCAATAAGCCATTAGAATAGGGGTTAAACATTTGTATTTTTAGTCCAGACTTACTGCTATTTTCCATGATTGGTGAATGAATTCAGATTCCTTTGTTGCACTGTAAATATTTCCTATGCCACAGAGCAGATGCTAAATCATATACATTCTATTGGTTGAAAACAGTGAGCACTGAGAGACTGTATTTTGCAATGTGTTCTACACATCTCACATGCTTTGGAGGAATACAAGTTTGTTATCTTATGAAAATGATGGTCTGGTCTCTTCTCAGGGTTTTTCCCTACTGTAGCTGAAGTTGTTATCAGTTGATGAGCAATTGATCCTTTGCAGAGTTCTCTGGATGTTACTAGGATGGATTTATAGGTCTCCTTCGCTTTCAAACTGAGCGACAGTTCCAGTAAATCACGGTGTTGTTCGTCCATGAACTCCATTGGTTAGTTTCACATAAAAAACACTGTATGGAAAAAGGACACGTTAGTCCTGACGAGGCCACATCCGCGGCACACACCGAGAAAAAGAAGAAAAAAAAGAAAAGGGGGGGGGAAAAAAGCCTGTCAGAGTCGCGGTTGCAGGAATGGTGATAAAAGTTTAATAGTTTGTTTTGGAGCTGGACGGAGCATGCAGACAATTTGTCTGAGGAGTGTACAGCGTTCACCTCCGACCCCTGTAGCTCTCATTAAACAAGCCGCAGTTCACTTCGACGGCGCGACCTCTCGCCCCTCACAAATCCACTGGAGCCGCCGCTCACACTCCCTCCACGTGTCGCCCCTTTTTTAATGGCGGAGGTTTATGAGCGAGTAAAATGTAGGTACTGATCTTAATGAGAGATCCCAAACTCAATTACGTTACTCTCTCTTCCCTAATACTATAGCTTCTGTTCGAAAGGCACTGTATGCAGACCAAGTTTAATGGTCCTCAGTAAACTACTACTGAATGTCAGTAAAGTGTCTGATTTTTAGTGTGCCGTTGCATTACAGGTTCTGTTTTTTATGGTTGAGTTACACAATCGTATACAAGGCCTGGCATCGAACAGCACAGTGTGTTTCAGACTTACAGGGATGTTAATAAGGAACTTTGTTCAAATGGTTTCTGTCCCAACCGTGAATCAGACTCTCTCTGTGCTCTAGACACCAGCAGGGCCAAAAGACACCAGGAGAGTGACAGCGTGGAGTACCACTTCATCTCCAAGCATCTGTTTGAGACTGACATCCACAACAACAAGTGAGTACAGTCCTGCAACGATACACATCCACAACAAGCACACTCATCTCTTGACACAAAAGGCATCACAACATCAAATCCTCTCTGCATCCAGACAATACACACCACCCTGCTATCCAGAGTGCAGAGACTAGGGACTCATCCCCAAAATGAACACATTGTCAGCAACCATAATATGAGATTTTAATCCCTTCAACTGCCCCTTTGTGGAATCATCTTAAATCCATCCTCATCTTCCCTGTCCACTAGAGGCAGTGTGAGTGAGAGAGGCAGGCTGCTGAAATGTGAATGAGCAGGGTTCTCTCTCCCTATCCAGGCAGGCCAGGCTTCTCCCTAACTGAGTGTGAGGTGGTGTTGACAGGGCCAGGCCCTGCGTTGGTAACAGAGCTGCTCAACACTAGCCTCAGGGTCAGTGAGGGCCTCTCCGCCTCTTTGAGTCTGCTCCCCAACCGACACCAACACCCAGGATCGCTATGACATTTGCGGCGGACAAATTGAAACAGAAATCGACATCCTAGTGATGGATGCCTTTCCGCCGCCTCGTCCTCCCAAAAAAAAGAACACAACACAACAGGAAGCCTCCGTTGCTGAGTGTGTATTGAGTGTCAGAGC
Source organism: Argentina silus (assembly GCF_951799395.1). Lineage (NCBI taxonomy): Eukaryota > Metazoa > Chordata > Actinopteri > Argentiniformes > Argentinidae > Argentina > Argentina silus. Next base: position 7,842,520 of record NC_139655.1, on the reverse strand, counting down.
GTGCTGAGGGAGGGGTGTATTTTTAGGCCCAGCTGTGGTGCTGGGGCACGGCATGCAATGTTAGTTAGGGAGTGAATGGGAGGACTATGATGTGGCGGAGATGCACGGGATGAACTCCACACAGCTGAAATTATACAGCACGGGGTGTAACAAGATTGCCTTGTTTGAGTTGCACTTCATTGCATGCACCCAGAACAATGTGCTCAGGGAGCTCGGGGCCAGCAGGCAAAACCTCCCTGAGAAATGGGCCCATGATTGCGCGCATGAAACGTGCACAACTTTCCCAAGGAAAGCCCTGTTCTCTGCTAAAAATGGGTAACATCCATACATGCTCAATATAGCTGAACCTCTCCTGGCATGTAGCTCCCAATCTATATACCAGTGCTTGTGACAACAAGCAGTACAGTGTATAGCGAGCATTTTAAATATAGGCTACTGTATGCTTTTTTTTCTCTTTTTTTTTTTTTTTTAATGAATTTCCCATAACGGAGTATGAGGCTTGTTAGACTAGTCTCCTTTTCTGAAACTGAATAAAACATTTCTTGCACGGGCAATTACTATAAAATTTGTTTTACATGGCTTAAAGTACAGTATGTGTCAGCCATTTGCCTGATGATCGTCAAGAACAGCCTACCAACACGACACAGTGTCTTGTTATTTAGACATTCTTTCCACGTTGTTACTCTGCCTTTTGCTGTCTTTTTTTCCCCTCTAAAAATACACAGTGTGTTTTATGACAGTGATCAGTGTGAAGAAGGGAGATTATGCGGTGGAAAAGTGTTTGTTTGCCTTCGTCTTGCTCAGCAAGCCTGGCTTAGGGAGCTTTGGCATTTGCCTTTCTGTACCCTTTAAACAAACAGGTGTTACTGATTTAAACTGTAACATAGAAGATTATATAAAAAGCTTATTGTGCCAAAATGTCTGGTTTAGCGTTCTGCTGAAGAGTGCTCCATATCTGTGGATCTGTCCATGGTTGAGAGGCTAATCCCTAGTCCCTGTGGTATTGTAGTTTTTTATCTCATTATTTCTGAGCAGCATCTCAGGAGTGTGTGGACCTACAGTAAGAAGCAAGGAGTGAGGTTGTTCACAATGAGATTCTAATATGTTACTCCTTAGGGTCAGTAAATGAGCAATTGTCTGCAGTTGACATTAATCTTACATTATTATGCATTCTATCACAGCCTTTACTTACAAATGATGTAAAACCTTTACTCACTAACCTTTCTCCTGCTATTTACTCCCCTTCTCTCTCTCTCTCTCTCTCCCCCTCGCCCTCCCTCCCCCGTCTCCCTCCCTCCCTCCCTCTTTCCCTTTCTCTCTCTACCTCCCCTTCTCTCTCTCTCTCCCCCTCGCCCTCCCTCCCCCGTCTCCCTCCCTCCCTCTTTCCCTTTCTCTCTCTACCTCCCCTCTCTCTCTCTCTCTTTCTCTCTCTCTCTCAGGTTCATTGAGCATGGTGAGTATAAGGGGAACTACTATGGGACGAGTCTGGACTCTGTGCGTTCTGTCCTGTCCAAGAACAAGGTGTGCCTTCTGGACGTACAGCCTCATGTGAGTGACACAAGTCGCCGACACACCCTTCCCTTTCCCTCCCTTCATCCTTCACTCCTCTTTTTATTTTTAGACATGCACAGAGGTGCCAAAGGACTATCTCTGAGTGGGATCTCAAACTTCAGAGAGCGTGCTGGCGTCCTTGAGGCCTTGGCTGCTTACTGGGTTACCAAACTGGGCTTCAAGGGGCATTTTAGGGAGCAATTACTGCTAATTTTCCTTATTTGAAGATTTCCTCTTTGGCTAATGTATCTGGGTGGTGGCGATCGGCCTCTCATAAGTGGCCGGCATGTTGCTGAGGCCCCAGAAACCCCAGAGTAGGAGTGCTATTATCCCAGGCCAGTGCTAGCACCCTGCCTCAGCCCTAGGCGCTCTCTGTTTGTTTTCTGTCATAATGATACACAGGCAGAAATATACTATCATATAGATTATACTGGCATATTTTCAAACCGTCCCTGCCCTAAGTTGTAGTAAGTGAGCCCTTTGGGTGTGTGTGTGTGTGTGTGTGTGTGTGTGTGTTTGTGTGCACACGTGTGTGTCATTGTGTGTGGCGTTGTGTGTGTGTGTTTATGTGCGTGAGCGTGTTCAGAATGTGTGTGCTCCCTCCTGGCTCCGCATCTCCCTCAGTGGCCCACATGAGTTTCGTATCAGAGCAGTGTTGTTGCAGAGCGATGTTGTCTGGTCCCATGCTGACTTAACTGAGCGCTAGATGAAAGCAGCCTTCCATGCTCTCTGTGATTAAGACGGATGGTCATTTCCCAGCGCTGCTGTCTTCATATCGGCCCAGGCTTGGACCCACTCCCTGCTAACACAGTGAGAGGCCCTGGTATCAGGCCCAGAGGAGGCTGGCGCCGCTAAGCATGGCGCTATGCTCCTCTGCGGTTCAGTACACACACACACGCTGTGCGCTACGTGTCAACACCACACAGCCGTGTTACATTGTCATCACCATATAGACCAAGGGACAGATGGAGAGGAGAGATCTGCGTCTTTCCACACTGCTACTCATGCTGCGATATCTCTAGCTACATCAACAAGACACAGTCATGTCCTGTCCGCTCAAGGTTCGTTAACTGTGTGTTTTCTCTCTCTCTCTCTCCCTCTCTCTCTCTCTTTCTCTCTCTCTCTCTCTCTCTCTGGTGTCTTGTAGACCATAAAACACCTCAGGACAGCAGAGTTCAAACCCTACGTGGTGTTTGTGAAGCCACCAGCCGTGGAGCGTCTGCGTGAGAGCAGGAAAAACGCCAAGGTCATCTCAGGCAAAGAAGACAAGGGATCCGCCAAGCCATTCTCGGTAATACCCTTCAACAGACAACAATCTTCGAACGCTTACCTTGATTGTACAGTCAAACATAGCGACTCTTGCCTTGTAAAGAAAGGGAGTTTTCAATTTGAGGTCTGGAAACTATGGGCTTGGATGTGGTAAAGACTGAAAGGTGAGATGGTGTCAAAGGAACACATGGCCTTGCTGCTGGTTAACAGGGGGTTATCAGAGTTCCAGCAGTTTATTCCCCCCTGAAGCCCACCTAAAAGAATAACAGAAACCCTGGGGGGGGGGGGTATGGCGGAGAGGGGGATGATGAGGTCATCCCTGCACACCTTTCTGCAGGCACAGTCGGGCCCCACATGAAACCAATTAGCTGATGCGTGGTGCCTGGGAGGCGGCGTGCGGTGCAGGGGGACAGCTGATGGCTTTCCCAGCCTGCCAGGTCCTGCGCTCGCGTGTCTCTCCCGCCATGGGGCTGCGCTTGGGCCAAGCCCCAGGTCACAGCCACACGCCGGGGATGGCGTGAAGACCCAGCGCCAGGCAAGAAAGAGAAAGATCTGGCTGTCATATCAGAGGTGTGGAGGCTCTCCATGTACTGGTGCTGAAGGCCGGCTGTGAGAGGGCGGGGGAGCGAGGTGGGATGGGGATGGGGATGGGGATGGGGGGGGGGGGGGGGGTTGAGGCTGCAGGTGCAGATTTGACTCAGTGGGTGACCGCTTCGGCCTTCGCAGGCCTCAGGCCTGCACTCTGCCTTTCGTCTGCAGGCTCCCTCTGTGTGTGTCTGCTCCACTCACTCTCACACACACACACACACACACACTTAGGTGTGACTATACACACACACACACGCCTCTCTGTGTGTTCACTGTGACATAATGCACAGCATGGTTCTGGAAAGGACAGGGTCAGAAGAGGGCAGCTTTAACTCAGAGCAGGGTTTTACCTCTCTATTTAAATATACTGTAACATTTCAAAGCAGCTAGATTTATCTCAGTGTCAAACCATTGATTACATATTTACTAAGTCTTCTCACACATTACCAACTCCTATCGGGGACAATACAAAGCCTCATTTTAGAGTTTTATCTCCATAAGCTTTCTCTTGTGAGGCTCTTTATGTGTGACGGTTAGTCTGTAGATAAACAGTACTATCAGACATGAGTGTGCTAGGGTTGAGCGGTCAGACAGGCACAGGTCAAAAGTCATGCTATCCTGTAGAAGACTTGGTTGAAAGGTTTTCTCTGCTCTCAGTGTGAGTCTTATGAACACTATACACCAGCTGTCTTCAACAGGGAGACTTTGACAATCGATTGCCTCTATAGTCCCTTTTTGTAGATTCTAGAGCGAGTTCAGGTAATACAAATCGGCCTCAGTTGCTTTTTGTTACCTGGTTGAAATATTTCCAGTTGTCAAAGTCCGTTCTCTGTACAAATTCATAGACATTGACAGGGTTTTAAGCCCCTAGATCTCGGCTATTTAAGGGCTGAAAGAAAAACCCTGTCAAGGAAATGTCACAGACATATTTTATTCTGAACCTGCTGTATTTCTTTCACTGAGAATGCTTGAGGCTGGTCTGGTATAATAATAAATTGTCCTATCCATCTTTTGAAACAGGGGCTGGAGAACAGTCCTCTCATTGTTTTAACAGAGAAGTCTACTGGTCTATTGTAGCTGCAATAGCCTATATTCATATCGTTTTTCAAAAGGGATTGAAACAGAATATAAAACCAAAACAGGGGAATGTAATCAGTTATGAGATTGCTTATTATGCATATGGTAATGAATATGCCCAGTTATAACAATGTAGTTAGAACAAAGTGACTTCTTTAACTTTCCTCGAGCCAAGAAATGACATTCTTTCTTTCAGAGAGAATAAAATGGGGACCTCTTGCCGAACCAAATCTGTTCCGTTTTTATGCCTTTTTTAATACAGAGGGCAGGTGCATTTTATTGGAATCAATAAAAGCTGATTTTCCATTGAGGGCCTGACCGCTGGCATAGCCAAGCTCCTGCTGATGGCCAGAACCTCAGGAGATGAGTCCTGACACTGGCTCAGTCTCCTCGCACTCTCTCTCTGTTTCTCTCTCTAGGTCTCTGTCTCACCCTGTCTGTCTCTCTGACTGTCTCTTGCTCGCAATCCATCTCTCTCACTATCTCTCTTCCTCTCTCTCTTCCTGTCTCTCCATCTCTCAGTCTCTCCCCTCCCTCTCTCCCCACAATGAAAAAAGCTCCCTCACATGGCTTGCTCTGACCAGAGAGAGAAAGGTAGCCAGGCCACTGACAGGTTGACATGGAAACGGCACACACCGTCTCCAGGGTCCTGCCATCCCATAGTCCTGCCAGTATTAGTTTAAGGTTTGGAACCCTGGCAACAGGACATGGGTCTGTGTGTTCAAGTCCAGCCACTCAGAGGGTTGACCACAGCGGAAGGCTGCAAGGGGCCAGCTTGGATCACAGGGAATGTACGGTGGAGCGGCTTCCTCCCAGACCAACAAACCTTCTGCTCTCCCTCTCATCCTTTGAGACACAGGATGATAAAACCATCATGTCTCTCACAAAAGACAATAGAGCGTGAGGTAATGTGGGTGGGTTTGACTGCATGTAAGGCAGATACAATAGATACAGGCAGCCACAGGGCTGTGGCAGTGGGAGGCTGGCTTGAAAGTGAGTCAGTGTGTCATGGCGAGTGTTTAAATTTAGCTTCACGACTAATCAGATATGAAGCGAAAAACCGCCAGAAATATTTTGAAGTAACTCCTGGCTGGGAGCCTGAAACCATTTGAAGAGGGAGCCATTCTAAAAATGCTGGTGTGAGTGCGAGCGCGCCAGGGTTTATGTCAGGGTTTATACATGTTTGTGTTTCTGTCAATGAATATGTTTATATGTATTTATGTTTGTGTGTTTGGCAACGCCAGTTGGTTTGACCGTATCTAGCTTGAGATCTGAAGCCCAGTGTTCCTCTAGTAAAAGAGCTAGCTAAATCGGTAAAGCCGCTTTAACCCAGCCATGTTCCTTGAGGGTAGAATCAAACAGGGCACACAAACATAAGAGGGTCTAACACGATTAGAGTGGGGTGACTGGACCAGAAAACAATCCTGTAGGGCAAATAAGGCTAAATGAAAGGGCAAATGCGGTATGAAGAATTTCAGGTTCATATGTCTGAGCCATTTTAAAATCCCTCCCATTGACAATGCCAAAGAACAGTAGCCTTTACCACAAGCTGTCATTGCCCCATCACAATAAAACTAAAGTGGCAGGCATCAATTATGTGTATTTTACTTGTTTTGTCTGTCTTTTGAGAATTATGTTTTGTCTTTTTCTTTTTTAAGCATATTTTATTTTTCTTTTAAATTGGCTAACTATGTGTAGCCAATGGAGGAAATTATGAAAATTCCTTGAGGTTAGAAGTTTGCATAGAGAGGGTTTCATACGTGGTCTACACGTGGGTGTTTGTGTGGGCATGTGTCCTTCGGGGGGTTAAAAAGTGGTCTGTTTGGGTCACTCAGTGTTTATTTGTGTGTTTAAGGAGGTGTGTTTTGTGTTTGACAGTTTTCTTCATTCTCTCCCTCCCTCCCTCCCTATCTCAGGAGGAGGACTTCCAGGAGATGATCAGTGCCGCCCAGCTGATAGAGAGCCAATATGGCCATCTGTTTGAGAAGGTCATCGTCAACGACGACCTAACGGCAGCTTTCAGTGAACTAAAGATAGCGTTGAAAAAAGTGGAGACAGAGACTCACTGGGTCCCCATAAGCTGGACACACTCCTGAGATTAACAGTCACTAGACGTTGGGGCAGGAAAAGGGAAGGACTCTGACAAAAGTATGCAGGGTTTTAGTTCCACAGTGGGTGGTGTTGGGAATGGGATTGTGACACAGTTGGACAGCACAGTGGACTGGATCATTCTAGGTCTTCCTCTGGGTAAGGCCCAGCACAGTCAACACACTGGATCTCCGTCTGGGTCTGGGTCTGGGTCTGGGTCTGGGTCTGGGATGTCCCAGACTGCACCGGTGTGCACTGGCCTCAGATCAGTGGGACTGCCAATCAGTGCCGTGCCAGTATGGACTCTCTCCTTCGTGTGTTTTTAACATTAGTTTATAGAAACCAAAGGGATTTGTATTGTTTTTGTGTGTCTGGGTAGACGGTTTACATGTACATGTCTTTATACTGCACAGCCTCAGAGGAGAATGGGGGAAGAAAAAAACTAAAAACATTTGCCTTCAGTCTTAAATCGAAAATCGATACCCGTGCGCTTTTAAATGCTTCCGTAGTCTGTTACAACAAGATGTCAGAGCAAAACGTCAGCAGGTACAGTACACTCAAAAGGGCAACAGGTGTAATTTTATTTAAGAGAAATTAATATATTTTGATATATTTCTGCTGTTTTACATACCTTTTATATGCATATCTACGGTTTGTAAAGTATCGCGATACAATGGAATTCTGGCGAATGGAATTCTGACACGATTTTGATGTTAGGTCCTAGTGTTGCCACTCCTCAAGGTTCCCTTGCTCTCCGTACAGAGAGTCATTTTGTCTAGATGTTTTATATTGCATTTAGTAGCTATTTTAAACCCCCCACCCTTCTTCTGATGGTGCCCAGTATAACAGTTTGCCGTTGAAGTTACCAGACACTTTGGCCGTCGGCTGAAAGAAAATGTTCTCAATCATGCATAATTAGGGTGGAGTGGAGTTTGTATTTTATTCTCATAAAAAGGGCCTAAAACAAGGAACCCTAAAGAGGGTCTGTAGTACTAGGAGTTTTACAGCTCTTAAGTAGCTGCTTCTGATTTAACAAGGTTCATGTTATATAGAGAAAGGTTAGAGTTGCTAGTTATTTGGACGACTCCCCCTCCCTCTGTCTATCCCTCGACTCTGTTCTATGCAGTGTACAGTACACAGGTTAGGCGGCTCAAGCCTATGTTCAATTGTGGAGCATCCATTTGAAGAACTTTATTTTTTTCCTCTTTTTAATATCATGTCTGTTTCACATCCTGTAGACCTAAATTAGCAATGCATTTTATCTGACCTACACACAACATTCCATGTCCATCCAGTAACTCCTGTAGCTCTGGGCTAGGTCCCTGAGGGCTAGGTCCCTGAGGGCTAGGTCCCTGAGGGCTAGGTCCCTGCTGGGTGCACTGCCCTCATGTTCACTCTCTCTCTCCATGTTTTCACACTCTCACACCAGCCATGCACATTGTCTGTGTGCTGTATCTCCAGCTCAGGTCACTAGCCACTAAAGCTAATCTTTTCCACCTCTCATCTCTTCTACTCTTTTTCTTCTTTTTTGCTCTATCCCTCTTTTTCTTGAGAAGAGTCAAAATTATGTTATCATTACGCATCTTTTTTGTTGTTGTTCTTCTTATCAACATCTCTTGTTTGCATATATGTGTTTCTGATTATGCCACTAGACTATCATGTGCATCTAAACTCTAAAGATTTACCCCTTGATTTCCTTATAATTTGTTCATGTGCATAGTACTGTATGTTACACTCCTACCATCTATATCATTGGTCAAAACAGAGGTCAACGGTCTGTGCAGATATTTGTCTTATTGTACATTAAATACTGTATGAGGAAATGTGTATGGTTTCTCCTTATTCTTTTTATTTATACATTTTATATTAAAATATTCAACCAAATGTGTGTTTTATAAGATGTGAACATATGAAGCTTGGACTAATCTTTCCCTCTCACATGATCAGTCAAGGGATGCTTGGGGTTGTCAGAAATATCCTACTCTGTTCAGAATTAGTTTCTGTACCCTTTGAGTGCTACAGTATTACTTCTAGATTTCACTTGCTCTGATACAGAAAAACATCCCCTTCCACCACCCTACAGAGTGCACACTTGTGTAAATATAATTCACACCTCTCATCTTTTTAGATGACTCCACTAGAGAGCAGTGGACCTCAATCAGTTATTCTCTCTCTCAGTAATAAGGACACTTCACCGCCATGCTGGCATCCTGTCCTCTGGAAGATGGGGTGGAGGTGTGAGTACTGATTTGAAACATCTAAAGGAGTGTAGACCAGTTAAATACTTTTGTCCTGTGGGGGCCAGATTGCTAAATCAGATGTCACTGGGCCTTTGTAAGAAAATAAAGGACAGTCACAAACTTCTGTGACAGTAACAAACCCCTTTGATCTATCACCAGTCTAAAGCAGTATAGAAAGCATTACCATCGTCATGTCATACCAACCTGTATGTTAGATTGATTGATAGTTCTTGTCACACCTAACTTGGTCACTCACCATCACTGGGTAGATGGTTGGCGTAGTTCTGTATGTTACACTCCGACCAGCTATACCATTGGTCAAAACAGTGGTCAACGGTCTGTGCAGATTAAGTACTGTATGAGGAAATTTGTATGGATTCAAATGGTTGGCCTGATGGTTGGCCTGATTAGCATGTCTCCTAACTAAACTAAATGTTACACCTTCAACAACAATGGCTTTAGGGGGATCTGGAGAAGTCCTGAGAGGCACCCCGGAGGGGTGGGGGTGTTCTAAAACAAATACCCCGATCCAAATCAAGTTGTATAGCCTTCAGATTTCCTCTTTCCACAGAGCTCACTTTGATGGCCGTGTGGAGCAGGAGTTTACAGGCGAGGTGGGGAGGGAGAGGGAAGAGAAGGAGAGGGAAGAAGGGGGGAGGAGGTGACTGGAGAAGGTCAGGCAGAGGTAATGGCACTCGCTTAGGCCAAGGGGAAGGGCTGGAGTTTTCCAGGACTCTCTCTCACTCTAATTCTCCCTAATTGAGATTACGGAGTGATGGAGGACACACTCAGCGGGCTCCATGGTAAGTGGGGACGCGATGCTGACCCATCATGTCCTGCTTTGAGGTAAGAGAGAGTGAATGAGGAAGAGAGCTCCATTGGTTTTACCTTCCAAAAGACATCAAGCTCAATGATACATGTTTAACACAAGAAAAATACCGCTTTGCATCGCATCTCAAGCGTGGGAAATAGGAGCCGTGGGAACGTGGTTGCAGTGACAGGTAAGAAAGGTTTCTAGTGAAAGTGAATTTGCCTCCATTTCCTCACACATCATAACAGCCATGTAAAGGGTGCCCTGTGTTGGGGCCCACTGGCTCTCTTGGGTAAAGGTGTCCTTTTCCATACTCAAATGAGCCAAAGTGCACTAAAACCAGCCACACAGACTGGTGCCACATCTCCACTCTCCTGTCCTCCCTGCTTTGGATCCTGTCAGAAAGGCACAAAGGGCTCAACTCACTTCCATTTCAAGTTTCGGCTTCACTCCATTACATTCAAACCTTGTTAACCCACTATCTCAACCATTGTATTGAGTTTCCGAGTGTTTATTTGACCATGTCCACATTTGAGTGTTTGTGACCTTTTGACTGTTCAACTATGTTTTGATAGTACTCAAAACACTGTACATGAGAATGGCAAGCTCTATGTGAATTCCAAGAGTTCTCTCAAACAAATGACCAGTATCTGACATTCTGTCTTTGGAGGTTGTGACTGACACACCATTTCTCGCCCAACACGTTGACGTGTAGTTCTCTGATGCCTGCCACAGAGTGCTCAGATGTCAGTGTGAGAGAGTGTTGCATCAGCCGCAATGCTGTGTTTCATACACTCAAAAACCAAGAGGACAGAAACACATGTTCCGAGATTAGGTTTCTCCCACGGTGCCATGGACAATCAGGGGCTCAAAACAAATAAAAGAGAATACTCACTGCAGTCATTAATCAGTGGCAGTTTGACAGACAACGCCATAGTAATCAATTACTGAGTGTGTGTACCCACATGCACGTGTGTGTGATTGGGCATGCATCTAGAATTGCACGTCCCTAACTAGGAGATGAAAAGAGCTGTTCAAATAAATGTCCCTATCGGTCAATAAACCTCCTATATGCATGTAATCCCTGAGTGATTTAAGAAAACAAACCTTCTCTCTACCTGGTCCTTGGAACAGCTGCCGTGTGAGAGTGGGTCTTACAATGGCTTCCCCAGTTATGACATGAACGTAAGAGCTCACAAAATCAAAGAGCTGTTTCCTCCTCCTTTAAACTGTAATGGTTTAACAGAGTGCTTTAGGAATCCTAAGATTTATAGTATTAAATGTTCAGCTTTTATCTCTGATCCCTAAGATTCATGTTGCTCTGCCCGGCCGCTGAACATTTTCATGAATCGCTCTCTTTCTACCCGTTTGATGTATTTATTTTCATGTCCATAAATTCCCATATTAACTGAGCCCTTTGTTTTGGGGAATAGGGCCAGGGCCAGGCTAGTGGGGCAGAGAGGGGGAGAAGGAGCTGAGCAGACGAACAGGAGATTATGTTGTAGAAAAGCCAGACAGCCATCCCAGGCGCAGCGACATGTCACAGAGGTTCCTACATCTTTCCTCTGATGCCTTTCGGAAACCATTAAAGCAAATGACTCACCCTCCCCTCCTGATATATACTCCAATCATTTTGATTTACTGCACTAAATCACGATGTCAGGGCCAATATCCTGAACCCTGCTCAACGTGATAAGTCCTACGTTTGCTTCATGACAAATTGTACATCATGCGCATCAGAAGGGGAGAGGAGGGGAGGTAGTGTGGGGGCGCCCGGGCCCCTACTGAGATCTGATCTTTTTCATAAAGGTCTTCTTGAAGAGCCATTCTCTCTCTCTCTCTCTCTCTCTCTCTCTCTCACTCAAGCCCGTCCTATCCTGCCATAGCTTTCATGTTATGATCCGGCCGGTCACCGGCTCTCAGCTGTATGAGCCTGCGATGTGGCTCTGTTTTCCTCATCCCTGGTAAATTCCCTTGACCGGAGGGAGAGTTAGTCTGCTTATGTGCTGGCCAGGGCTTCCGCCCACCCTGTCTCCTGCTAATTAACAGAACATTACCTCATGTCTGTAGGCAAAGGTCTTCAGGGCCTGTTACCTTGAGCTGTATTACTCAATTACAGGGCTTTGGGAGTGGGGGAGAAGTGAACAGGGGATGCCCTTCATTCCTCTCATGCTGTGTGACTTTATCCGTGATGAAAATGCAGAGAAATCATAACAGCAGAGGCTCACGCTAACATCCATAGCACAGACCTGGTCATTAATGCAGGGTGGTGAATGTATACATTCAGGTTAGCCTCCCAGTGTGAAAATGAGAGCAAGGCTAAAAGTTCAGGTTGACGGTCCATAGTTGTGGAAATTCCTTTGACATCTGTGGAGTTTAAACAGGGTAGAGGGCCGAGGTTGTGTGAACGCATTGACTATGTTACGGGGACGCAAAGCTGTCCACCTGTATTTTCTTAAACTTTTGCTGCGGCCTTCCCTAGAGGCTTGTTGGCCTCTATGTACCTAGTTCTAATTATTCAGCCAGAAACTGTCATGTTTAAAGTTAAAAGGTATGGAGGTCTCAAGACTGCATTTTTACTAAATGAAAAAAGTCTCTGTGGTGCTGTGTGAGTCCACAGTTACGAGTTATGAAAGAAAAAAACAACCTAACCTACTTTTAGAAATCTGTCTTTTTGTATAGTTTGCTCAGGTTCTTTTTTCTTTGACATATTATAATCTATAACATATTATAATCAAAGTATGTGGAATATGTTATCTAAATTAACTTTTTTCAATGCTGTATACTAGGTTCTGTTAAAGAAGTTAGTGGAAGCACATGTAAAAAACTGTTGCACTATGGCAGCCCACGCTTATCCAAATAGGGAATGTTTTGGTCAGGTCCAGCTGCAATGTGAGAGAGCAGTAGTGGTACAGTAGCTACACTGACCCACTGTAATGATGATGTTAAACAGATTAGCCTGATCATCAGTCATTAAAAGCTGCTCCACTGTTGAGGGTTCTAGAATTACCCCAACACCATGGGGACCAGACATGGACCTCTGTGACACCTGAGAACTGCTTCGTTTGTCTGCACCTCAGAGCTGCACCATGAGCTGTCACCGCTCTGCAAAGGTGGCTCCTGAAAAGTAGTTACTGTTTAACATATACTGTACAGTATATCTTCATTTTGTTCGATACAATATCTTGGCATTTTTTTGTTTATTAGATTTCCAATTCATGTTGTGTAAGATACACAAATATCATTATATGATATGTAAGGTTACTGTGCATGCTAAGCAAGCAATGTCAGGGGTAACAGGATTGAATGAGAAATCTAAGAGTTCAATGTAATAGAGAGGGTGATGGTAGAGGCCCTGAGTGATGGTACAGTGCACACACACTCAACATGAAATGAGATTTAACTTCATGGCCATGCACTCATTTAGACAACAGACAATACTGTACAGGATCTCAAGTTGCTCAATAAGACTGACGTTGCCTAGAATCAAGGAAATGCTGACATGCTTCACTGAGCGTGTTGACCAACCAACAAAGATTCCCACACAACCCTGCATGTCGATAAAAAACCTAAAATCAGATTTTTGCCTGCACGCAATTGGCCAGTCTGTCCTTGTAGGAGACATGTAGACCCGCAGCGGCGGCGCCATGTTCAAGGAGACATGTGGGGCCGCGGCTGTTTGACACTGCATCAGAGCTGCCTGGGACCAGATGGAGAGGGAGGCCCCGTCGCGTGACACTGACAGGGCCAGATCATCATCACAGGGACGTCCCTCGCCTTAGCTTCACTCCTACAGCTCAGACCACTGAGCTCACCCAAAACAGAATACACACTTCCAGGCCTTGTTTTGACAAGATGTCGCCCTCCTCCTGGAGGAGCCTCTGGCAGGAGGAGCGCAGGGTGGTCAGACACACACTGAGCATGTTATTATTCCAATCAGTGGTTGCTTTTCATGTCTGTCTGATCGACATGCTGGGAACACACATGATACAATGGATGTTAGAGAGAGAGAGAGAGAGAGAGAGAGAGAGAGAGAGAGAGAGAGTGAGAGAGAGAGAGAGAGAGAGAGAGAGAGAGAGAGAGAGAGAGAGAGAGAGAGACCTGTTTGGTTTGCTGAGGAAGAATAACAAGGAGCAGTATGATTTTGTAATGGGTCATGTCCCTTTACAAGGTGATGTAATCCCCAATAAAGAGGTATCAGCGCAGCGAGGGCCACAGCGTATGCGTTGAGCAGACGGGGGACTGGGTCCTGAACCAGGCAGATATACGGCCAGAGCTGGTTGAAGTGGACAGGGTTGTGAAAAGGTCTCCGCCGCTCCGGTGTTAAACTGTCAAACTCGCCGTGACTCACATGAGCGGAACCAGGTGGCAGAGCTAACACAAACAAACTGTAAAGCGCCTCACCTTTTGGCCATTAATAACGTTAGTTTTACCTTAAGTGGGCGAGGTAATGGACGGCCTTCACTGTTCAGAGCAATTCTTGAGGAAATCCAGTGCAGAAAAAATGGCTTCTACTGGTTTTTTTTTGTCTCTGAAAGAAGAGGAGTTGAGAGAGAGGAGAAAGAAGCAGTGGGTTCTTGTTAGTAAAAGAAGTGGGGAGAGGAGGGGTGGCCTTCCTAGCAGTCTGTGTGTCATGTGTTAGCAGGTGTTGATGTTGGGGAGTGGTGTTTGAGTGGTCCTGGGACTGGATTTTGGCTGAGGGGAACGGGGGCTTTTAGCATGGCCCTAATGAGTGATCCTCGGCTGGCTGGGTTGACGGCCCGCCAGCAGACAGAGAGCACCCCCTTAACCTGTCTGGAATGGGAAATGCCCGCAGCCTATGGCCCAACAGCATGGCACTCCAGCCGCACTGAGGGTCCCATGAGCAGGCCGGCATGGGGCCCAAGCCCAGGCTCTCTGGTGCAGAGCGGCTCGCACGCAGCCTGCAGACAGACTGATTAGTCCTCTGTGCTTTGTGATTAGATGACATTGTTAGCATTGGAACACCATAGCCTTTGAGGGCCTCCCTTGGCGAGTTAAGGCCTTCAGCTTCAGCGATGTACGTAACAAATCGTATTTCCAAATCTAACTTCAAAGTGACCAATGGATCCTCCCTAAACGCAGCTTGTCTTGACTTCCCCTTTGAATGGACAGAATACTGTTTATGAACATTTCTTGTCTGTTCACAGGGAAGTCTTGCTTTCTTGTATGACTTGTCTAACGTGTCATTATTTCCAAGGAGTAATATCCCTGTACTGGCTTTCCCCTCTCTCTCTCTCTCTCTCTCTCTGTCTCTCTCTCCCTCTCTCTCTCTCTCTCTCTCTCTCTGTCTGCTTCTTATTGATGGTGCACACGGTGCCAGCGCTGGAGCTGCTGCAACATAAGCACTCAACCAGCACCTCAACCAATGATGGAGAGGGAGAATGCCCCACCCCGGCCTTCCTCTCCCTCCCTCCTTCCCCTCTCTCCTCTCCCTGCTCCTAGCCCTGCACATGCCAGTGTCTCTGCCTGTTCATCCTGAGACATGCGAACTAACAGAGAGCCCCTGATGTCTTCCAGGGGAGATTATAAAACAAAAGTCAAATTGTATTAAACCTCCCCAAGTGTTAGCGAGTGAGGCAGTGCCAAACGCGTACAGCTTCTCAAACCGCAGTTTCAAAATAATAATTACGCGCAGTGAGAGACGGAGGGAGGGAGACAGAGAGCAGGGAAGAGGGGAGGAAGAAAGAGAGTGGAGATCTGTGTTTTTATTTAACAATGCTGAATGACTTTGAAATAGTAGAACCAGCTGTTATACAGTATACTGTATCTCCAGGCGGGGGGGGGGGGGGGCAGGACTGGTATGGCAGAGTGGGCTTAGTAAGCTCAGGGGCAGAGAGATTGAGCTGGTAAATGGGTGAGGTTAGAGCCAACCTAACCTCAGATGAACCAAGCAGGAAACAGCAGGAAAACTCCTCTGAGGATACAGTACCAGTAACACAAAAACGTCAAGAAACAAGATTCTGCTAATGCTGTCGCATAGAGCATGAGTTCATGCTGATCTGGCACTACAGTGCATGTGCATCTATATTCAGGTTAACAAACCTGCTGATTTCATGGAAAATCTTGTTTTAGTATTATGGTATGATATGTTTTTTTTATTTTTTTTTTACATTAAATGACAGCTTGTGGATTTCAAATATAGTTGTTTGGATGACAGCGTGGACATCAATCATTCATTGGGGTGAAAATATTCAACTTTATGATGATATGATTGTCTAAAAGATATGTTTTGAGGTTTAACAGTGCCAGTTCAGCTTTTTCTAAAGTTCACAAAATGTTGGGTTTTGCTAGTGCAACCAAATAGTAAAACAACTAAATTGTTTTAATACAGATGCAATGTCTGTCATTGGGTTTTCCATAAATCTATGGACTCATAAATCTTGTTTTACTTCTATATTTGACAAGGAACCATCTGCTCCAAAGAAAGCATTGGCACCAACAACTTAAAATACATACACAGTACTTGAAAACCACAATTACAGGTTTACATCCATAAGAAGTCCCAGCAATGATATTCATTGTTAGAGAAAACATTTTCAAAAGTATCTGGTTTTGTTTTCCATGCAGAGAGGTTTAGTCTGCAGCATGTACTGGACTTCACTGCACATATTTCTAAGTGGCCTCTCAAGCACAGCCTCACCTTTCTTTGGAGCTTTTTAAAGTCTTAATGCTGAGTGCTGTATATGTCTGTATGTATATGTACATTCACTGAACATTTTATTAGGAACACTATACTAATACTGGGTAGGGCCTCCCTTTTGCTCTCATAACAGCCTCAATTCTTTGTGGCATTGATTCCACAAGATGTTGGAAACATTCCTTTGAGATTCTGGTCCATGATGACATGATTGCATCAGGCAATTCCTGCAGATTTTTCTGGTGCACTTTCAAGCTGTGAATCTCCCGTTCTACCACATCCCAAAGGTGTTCTATTGGAAGGCCACTGAAGAACACTGAACTCATTGTCATGTTCATGAAACCAGTTTGAGACGACTTTTGCTTTGTGACATGGCGCATTATAATGCTAGAAGTAGCCATTAGAAGATGGGTAAATTGTGGCCATGAAGGAATGCACATGGTCAGCAACAATACTCAAATAGGCTGTGGCATTCAAGCGATGATTGATTGGTATTAACGGGCCCAAAGTGTGCCAAGAAAACAAAGTGTTCCCCACACCATTACACCACCTCCACCATGAGAAGGTGTACAGGTGTTCCTAATAAAGTGTTCAGTGAGTGTATATGAGAAGCACTATTCAGAGAAAATAAAGAATATTAAGATATTGAGATATTTCCACTGAGTATTGGACAGCTTTTGTTGAACGTTTATATTAGCCCGTATCAAACTGAACCCATTTCAATAAGCAGCAGACGTGAATCGCATAATAAAACGGTCCATTAACAAGGAGATGCTTCTAAGCCTGGTTTTGTCAGTGAGGGATTATTAAGTGCAGTTTTCTTTGGCACCTCCATTTTTGTCTGCCTCCCCTATCAGTCAGAAGAGCGAACTTCTGTATTTTCCATGAGTTATTCACCTGTAACAGGGCCTGTTCAAACCATCAAAAAATCAGTCAATACTGGGCAATTATTTATAATGACCAAATGCTGTTCCCGTTTATATCTAATGATACAATAGTGCAGCTACAGTACCTGTGGGTAAAAACAAGATAACCTTATTAGCAGTGGTCCGAGGTAGAGCCACTCTGCAAAGTAGCACATGTGTGCAGTAAATTGTTCCCTGGAAAAAGTTATATGACAGGTCATCAAGTCTCCTGTTCATCATAAGTTACTCATACAGCATCCCTCTTATAGTGAGGCTTGCCCCTTACTCTATGTCCTAAAAAACCCAGCAGATTATGGGGAGGGAGTACAGCTTTTAAACCAGAGGATGTGGTAATGTTCTCCTCTTGTTAGAATCGTTTTACTCTTTTCTATTTTGGAAATTCATATGTGAATGTGTGTGACAGATCTTGCAGGTGCTCATTATTGTGACCAGTGTCACCCCAGTTTCTGCCTGCCCCTCTCTGTAGTTAACCATGGCCCTGAACTGTACTTGACATAGAGCCTGTAATAATAATAAGACTCTCTGGAGTACGTGAGCCTATGCCTGAGAGGAAAAATACAGGAGATACGCTACTATTCTACCTTCATAACAGAGATGGAACAGTAGTCCATACACTTCATCACTCATGTACTCAGCACATTATTTGTGTATGGGTTAATTTCAGTGTTAATGGAGTGTTTTGAGGATCAAGTACACTGTGAGCGGATGCAATCACGATGGCCATGTTTTAAAAGCAAGGGCACGGTACCTTTTGTATATACAGTGCGTCCTCAGCA
Organism: Argentina silus; assembly: GCF_951799395.1. Classification (NCBI taxonomy): domain Eukaryota; kingdom Metazoa; phylum Chordata; class Actinopteri; order Argentiniformes; family Argentinidae; genus Argentina; species Argentina silus. The sequence continues at coordinate 7,824,536 of NC_139655.1, read as the reverse complement.
CGTTTCCATGCAATTCAATCAACAGGTCAACTCAAGCATTTGAGCAGAAGCATGGAGACTGGTTTTGTATATTATGCTGTATTAAGTTAAAGGCTAAGTGCATCTAAGACCCAGCAGGTGCTCTAAACCGCAAGCCATATTTGTTTAGGGAAGGTCTCTGGCCCTCCAGACTGTTCCATTTAGCTGTTTTAATGAACAGCAATTAGGCTTGCTAATGAGACCTTGGGCCAGATATATTAAGCCCCTCATTCATCCTCTCTCCCTTTCTTTTGGTCTCTTATGCTCTCTTCCGTCCCTCTCTCTAGGTTCATACACAGTCTGGACTCCAGCTCCTTGAGCCCTCTGTTGCTCTTGCACCCTGCTGTGGAGATGTGGATTCTCTGTGGTTCTTAATTTAGAAAGCCTACCTTGTTCCAAATGAAATACCTGGAGGATAGGGAAACTCATAAATCCTGCCTTGTAACAACAACAACACTCAGGATGATTCTTCTTGATCCCAGGGATGAGCTACCACTGATCCTCCTGGGAATCAGACCAGACGACTGATTTACATTCAGGTTGTGTCCAGCCTACCTTAACGGCTTCTGTAGGAGACAAAATAATTCCACCTGCAGTGCAGAACAGGCAGAGGGATAAACTGGCTCTCTGAGTCATTGGCTACCAGTGCAGAGCGAGGCAAGGCAAACACAAGTGATGGAGGAAATCAGTGGTTTTATTGGCCATGGGATACTCTGTCTCTTGTGTATGTTGTCTTTCCAGTCATAAGACACCACCGGTGGGCAGCTGCCAGACAATAGGACACAGTGTTGATTTGCACAAATTGTGCTGTTCATTCAACCGATATGAAAGAGGTTATTCAAATCGAATGAAAACATGTCTGCTGTTTAGTTATAAATCATGATCTGGGCACATGCATAGCCTACAAGAGGAGGCTCCTTTCTGTGGAGGCTCGCCCCATTAACTGTCTAGGTTCCCTACCGATTGGTTTCATAGTAAACAAACAAAGGTTTGGATTAATCTGGTTATTTTTCTTTAGCATCTACCTGTAACGAAAATATGCAATCTGGTCCTGTTAAGTAACTAGTGCTGATTTGTGTTTACCAGTCATATGTCTCAAAGCATAGCAATACCTATATTTCACTCTCCTGGAAAGCCTTGATTAGAAATAAGCATTTCTACCCTCAACTTTGAAAATCATTCTACTCTCTAAATGTTTCTTCAATAACACTACCTAGCATTATCTCATCAACCATTCAGGATTTCATAGGCTATGCTATCAATGAGAGATTTGTTTTCAATATTGTAAAAAATAATAATAATAATTTGACATTTTGCGTTTCTCACTCTCGTTCCTTTTGGCCCAACTCACCTTACGTGGTTTAATCGTATCATAGCAACCGGAGTCTGTTGAGGGCCCGTGGCTGTTTCCATGGAAACCAAACTAACTGATTGGCTAGCTAATTAATGTAGCAAGCTAAAATCTTCGAACTAAATAGAAGACAACTGAAAATAGTGGGTAAGTTTGCAAGAAAAGTAAAAACAAAAATAAATGATGTCTATTGTAGCCTTGGAGCACATGCAAATTAGTTAGCAAACGGTAAACATAACACTCTCTCCCGAGTTTTGAATGGGATGAACGGTGCAGCCAATTAACATTTAGCATGGTGGTTAGCTAGCTAGCCAGCTACAGAAGCAAAGCTTGTGTTCCACCTTTGTGCATTTGTAGGTAACCGATGTCATGCATGTGTTGATGTTTAGCAAATACGTCCTTTGCAAAACTTGTAAATAATGCTAGCAAGACTAGCTACTATTTCACCAATTTCAACATGCAGTGAGTTTCAGGACGTTTCCACAGCCGATGACATGGGGGTTGCACTGACCAGAGCAGCGCAGTGGACCACAGCAAGTTCTGGGACTGGCAAACTGGAAATTACCCCAGTGAACGAGTCTTTGCTGAAAGAGATCCTGCGCTTTGTAGAACAGTTCAGCTCCAGACACCCGCAGGAGGCAAATCTTGTGTTCAAGGAGCCGCTGCAGTGGGATACGTCTTTGGAGGCCTCTGATTTCAAAACAGAGTATGACATCAGGTAATGTTTCTGGATGTTTTCATCATGGCGTCCAAATGCCATGCAGGACTAATATGGTGACAAATTAATTTGTTTTCTATTAAACTTCAGTAGACAGAAAACATATTCATTCCACTCCATCAGAATCAGTTATTTTCTCCTTGGCAATCTGCATAGTTTGTATCATTCAGTTGGGAAATAGTATACCACAGTGCACTTAGATTTCACTGATAAGATAAGTGCAAATGATTAACATTGAGCTAATTCAATTAACTATCCACAAAGCACAGACACAATGACGTTTTAAAGAAGTTGAATAAGAGAAAGAAAGCCTTGCCTTACCTCCTCAGATGTTGTTGTTAAACATAGCTAGTATCTACATCAACTAACATTGTAGTAATACATTTCTGTGTTCTGTGTTTTTAGTGGTACTACTGTACAGTCGCAGGAGACCGACAATGGTGGTCGTCCTCTGTTGCAACTCTCTCTTCCAAGCGTTTCTGTATACAGCTTCAGTCAGCTCTCTAAAATACTGCAGCTGGCGAAGGATAAGAGGCTGAAAGAGGTCCGAGCTTGTCTGGAAGGTAAGCATGTAAACCGCAGAATGAGATTTGAATTACATTTGCATCTTAAGTAGTGAGACTGCATACTTCCAGAAGCCACAGACATTTTGTTTGTCCTCCTTGTTATCTTCCACTTTCATCCAATTAGACTGACATCAGATTACATTTGCAATTCTTTACAGTGGTATTTACTGAATACCAAAGACATAATCAGGTAGTGCTTTCGTTTGAGAAAAGAAAACATACATATATTTATGTTAAATCATAAGTATGAAGAGAGGACTAACAATTAGTATTATTATGTTTAGCCAACAGAGACCCCATTGTAAAGATTCTTGGACCCAGTTTTGCCACTGTGGAGGGGGAAGACACCTCTGTGTTGCGCCTCCTGGAGAAGGTGAAGGAGGGTGACCAAGCCAAGGAGACAGAGGTCAAAGTCAAGCTGCTCATCCTGCTGCAGCAGCTGGACACTCAGCTCCTGAGCAACTCTCTCAAACAAATCTCTCAGTCGGTGCCTTTCCTCCTCTCTCTGCATCCATCAATGATGAATACATCTTCCACACACTCCCATTTCAGACAGATGATTAGGAGCAGTCTGTAAAGAGCCACAGAGGAGCAAGATTAATTGTTTGTATATGTTTCTGTTGTTTTCTTTTTTTTGTACAGAGAGGTTAGGCTTAGCCCTGTTGCAGTGAAGAATGATGTTGAGCTGTTGAAATGCTTCTGCAGTAAAGGGGAGAAAAGGGTGTTGAAGTCTGTTCAATACACATCAGGTTTGAATTATCTTCACATTTCACTGGGTTTAAAGAAAGCGATTACTATTAGTGGTAATGCTGGATATTCCAAAAATATAAAATATCTGTGTTCTGCCCCCAAAACATGGAAGTCATTATATATGTCAGATTTCAGTTTACTGAGACATTAATCAATTCATTCACTTGCCTCAGCGCAGCAGATTTGCAATGCCATAAGAATTAACCATTCGGGGAAGTGCACCCTACACACCAAGTGATAAATGCTTTTAAATACCAATGCCTTTGAAAAATAGGTCCCCTTACGCAAAGGAAAATGTAAGCCTTCTATGCAAATAGTCTCAACCTGAGATACCAGGCATGTTAAAATATGGTGGTGTCATGTTATAATGGATTGAAATCACAGCTCTAACCTGGGCTGTCTTCAGGCCTGTATTGTGAGGAATGATCCGTCATCCTCTCTGGCAGCCCAGGCACCTACGATGATTTCTCCTCCTGTGATGCTATACTCTTTAAACCCATTAAACTTTATTTTCCCTCCTCCTACCTAAGAGGAAATCATGATGTGACCTAATTTCATATTGAGCACTATTGTAGGCTGAAATCATATTGATTAAAATGTACCTGCCTGCCTGGTGTCTGGTTTTGAAGCTTTTTTCTCTTCCTTTTAATAGATTATGAATTCACCAATGGCTGTCGAACTCCTCCTTGGAGGCAGGTGCATGGAGAGATCTGCTACCTTGTGATAGAGCCATGTGATACTGAGCCCTTGTACATAACATGCAGCACAGCTGGAGTCTTCCTCAATGGGGTGAGATCAAAAGATAGTGTCACAAAGTCAACTTCAGTTTTCAGTTAATAGAATTTTGGTCAATTATTTTAATTTAATCCATTTTAAATTGAGTCTATAACACAACAAAATGTGGAATTTGAAGAAGAAAAGTGAAGGGGCTGAATACTTTCCGAAGACATTGTATATGACTAATGTGCTCTAATAATGGTCACAAAGTTTCCAAAACATTAGGTAAGTGACACTGAAAAGTGAAGCATTTTATGGATTGAAGTATGGATTAATTTCAAATTTGTGGAAACGTTCATGTCAAACATTTATAACAACCCATGAATGCAATTAATCATGAGAGAACATTGTGCGTCTTCCACTCTCGCTGAGTAGCCTACATTTCCTCTCTCTTTTCTCACCTGGAAACGGTTCAGTTCAGGTCAGAATATAAGCTGACACCTGGGTTTCAAATATGACAGTAATGCTATTCAGCCAAAGGAAACCTCAAAGATTAGGGAGTGCAGACATAACATGTGAAGTGGGTATAGCGCACACTGGTTTAGAATAGCAACATTGTGTTACCGTGGTGCTTTCTAATCACAGATAACAGGCATCCATCTATGCCTTTAATGTCTCTACCAGAAACATTGTAGTAGTGATAGTATTGATGCGTCTGTTTTCATCGTTGTCTTTACAGGGCATAAGGCAAGAGGGTGAGGAAAATGCTTACGACAGAAAAAGTGATGTGTACAAAGACCTCGTAACACTCCTGAAAAGCAAGTCTCCCCATTTCGCTGAGAACATAAACAAGCAGGTAGGACTCGCACCATATACTGTCATCAGACACATTAAACACCACTGCACAGTGCTACACCTGTAAATCTCAATAATCACAAAATAATCATTGTGTGGGCCAGTGGAGGCTGGTGGAGGTAGAAAACAGAGGACGGGCTCATGGTAACGCATGGAGTGGAATGAGGAATTGTATCAGTGATATCATTCATCATTCCATTCCATGCGTTACCATGAGCCCGTCACCTGATTTCTACCTCCACCAGCATCCACTGGTGTGGGCCTTGACGACAGCAATAGGGGACAACAGTATAACAGAGTGTGACGAGCAGAAAACTCAGAAATCTTAAACATCTGATTAATGTTTTCTGAGAGATCTTCTCTCTGTTAGTAACAGGGTGAAACACTGGGTCTCATAGATGACATAGTGGGTAAAGCGAGTTACTCTAGGATTGTGAAATCAGTGTCTGCACTCGTCCTCACATGTGAGCTAGTGTCTGGTTGTCACAGAGCGAAACCTCTCTAAAGCTGCCTCACTGCCCTGCATTCCAAATCACCCCAGTTTAAAATAATGTAAAAAACAGTCCAGTTACTCACACAGAGTCATGTGTCGTTTTGAAATGCCAGTGATTCATTCAGTAGTGCTGTTTCCTGCTTAAGTGATTTGATGAATTAACACATCACCCCAATAATGGCTTCAAGCTGGGGGAAAAAATAAATGTGCATCTGAGTGACTCAGAAATGTATCAGTCGGAAAATTTGCTATACAAGCTGGCTGCTGTTTTTATGGTATGTATGCTCTAAGAAATTACACCAAATGATTCATACTGTATACAATATATTGAGTAGAAAATAAAGTGTAATGTTGCCTCATTTTTAATACAGTGCCCTGTGTAAGTAATGGAACAGTGAAGCATTTTTCCTTCTTTTGGCTCTATACTCCAAAAGTTATAGTATGGTATGGTTAATGTATGAGGTTAAATTAGAGATTCTCAGCTTTTATTTGAGTATATTTGTGTACATATTGCTCACAGATGTATTTACAGAGGTTTCACTGCAAGGTGCAAACCACTAGTTATCTTCAAAGATAATGGTCAGGTTAGTTTGCTAAAAAGTACCTAAAAAGCCTGCAGAGGTCTGGAAAAAGGTCTTGTGGACAGATGAGATGAATATTATCATGTATCAGAGTGATTGCAAGTGGAAAGTTTTGAGAAAAAAAGGATCTGCTCAAGATTGACAGCATACCGCCTACAGTAATCTGTGAGACATTGTGGATGGGGTGTTATGGTTTGGGCATGTATAGCTGCCACTAGAACTGGGTATCTTGTCTTAATTTATGATGTAACTGCTGACGGCAGTGTACAGAAACATCCTGTCGGCTCGAGAGCAAGCACATGCCTCCAAATTCATTGGATGATGCTTCATCATACAGTAAGCCAAGTCAATATTCAGATATTAATCGGCGCTTTCTTACTGATCAATCGGTGTTCAACATTTCACACGTATCCACCTTCCTGTTGGCAAGATGTGTCTGTTCCTTTGTTCTCGCTCTCCCCCACTACTCCCTCCGAAACCACAGCTATCCATATGATAATTATACAGCGTTTCTCAGAACAATGTCTATAGAACTTTAGAGGTGTGGCAAGAGAAAATGTAATCACAGTATTTACACAAGTTGTATCAGTCATATGAAAGTGTATATCCTTCAAACAGTTCTATCAATGTATTTTCCATAACACACTGTAGGTCCTAACTGGAAGCCTAACCTGGACAATGTTCGGCCAATAACATTATGCCTAAATAAAGTATTTCACTTAACATATTTCATTCCTGTTGAACTGTGATCAATGTTGTACATTCTGATTTCTTTTGAGTAGTTTTATGATCACATAACTTTGTCCTTCCTTTCGGAAATCAGATTATTACAGAGCAAGATTTGCAGAAAGGGTAAACGGAAATCAGTCTTGAAAAGAATTAAGAGATGTTATCAGAGTAATATAGTTTGCAGATGTAACATAGGGTTTCATGGCTGTACTTTGTACTGTTTTAAGGGAAATATACTGTAGCACAAGGCAAAAAGAAAATCAAAAGCTCTCTGAATTATAATTGAAAATGTTCCTTACCCGTATAGAAATCACTGTAGTGTCCCATAACAACCATTGCTCTTTAACCATACATTATTTTGATAAGATAATACCATAGGGTAGAGCCTCATTGCTTTCCGCCAAATTGTGGTTGGTCGGTGTGACTTTTATAGTTTGTGATAGAATTCAAAGTGCCACAAAGAGATGAGTTTTGAGTGGCGGATAAGTGAGAGCTTTATTAACCCAATGAGTAGTGCCAGGCCACGCTGTGTAAAAAGGCCATCCCGGCTTTTATGTTTTATGAGTCCTGTGTGAGGAGTGTTGCCATGAGCTGAACCGTCTGAAGATGATGGACAGAGGCTGTAAAAAGTGCTGTGAATGACATTGCTGATACAAATCAAATCACAGGTTGTATCTGCTTCTGTTTTTCTTTTGAAGTGGCCATGTTCAACAAAGTATGTTAATACAATGTTAAGAGACACACTGTGCTCTAATCAGCCAGTATTTTCCTGCCCTGCCCCTACCCCCACATATTTCTCTCTAGTCTACACATTACTTTAGCACACTTCTTTTCTGTGAACTTAACTAAGAGCCTCTTTTGAAAGTTGATTGCTTATAAAAATATTTGAATTGATTACAAGATAATTGCTATGGTGCAAGGGGCACTGCAGTACAATATGCCTTTCAGGCATCAAGTAATTGCACTCACTCTTAAGCATAAGATCCCTTCCAGTGGCGTCTGTGAGGAGGAATACCGTACGTCAGGTCAGAAACACTATCTAAAACAGCTCCGGCCGTGCTCTCTGATTGCAGCGCTAAGAGCCCAAAGTGTATGTGTTCCAAGTCAACATGAGCTTGGCAGGTGATAGCCAAAAATAATAGCACCAATCTCTGAACATATCTCCTAGTTTCCAACGCAAGGAAGCAGATCTTTTTCACAGTTTTATTAGATCAGACATTCTCAATCAAATAAGCAAAGGCAGCCAGAGGAGACGAGAGCTGCATCAGGGACGCACGCTCAACTTCTTGGTGTAGTGCTGGACTCATTTTGGAAATGTCTACGTGATTAGAAATTGGACATGCTGTTCATTTGCATGCATGACACAGGCACAGAAAATGTTTTTCAGAATGTTGTTATTCAAATCCTGAATTCAATACAGCTTTCTGTCATGTACCCTGTCCAAAAGTAACCTCTTTGAGGTCCATCCCTGACAGACAGCTGCACATTTGCTGCACCTCTTATTTTCCATTCGTGTGGATCAAGTAATTAGATACAAGTCTGCCAAACACAAGTAATTATTAGGAGTCTAACTCCTCGGTTAGGGTTTGGAGCTTGACAAATGGGAGAAATAAGTAAAGTGGCAATCATCGAAAATCCCCTGTTGTAAAAATGTTTGTTGCAGAGAAATATGAGGAGAGCTGCAGGCGTCAGGCCTGCTTAAGAGTGCACTTGTCTGTTGGCCCTAGTCTGACGGAATGGCCCCTGTAATAGGCCTATACGCTGTGGCGTGCCATAGAATTTGAAATGTTTCCTCCTGTCTTAGCACATGGAGTTTATCCATTGTAGGTATAATACAAAGGGGGACGTTGGACACCTTGAAAATAACAGACTATGCAGCCTAGTGGACTGAAATGGCCTTCCATTGCTCCAATAGCAGGTCACTTTGGGTTTCATGACAAACAAATCTTTGGAAAGTGACCGAGCATTCTTGGCTCTACCTAGTGAACGAACACATGGAGAGTCCTCCATGTTAATTATTTTTCCCTGCTCTGAAAATCAAAAAATGTAGCTTAAGGAGACCAATGGCAGTCTGAGCTATTTTCTGCCTAGCAGGTGTCTATGATTAAAAACTTTCCTGCCTGCAAACCATTCATATGTGTCTTGTTGGCATTCTTATGTAGGTTGTAAAGTTGGGAAAAAGACCTTCAAAACTTCAAAAATCATCTCTGAATAACAGTGACACAAAGGCTCTACTTTCTCTGTGCCAAGTTGCAAGGTTTTAGCACGAGGAATGTAAAGAAACAATAAACTTTTGATATTGTTCAGCCAATTAATGGAGGGGACCTCTTCTGTGTAAAGCTTTGGGAATGTGTTATTTCATTCCCGTCGCTCAATAAAGGCTGAATTGTTATTCTGCCTGGGGAATGTTGAGAAAGACCGTTTTTATATGAACAGTCACTGATACAAATTCAGAACCCTGATTAGTTTTTATATGGTTCTTCTTGGGCTAAGATGGTCGGGCCAGCATCCTCTCAGACATCGATGTGTGATCTGTCTCTCAAATAATGAATAAAGAGGCAACATGTCAGATGTAGAATGGAAAATATGCATTATAACTTGAAAGAATCACAAAGTGCCGACGACTTTGTTAAAAGAACAATCATTCAGAGGACGAACTTTTTAACGACCCAAGTCCATATAATTTTATGACCCAAATTTATTGTGTATTTCACTGCTAGCATTTCAGTGCAAATTGAGAGAGGTCTTTTTCCTCGCTTTGTTCCCTCCTCCTTTTTTCCTCAACAGGACTTTGCAGTTCAAGAAGAACCTCCATCAACACAAAAGATCCAACATGTGGAATCGGTTGATACAGAGGAACAAGGCCAACCCCAGAGGTCTTACGAGCATCAGGAAAAGAATGTGCATGAGAAGGCGAGACAACAGCTTGTGCAGAACAAGCCAGGCGGCAAAAAGAAATTAGAACCATCTTTGAAATGGAAGAACCTCGGTCTCTCATCTCCCAATGAGTATGTGATAATTCCACTCATAGATGTCTTTGAAATATTGCTATGCTTGCTACCACATACTGTGCGTGGTGGGATCTCTCTGGTAGAATAGAGGAGCTTTTAAGACCGGGTGATGCTGGAGTCAAGCACTGGCCGCTCTGTGTGTCTTCTCCACATGCCAGCAGTCACACATTATAAAGAGATGGTTATATGACTTATAAATGTGAGGGCAAGCACAAATATTCCTGATTATATGGCGATCAAAGTTAATGGATATATTCACTGCGTGGAACCCTCTGCTCAATTACAGAACGAAAACTTTGGAGAGGTTTCAGAAAATTCTGAAATGATCTATCACATATGGTCTTTGATTGATAAATAGATCTAGCAGGGTTTGAGCTTCTGCAGCTGCACCTTGTGATAAGTGTCCCTATTTGATGTATAACTGGCTCATGATAAAAGTGTCTAAACTGCTAAAAAGCCCATTGATCCCTTTCCCTCAATGCATCGGATGATATGTTGTGATAAATAACTATTTCAAAAAGGAAAAACAGATAATGACTCTTTTTGATCTCATCATAGGGAAGCAGATGACAAGAAATCCAAAAAGAGTGCTGGGAATGAGAAATCTGCTGAAGTGCAGGAGAAGATGAAGAAAAACTTCTCTGTGTCCTCCTTACCTGGACGACAGTCGTCTCAGAAAACGTAAGTCACCCTGAGAGCTCCCTCTTGATAGACTTCATAAAAAAACAGATTACAGCACAGAGAGATTGCTGAAGTAACAGGAGAGAGATTGGCCTGCCTCTGTCACCTGTGGTGATATTGTCTCTGGAAATTGATAATAAGGTTTTATAGAAGCCAATGTACAGCCTGATGTACACTTTCCTGCCTCTGGCACCTGGCAGTGACATTTCCAGCTGTCCCTATAATTGTGACTGCCAGTGTATACAGGCTGCTAGTAAAGTTACTGGGTCGATTCTAGCCACTGTTCTGTGATAGCTTTTTGCTGTGCATCAGTGAGACTTGGTACAGAGACAAGAGGGACCTTTGGGAGCCTACTCTCAGAGCCAGTAGTGATTGCACACACCACAAGACAGTGTGTTACTACTTAATTAAGGCCTAATTCAGTGTTTATCATGGCCGAAGGTCTGCAGCCTGGGAAACGGTCATAGCGGCTGGTTTTCTCTGATAATGGGCTCCCCTGGAAATGCTATCTGTGTACATGGGAACTGTCTCCCTGCGGCCCCATTTGAATGTGTACCAAATTTCATTGCTCCGTGGTGCGCAGTTTTCATGATACAGTTATTCGAGTGGCCCAACTGACTTTAAAAGCCATCTGCCTTTCTGTTTGCGTGTATGGCCATGGCAGAGGACCTGCTATGTGTATGATGACGACTCCAGTCCCCCATTACTTTATTCCTCTCTTTATCCCTGCCGCTTAGATTTTGAGGAAGTTCAAACCTGACACTTCAATTTGAGTGTCAAATTTTAGAGGTGCTTGCTTCTTCTTTTTTTTTCTGAAAAAGAAATATACTGTCACTTATATGAATATGTGCCATAAACGGTAGGCCTAGTGGTCACACAGACTTAAATGTTGATTGTTATCTCCCGCTGTGCTCAGTAAGACCCCAGGAGGAGGCACCGGCGCCGATGACTTCAGCGAGAGTTCATCTGAAAGTGAGGAGGATGAGGAGCAGCCAGAGCGCCGGCCCGAGAGCAACACGGACCTGCCCTCTGAGTACTGGCAGATCCAGAAACTGGTCAAGTACCTCAAGGTACAGTAAAGCCTCCTGGCCTCCTGCTTTTTTTGGAATTCGCAGAAAATAGTTTTCTGTTGAAAACATGGACTGCAGGCAGTTCACAACTTACAGGAAACAGTAAAATCCAGGTTCTTTTCCTGTGATCCGTAAGGGGATTTCATTCTGACTGGGTCAATATTCAAGTTTTTGAAATCAAAGACACTCATACTCACAATAGGGCCACCTCTCTCTATAGCTGAATTCAAAATTGTGATTAAACAAGAGTCTAATGCCATACGAGAGTAGCACATATAATATATTGAACATGATAATTCCACCTGCCTGCTTTGTATTTATTTTTATTACAGCAAGTGGTCTATTGATAACAAACCAATGTCAGATAAAATAACATATAGGGTGCTCCTGTTTAAAGCTCTGCTTTGTAGTAAGATGTTTATTGAAGTGGTTGGCCTGGCTTGTGGATTCCTGGTTTCTGACACACGCCTGTTTGGGTGCAGGAGTGAGCCAAGGCATAGGAGAGAGCTGTCTAAAGGCAGCAGCTGTACGCACTGTTTGCCCACACCACAGAGCATAAATGAAACGCGCCTCTGAATGTTCTGACAGTGCATATGGTGAATATTAATGTGTCAAAACACATAGAGAAAAGAAAGAGGACAAAAATGCCAGTGACCCAGACAGACTGGGAAGACCTCCACTGCCTGATTTCTAGAAAACGTTTCTCCTCACTCTGTGGTTACCAGTCAGTTTATTTGGTCTTCTGCATAGATGCCGCTGTGGTATGATGTAACTGCAATCACGTTACTTTCTGGAGAGTTATTCACTGTAAATCTGGCCCCTTCGCTTAATGATAATGAAGATCTAAGGTAACTCCATTACAAACATTGCAAATTTTGGCAATTGTGAATTTACAAAATAAGCCTTGTTTTTTTTCAACAACTAATTCAATAGATTTTGGAGTGATTAAAGAGATAATATGTTATTTCATTTTTGTGTGATATAGGATTCTTAGATATTAGGAAAGGATTTTGTAAGCTGTGATATGTGGCTTGGCCCCAGTTTTACATACTGCCATTGAGGTCCTAATAAGATCATTCACAGGGCAACCAGTGCTATATCTTTTAAAGAAAACATTCATGCAAAGTTCAACTCAAGGTAGTTATTTTGAGCTTAACAAAACAAAAGATAATGAATGAAAACTCCTCCTAGGAAAGCAGTGACTCGTTTCCAAAAAGGTATGAAATGACCTAAATTATATAAAAGGGGCAATTTTAGATAAGGGAACTTTCAAATTGCATTACTTTTGTATATTTGATACTCTTCAGCGGGTTAGCAATGTGTGCTCCTGCCTCAACAAGATGTAGTTGTAACCTCCACTTCCCAGCATTCTATCTGTCTGGAAACCACACAGTGGAGTTATTTATGGGGTTTGTCCAGTAGTCATTTTATAATATCATTACCATCAGAAGCTAAAACTAACCCAGAGCCAAGTTAAATATCTGTTTTATTTTAGGAGTAAGAACCCTTTTTTTTCCTTCTTTCCTAGTGTATAGACAGACATTTGTATTTCGGGAAGATTAGGACTTTCATAAAGCAACACACAAATGATGTGTTTTGTGTTTTAACGATTATTTACGTAAGGATATTTGCCTAAAGTGCTAATATGTTTGCATACTGTAGGCTATAGGATAGATATATGCCTGTAAATGAGTACTGTATCCTACCATCTGAACAGACTGAAACTTTTTTTTCAGACTTTTGAGGATCAAGTACAGTATGTAAACAGTTGTTTTATCATTATCAGTTCAGTCAATTTAGAGACGGAAGGTATGTCAGATTCAACAAGCAGAGTGACTACACTGTATTCACTAACTGTGCAGATTGAAGAATACACAGTATAGTTTCTATACCACATAACTGCCATTAACCACAGGGTATTTGTTTTACAAGCCGAAACCCAACTGCCTCATTAGCTTGAATTAGATATATTTGGCAACAAACAGTGTTGCATACAATGCTCTTTTACCAAAGCTGCTACCAATTACCACACTTCCTGCTCTCCTGTGTTTGATAAATTGCCTGAGTAAGTTAATTGTGAGTTGCTTAAAGATCTTTTATGTTGAAAAAAAGGGATACTCCTGCCAACCTGATTTGGATTTTTATTAGGCCTACTATTACAGGATGTAAGTGTTTACTGAACTGACACCTAGAATGTGTTCCTGTTTATTACACAGGTGGCCTTTTTATTGTATCGCCAAATAAAACATTTCTTGGACTGATTTGTCACTGTGTAGATAACAGTTATGTGTAATGGGTAGGATATTTCCTTCCTTTCTGTTGTCTTATGGTATTGAGACAATGCTATTCACGTAAAGTAAACATATCATATCATTCACCATTAATATATTGGGGGGGGGGGGGGGGGGTATAAGTGCAAGTCATTATTTATCTTGTTATTTGCTTGTATTCAGTTATAAGACATGATCACTGATACATGTAGAGCAAGGTGACAGCACTTTAGCATACAGAGCAAGGTGACAGTTAATGAACACTTGGTTCGTGAAGTAAGTCCCCAATCTATGATGACACTTCATTTAACCCTTGTTGAGGTTGTGCACCCTCTGCTGATGAGTTATAGAACTACAGGCCAAATGTCTCAAGAGAACAGTCTTCCTAATTGCTGTACCAAAGGTTCTCTGGTAGAGAAATTCTAGAAGTACAGTAGAAAGTTGATTTCCAATTAGTTAGATGTTTCACAGCTTAGAGAATGCAGTATTCAAGTTGAAAGACTTTATCTGATAGGCTTACCTGAAAAAAACATACTATTTTAAGAACCGAGAACTGAATATGAAAATATACTCACAACAGTTTTTTCTCCTAACCATGATTTTGGAAACCCACAGTAGAAAGTAAGCAGCCTATTTCTGCTGCAAAAAAGTGAATTCCCCTTTGAATACCGTAATTTATGTAGAGAGAATGTTTTAGAGAACCTTCACATATTTCCATGCTTTTAAATTAAACAACTTTTAGAGACAAAACACCACAAAACGTATATTATTTTACTAGCTACAGGACAGCAGGGCCAATCATATGCTCAAATGTTATTTTATAATTTATAGAAGATCCTATGTCAAATATGAAGTAAGAGAGAACCACCAATCATTCTTTTCCCATTCGTTACCCATAATGGACTTGGCAGTAGGCTGCACTTTTTCATCAATGCCCAACGCTGCAAGTCTTCTCCAAACTGCAGAAAAGTAAAAACCACATGCATCCTCCAGGACGCTACCTCTGCCAAACTGGTCGCTTCTTTCTTACACCGAGGTCGAGAGACACAGGCAGTGGCTCCCCTCCACCTGTCATGAATCCAGCTCTACACACACACACACACACACACACATACACACACGTTTGTGCACACACGCGCACACACACACGCGCACACATACACACACACACACACACACACACACACACACACACACACACACACATAAACGCACACACACACACACACACACACACACACACACACACACACACACACACACACACACACACACACACACACACACACACAGACACACACACAAACACACACATGGTGGCTGCTATATTGAACAGCGTCTGGGGTCAGCGTGGTGTATCCCTGACATTCTGACTAACCTTGTCCTGCTCTGGCATGGTTGGCACATTGATTTATGGTCCAAGGGGTGGCTCAAGGGGGGCAGCCTGGGTCTGTGGAATAGAACGAATCCTGCTTGCTTTCAGAAGGACAAGCTACATTAAAAGTGAGGGCTTAGACCCTTTTTTCTTTGGGTATGTTCTGAATAATTATTGCAGAGGAGGAGACAAAAGTGCATAAAACATATTTAGGTGGCTGATATCAGGTTAACTAAATTACTTAAATGTGCGATGCCTTATGATGTGAAATCACTTCTAGATCAGTTCATTCATTCCATAATGTTATCAGAGAAGTGGATAACTGATTTATACCGTCATATTTACCATTTACCAGAGGAATTACTATTGAATTGCTCGATTAATAATCATTATCTACCCTGCAAGTCTAGTGTGAATTCCAAGTCTACCCTAACATAAATTCCCTTTATGTGACCTCTGCTGGTGGGGGCACTGCCTTCAGTAGTGCCTATTGTGTGTATTGCTTTGTTTGTATAATGTAGGCTATGCCTTGATTAATGGACATTACTGTAAGAATGTTTGTTGTCTGAAACATTGGTACTGTAATTGACTAGGTTACATTTACCAGATTATGGGAGGATTGATGCATCCTTTCCATTCCTTCCTACTTTTGTAATGTGTGATATTTTCCCTCAGGATGTAATTTATGAGGACATTAAGTCATTGCTATTGTTATTGCCAAACCCTACTGGTAGTAAATGTCTTGAGCAGTGGTTCCTCAGCTGTGTAAGGCAGAACCAGTAATAAGAAAGACTTCACCTGAGTTTAACTACCTAAACAAAACACAGCACCTCTGCAGTCTTCCCTTATCCCCATGTGGCAGGTGTAAATCTAACCAATGTTGTTATTGTCTGTGGCTAATTGAGATGCCCTGAAGTCACATAAATACTGTAGAAAAATATTATGTAGCTTAACACAAGTTATTAGTCCTGTTTACAGTGTGTCTCTCAGAAACTGTAGTGTAGATTCAAACTGTGGTTGAGTTGTGTCTTCCAAAATCTGCTCCTATCATACCAGAGGAGTCAAAGACTTCCATCATAAAAAGATGTTGGTCAGATGTTGTCAATGTTTTAAAGAATGTCTACAATACTTCTAGACCAAAGCTAACAAAAATGGAAGCATATGACCTTTTTTTTCTTTAAACTCCCTGGTATCAGTTCTAAACATAGCTTTTTTGTTTTTACAAGGTATGATCCTAACCCATTGAGTCCTTTGAAGAGTGCGAATGGTGGAGACAAAAGAAGCAGTAGATCCACTGCTGTTAATGGATGAATGGTTCACATTTAAGCCAACGTCATAATATGGGGAACACATGTGCCCGTTATCCCAGTGTGTCAGACTACTCTTTTTTAGGGCGATTTGATCAAACACTACAGACCACGGTACACTCTGATGTTCTCTCATAGAACTTTATGCTAGACACAAGCTGTATACAGTACTACATTCAAAACAATGAATGACTGTCTACATATCCCCTATCATTTTCTTTTACAATAATTGATTACGTAAGTTGTGAGTAAGTAGCTGTGTGGGTGGAGTAATCTGTTTGGGATGGTTCTGAGTTGGAGTTTGTTTATGGAGTGTGTATCTAATAAAGGCAACTTCAGGAGTGCCCTTGAAGTCACCGAACCTACAGAAAGTCTATCTGTGATTCATTTAAATGAGAAATGAAAAAAATATATAGATTTGATTGTTCACTTGCCAGGAGATTTTGACTTTAGTATCCTGTGCCACATTTCAAAGTCATGCTACAAGTCTAGTATTACACCAGCTTACTGTTCTACCGCCATGAACTTCTGTTTCCATTTGGAGTTTTTTCCGTCATGATCTAGCTAAACTACTTCACATCAACAAAAGATTTTCTGCAACAAAACCTTAAAACAGACTGGAACTATCTTGGGACAAACATTGCAATTGTTGCCTCTTAATGGTTCTATAACCCCACTCTTCATGTGTTACTTTATTATATTTCCTCAAGGGCGTCCCTATGGTGGATGAGACTGCAGAGTGCAAGAATACACACAAACACAGAAGTTAGCACGCAAGAGCAGATTAAGCTCAATACCACTAGGACACATCAGAGCTGGACCACATGCCACCTGTTTTAAATCTTTATATTGTTTTGTATGTACACATTGCATTTAAAAGGCAATAAAACCAAATCTGCCCAATTTCCTGTCCCATGTATTGAAGTACTGAAATAAAATAACAGATTTGACCCAAAACCACTTTGTTTACACAGTAGTAGTTACTAAGTTGCTAATTGGGGGGGAATATGTCTAACATATTATTTGTGTATATAGCAACTGTCAAAAAAGAGTCTTTTTGAAATGCTAACTCGTTATTATCTTAAAAATGCAATGCTAGTGTTCCTTTCATCTCTAACTTAGGTCATTGTCTATGGTTTCTGGCCTCAGCTCACTAGCCAGAGTGCAGTTTTGTATCAAATAGTTTCTTTCAACCACTGTTTACCTGCACAAAGCTAAACACTTACCAAGCTGTGGTAAACCAAATAAGCCCAGCAGGAATGGTTAAAGGGAAGGAGAATGCAAGACACAGTAGAGGGAGAACAGGTGGGAGGGGGGCCTGTGTCCTCACTTTTATAAATGTCTCTTTAACTCTTTTCTCTCTGCTGTTTCATTCATTCGTGCTGGGCATTATTATTTCAGGGAGGCAACCAGACGGCCACTGTGATTGCTCTGTGCTCCATGAGGGACTTTAATTTAGCGCAGGAGACGTGCCAACTGGCCATCCGGGATGTAGGTGGCCTTGAAGTCCTCATTAACTTGCTGGATACAGAAGAAATCAAATGCAAAGTGAGTAGCCGTGCCAAGTGGACCTGGATGCCCGTAGGGCGAACAGAGCCGCCCCTGTATGCCAGTCTGTGTTTCAGAAAACACTGAGCCTCACTGGAGGCCCAGAGAATGCCTGCCTTTAAAGACACAGGGTAGCAATTATTCTCCAATAGACCTAATGAGATGTGTGGCCGCTTTTTATGCTGCCTTTATTGAAACATTTAGGAACTGTCTATTTTTAGGAAAACGTTTGGCTACTCTGTGATCTTTATTTGTGCTTCTCTGACAGATGTTTACCTCATGTTGGCATTAGTTTGACAGTTTATTTCTTGAAATGAGTCACCTGTTTTTTTTGCATTAGGAGATTTAAGAAGATCGTCTCATCTTTTTGTGTGATTAGATTGGCTCTCTGAAGATCCTGAAGGAGATCAGCCGTAACTCTCAGATTCGCCGGGCCATTGCTGACCTGGGAGGCCTGCAGACCATGGTGAGGATCTTAGACTCCCCAGACAAGGACCTCAAGTGCCTGGCTGCAGAGACCATTGCCAACGTGGCTAAGTTCAGGAGAGCCAGGAGGACCGTCAGACAGCATGGAGGGATCAAGAGACTGGTGAGTCTGGAGGAAAGATAGAACGGCAAAACCACAGCCATGCCACGGTACAGCACAGAACTCCACAGCTCTGCACCCTACCATACAGGTCTGCACAGCAATGCACAGTACAGCCCAACCCCAGCACAGCAATGCACAGTACAGCATTGACCCATCTACCTTCTGTTTCCACACACTGGGTTGCCAGATAATAGTCCCCCAACCCTGTTCACCCAGTCCCAAGTCCCACGTCACAAACATCAAAGTCAGTCCACGGAAAAACAGATAGAATGTCTCTGACATCCCCAGACCTGAGTTTGTGTTTATTGACAGAGCGACCTGTGATTAAAGCCTGTGTGTTGTATATTTTCCTGAAGTCTAAATCGGATGTGCTCATTGCACTCACTGCAAAGGCAGATTAATTTCACGCTAAACTACAGACCACCTTTGAACTGCATATGTAATAGCTTTGCCTGCTCTGTGTCAATGGCCAACAACTATAGATTAACACTACGAGCGCCAGGCCTTCTAACCAACGCCGCCAGGGAACATATTTCACTGTCATTTTTTTGGGACGTTAGTGTAACAGTGTAATCATTCAATTAGATAATACCATGGAAAATGAATGCACTGGTTGTGTTTCGTCAGGATTTAAGAATGATTACAACACCACATTGTTTATTTTGAAGGTCTTACTTTTGAATATAACATATTCACAGATATAGTTGATTTTACTGTACATACAGTATATACTGTAAAAAAAAAAACATCTAGATTTAATACATTTTATTTGTAGATTGAATAAGGTACAAGTAAGAGCTGAAAGCATATGTCAAAATCTAAAGTTAAAAGGTACACTTCAAACCGCGTGGTCAAATATGCTCCTTTACACAATTGCATCGGGACTGGGCTCGAGCCATGGCTGTGGGAGCAGTGGCTGTCATATTCACACTCTCTTCTCCGACAGTTCTACCAACTAGTTTTCCATTCATATGCTATTGCACATTGAAATAGTTTGCCTTTCGCCCATTATTCCCAAAACAATGTCCTGGCTGAGAACATTGTAAATATGTTTTCCACAGGTGGGGGAGTGTGGTTTTGCTTTCCTGGTCTTCATGTTCACGTTGAAAACTCATAGATAAAAGCTATCACAGGCACAAATGGAGCTAACCTGCCTACTACCATGGTATGCTGCTGCAGGGTCCCACGTTAGTGTAGCACTAAACAAGTTCTGAAATATTAGAAGTAAGCATTTTGCTGACAACTGCAATCATTACAAGATTTGAAAACATACTGTACCTATTTGTTTGTCGGGAATACTATTAGTTTGGTATTGCAACAAGTTACAAATGCTAGTCAAGAATGAGCCTGAGGCTCGTACCCGACTATCTGCCCTGATTGGCACCTGCCTACCGGGTCCTAACCTCCGACCCGTTACACTTCTAATGGAATAGAATTGTAAATACTGTATATACAATCAAGTCTATATACATACGCATAAGTCATTTGTTTATTTTATTGCACACAATACCTCCTCCTTTCAATGGGCTATGCACCTTTATGCACACACACACACACACACACACACACACACACACACACACACACACACACACACACACACACACCATATCATGCTATGTAATAATAATAATAATAATAATAATAATAATAATAATAATAATAATAATAATAATAAGATAATAATTATAAAAAGCTTCAAGATTTTTTTCTAAGTGTGATTTTGAAATTCTAACAATGCTACAGTAATATGTAAAAAACAGTTATTGAGGAAAAGTCAGGGAAGGAGGGGGAACTGGTGGTCATTAAGGGTCTCTCTGGGATTTCCATCCTAACATCAACACGCCTGTTGTTTTTCCACCGTCTGCATATCTGTTTTTTTAATTCTGTCAAAACCCATCGTAATATAATTTAATAATGTGCCTAATCATGGCCAACAACTTGCTATTCTCATTGACCAAGTCAATAGAAACCATAGCATGCATTACAGCACATCCTATGAGTTTCTCAGATTTTCTAAACAAATCTAGATTACCTTCAGTGTGTAATATCAATTTCATTTCTAAACACTGAGTCGTGTATGTATGTGTGTGTGTGTGTGTGTGTGTGTGTGTGTGTGTGTGTGTGTGTGTGTGTGTGTGTGTGTGTGTGTTGCGTGGTGTGTGGTGTGTGTGTGTGTGTGTGTGTGTGTGGTGTGTGTGTGTGTGTGTGTGTGTGTGTGTGTGTGTGTGTGTGTGTGTGTGTGTGTGTGTGTGTGTGTGGTGTGTGTGTGGTGTGTGTGTGTGTGTTGCGTGGTGTGTGTGTGTGTGTGTGTGTGTGTGTGTGTGTGTGTGTGTGTGTGTGTGTGTGTGTGTGTGTGTGTGCGCGCGCACAGGTGGAACTGCTGGACTGTGTTCCTGACTCAGCTACTCTGACTGAGGAGCAGGAGAAGGATGTGGAGGTGGCCCGCTGTGGGGCTCTGGCCCTGTGGAGCTGCAGTAAGAGCACGAGAAACAAGGAGGCCATCCGCAAGGCCGGGGGCATCCCTCTGCTGGCCCGTCTGCTCAAATCCCCTCATGAGAACATGCTGATCCCTGTGGTGGGCACTCTGCAGGAGTGTGCCTCTGAGGTGAGAGGCTCCAGTCAAGGCTAAGGTTAACTCTTAGCCACACCAAACTATCAGAAAATGGATAAAAAAACATCTATGTATGAAATTACGGTAACACCTTAATATGGGGAACACTTTTAAGGCACTGATTTGTTATTACACTTATAAGTGTTTAATAAGTAGGTAATTTGGCAGTTTAGGGGTATTACTATTATTTTTTTTTATTATTATTCAGTGTTTTCTTATTTTCATGTTATAAGTCATGTATTAGCTGGCCAGTAAGATGTGATTTCAGCAAACCCTCCAATCACTGGCTCACATCTGGGGATTCAACCAGCGACCAGCGAGATTGAGGTTACTGGCTAGCCTCCCCAATCTCAAGGCCAACCTTACCCAATAACATTGTTGTGTGGGTGTGTATGTGTATTTTTAGCCTTAAAATGTATGAAACAGACACAGACAGACCCTTATCATCTCTGTTGTCCGTCAACGGATGATTCCCATAGAGGAACCATTGGCTAAATCTATAATTAACGGATAGCATAGTTTGGTGTGGCCAGGGCCTTATGCTAACATTGTTGTACACCTGTCCTTGTTCGGTGGGGAACATGCGGTAGGCCAAGCAGGTAATATACAGTATGGTGCTACCCCAAAAAAGACCACTGTGTGTTTGCATGTTGGAACCCATCACACTGACTGATTCTGTTAAGCTGTGTACCTGACTGCCGTTTCCTGCCTTCCCCTCTGTCATTTACAGAGAAGCTACAGGATTGCCATTCAGACTGAGGGCATGATTGAGGACTTGGTCAAAAACCTCAACTGTGACAACCATGAGCTTCAGATGCATTGTGCAAGTGCCATCTTCAAGGTAACCTTGACCATCATATCACTTGGTTATGTCCATACAAATTATATTCCTATTGACATTCTTCTTATCATAGTTTACGTATTTGTCCTAATGGCACCCATACTGAATTGTACTGTAGCTCTTGACTTTCTCTGCCTCCAGTGTGCAGAGGACAAGAGGACACGGGACCTAGTCAGGCAGTATGAGGGCCTGCAGCCCCTTGTGACTCTCCTGAGTAAAGCAGACAACAAACAGCTCCTGGCCGCCACCACCGGGGCCATCTGGAAGTGCTCCATCAGCATGGAGAACGTGGCTAAGTACACCTCACATTATTACCCCTCATTAGCGCGCCCCACTCAGAGGCTAACCAGCACCAGAGGATGTGTATTCGGGGGTCACGATTCCTTATTTACTGTAGGTGCGGATGGAGCAGCCCTATGTTTCATGTCTTATGTCGTGTAATTACTGTCAAGGAATTGGTCTGACTTTGACAAATCACTTTGTTATCAAATGAGCTACGGCTTTTTATATCCTTATCGTTTTACCCACAGGTAACCATATGTTGGTTAACTAGTGTGTGCTAACTAGTGTGGTTCGGTCCTATGTAATTTTAGAGAGCTACATACATATATAGCTTCGTAATAGCAAATAGGCACACAGTATAATGAAAAGCCTTGACAGCAGTTAGGCGCTGAACTGACCAGAGGGGATGAGGGGAGGGTCCATGTGCGATCATCACGTGTGCTGTTTTTATGGGAGCTCTCATTTGTTCACACACGCGTCTCACTTTTTCCACTCTCAACTGTTGTCATATCTCGTCCTTTACGCTGTGTCTGGTGGAAGTGATTATTTGGCCAAAATGTTAAGTTTTTGTACGGATTCTATTAGCTCTGATCTTTTATGTGACTGTTTGCAGGAGGAATGCGCTTTTGTTCCACTGTTAACAAAAGATGAAGTAAAGTGTTGATTTTATGGACACCAATGATGTGTTAGTCAAACCAGTTCCCCCATTAGTATTGAACATGGGAAAGCAGACCAAAATAATTCGCCTTGAAATGGCTATTCCATAATGTCAGAAATGTAAGCTGACAGACTCTTAAATCATTTGTCATGTACGGCGTGCCGACATTTATTTAAGTGTCATTTAGTTCCTTCAGCAGTGACATTTCTGGAATCTTTCCTGGCTTCATTTTGTGTTGGATGATTGTTTAAGTCAGTAATTTTCCCTTGAAAAAAAAAGAACACCCAAGAATCGTGCCCTGGCAGCCCTTTACTGTTGCAAAGGTGCTCCCTTGAACAAATTATTTAGCTGTATTTGTTTTTTTATTCAGTGAGTCAGGGGAGATAGAATACAATCTATATTCACCAATTTAATACCACAATAACCTCTTAATAAATTCAAGGCTTATTTTCTCAAATGTAGCCAACAAACTGATAAAAACGTGTCTGTTATACATTTTTATGATAAGAGTGTTTTTTGAGTTTTATGGCTTTATGATGAAGTAAGATATGTGGAAATGTCTAGTGCCTGAATTAAACCCCTGTAGAATTCAAATTGCAGAGGAATTCTAACAATAATAGAAAAGGCACAGTAGCACTCACACCGGTCTCTCTCCACCTCATATTTCACAACTGACAGAATGATATCCTACATTTAGAGTCTAAGTTAAGTCTTCCCAACTGGAAGCAAGTGCCTGTTGCCATATTCAATTAAGCGAAGATCCCATTACAAAAGTGTGCCAGTAACATCTCAGACTCAAACAGGTGGACAGAATATTGTCACTTTTGCCATGTTTGTAAGGGACTGATTCTGAATCTGATTTAGTGAGACTTTAGTAATACACAACCAATGTTTGCTGTCATAAACAACAGCCTATATCTTGTTAACATATTATATAAGGACTAATATCTGCCATGCCAATATATGATTGTAAAGACTGAAGCATTAATAAGGTTTGCAGGGTGTAAAGTGAACCTCTCAGAATGCTCCTCAGTGCCTGGCTTCCCAACAAGCCTTCACATTCAGTCCAGTACTGAACAAAAAATGCCCAAAAAACAACAAAAATGGCATAGATTTGGAACCCTTCAGAGTGCAGCCTGGCAAGGTGATAAAACAAGTTAACTGCACTGGCAATGAGTCATGTAGCACCTCAGTACACTTGCTCCCATTACGGGCTCTGTGCCTCAGAGTAATTACTCATAACACTGTTGCTAGGCAAAAAGCAATAATAATAGTAATAATAATAGCAATGATAATCATGATACCAATAATCGCATGTAAACCACAATTGGTGACACTTAATTTGCGAACATCAAAACACTGAAAAGCGTGCTCCCAGACTCATTAGGAAGGGATGTGATGAAAAACAAAGAGACCTAGTGAGAGAACCAAAGGGCCGAACACCCCAATGTTCCCATTTAACGGTTCCTTTCCTGTGTGCGTTGTGTTTTGTTTTTTGGATTGCATGGGCGGTTGGGTGTGAACGAAGGTGAAATTTGGCCGTCACTCCAGGAGGAAACCAGCATGATGCAGAGCGAGTGTTTTAATGCACACTTACATTTGCGAGTGGATCTGGTTTTTCAAAACCCTCCCTGGGTTATTTGAATAACATATAAAAATGTCAAGGTCAGACGAAGGCTTGGAATGAAATGACCAAGCCATTACTGTCAAAAGAGAGCTGCTAACGGTAATAGAGAGTTTCATGGAGAGTTGTTCGGGGCGTGCGTTCATTTCAAAATCAATCATAGGCAGAGTGCTGTTTTGAGACGAAAATCGTTTTGGAATATATTTTACAGCAGCAGTAATGAGAGGGAGTTTTTTTGTATGTTTCTGTTTCAACACAAGTACATGAACAACTCAAACAGCCCTTGTGGCCAATTGTAGACAGCATGCCTTTGTGTGAGTGATCTTTAACATGGCCTGTACAGTGTGGGCCCTGAGATGTGGGGAGAGAGACCTCTGCTAAAGCCCAGAAGGAGCATGTGTTAGCTATTTGCCTGATTAATGATGCATCAAAATGAGAGATGATTGATGGCCCAAAATATAATTACATTTATAACTGAAGAGTGTTTATTTAAAGCTCACATCGTTTAAATGTCCAGAGCACAAAATGTTCATAAGACCTGCAATGTGACGGAGAGGCTAAAAGCCTTTATGTAGGAAATCCTTTGTATTAGTCCAGTCCTCCATTTCATGCTAGGAAAGTTTGGAACATTGTTTCATGCAGATTTAAAAGCAGATTTATGGGTGCATTGATATGTGGCCCCTTGAACCGTATATACTAAGGTGTTATGGACACACACAAATGCTGTGTTAAAACCTAGCTCTGTAACAAAAGAGTGAGGGAATAACTTTGCAATGGAAAGTCATCATTGCCAAGTCTCGGACTGTGTTTGCCAACACAATAATGTTTGAGGTCAAGATTATGTGGTTCAGTTCCAATGACTGACTATCCCTCCTCCTCACCTCTGTTCCAACCATAATTACGTATCATAATGATACCTCTTCTTACCTCATATTCTGTCTACAGTACCCTGCTCACCCAAAGCTATTCAGCCTTCTTTCATTTTAGCTGATTTGATTTTCTGTTATACATTAGAAACCAAATGTATCCATCTGAAACTCTCTTTATGGTGCTTTTTGAGCTTCTTGGAGGGTCTCTTCCCGTGGACCCTGAAATTAGTCTTTCATACAGTCCTTGTTGATGTCTGGCCGGTACATAAAGGCAGCACTAAAGGTCTTAACGCCAGTTGAATGACTATGTTACTGTAACATATGTCTTAGAAAAGATGGAACAACACAATCAATCATAACACTGCTGCACAGAAGCCTCTCTGTGGTTCTTGTATCTTTTGACAAGCTTTAATAAAGCTTCCACTTGTGTGTAGCCCACTGTTTGTAGTACAGGCCAGTTTAGGCAGCTTTGTGTTATGTTTCTTTTGCCATCATAATTACGCGTGCTGGCTTTACAAAAATAGACATGACTTGCAGTCCATTTATCATTTTTTCACAACGTTATGTGTGCAATTACAAGGTCATTTTACTGTAGCTCCCTGCAGATAACACTTCAGTGGTGGCTTAAGAAAAACATTGTTTCTCTTTGTTGAATTCAGTAAAGTTAATATTGGCAGTCACTCCGTTCATTACTGTTTTACTTGCAAGAATATGTTTTGGTGGATAGCGACCAAAACCAAATGACCTTGGACACTTTCTACAATAGCCTTCGGACTTTGTTGCCAGCAACCGTAACTGTGAATAAAAACAGTCGTAGAACTTAACCGTGCATCAGAGGTTTGTTGAGGCTTTCTGAAACCACGTTATATCCCTCTTAAATGTTTACTGTAGTTTACCACTCTATAGTTCTGGCAAACAAAGTGAAATCACAGTGAAGCAGGGAGTGAACTTTTCCAAACCACAGCGAACCTCGGTCATGCAAAATACATGCGTTGGGAGCTTTGTGCAGCCGTGGGAAAACTGCCTATGCTACTGGGTCAAGTGATTTGTACCCCAGTCAAAGCCAAATATATCCAGCCCCTGTATAATCTGCCACCAGGCCAACTGGTGGCCTTTTACCTTGCTCAGTAGTACACATTTTAAACATCTGCATTGAGCATGTTTCCAATTATGTCAATGTTAAATGTTTTAATGCAGATTACTGTCCTGTTTATGATGTATGGCTATGCAGCTACTGTATAAAGATGACCCTGTGCCTTTCTCCAGATTCCAGGAATACAAGGCCCTGGAGATGCTGGTTGGACTGCTGACTGACCAGCCTGAGGAGGTGCTGGTCAATGTGGTGGGGGCCCTGGGAGAGGGTGCCCAGAAACCAGCCAACAGGGCCACCATCCGTAAGTGTGGAGGCATCCAGCCCCTGGTCAACCTGCTCACAGGAACCAACCAGGCCTTACTGGTCAACGTCACCAAGGCAGTGGGAGCCTGTGCCACAGAGCCAGAGAACATGGCGTAAGTTGTCAAGAGATATGATACATTATGTGATAATTGCCATAAACAGCACTTCAACTGTCCTGTTATCTTAACCTGCAATTTCCCTGGTAGGTCTGTATTTCATCTACAGCTGAATGGCAGTGTCAAAAACCTTGTTTATTGTACCTGCTGCAATAACTGTGCTTGTGGTGTGCATCCTGGGGTTTTACTGTAGGTTTGTGGTCACTTTTGGTGCTGAGCTGGTCAGAGTAACATACCTTCAGCTGTCCAAGCCTTCATGGCTGGAATAACATAAACAGTGATCATACAGTCGAGTCCTACTACTGCAGTGCTCACTTGGCTTTGATAAAACACTGCATGACACTGCACGAGCATGTACATCTGAAACTCATTGCTTTTACAAGGTTGTTATAGACTGCAAGACCATTCTTAATTAACACTGGACACAAATAAAGAACTTGACGTTCAAGTGCATTTTGTTAGTTAGCCGTAAACGCCATTGTATGAAAGAGTAATGCATTTATGGATGTGCCAAACCACAGGGGTAAAATGAAAGTGCAGAACTTTATTTGGACAAAATAAGGCCATTTCAGCAATTAACTGCACAAGATTCAACACAGCCCCCAAAAGTAGCCTATGTAACATCCACATTCCACCCACCATTCAATGTGAATCATGTTTTCTCATGGGATATATATTTAGGCTATGTCTTGTAATGTTTTGCATTTACACCCTTGTGGACAAAAAGTCATTATTTACACAAGAGCTTTTTGTATGACTTGTGGCGATTCCTTATTTTGAGACTTGTGTACAGTAGTTTGCTGAGCAATTAACATAGCTCACATTTGATTGTTTCCTGCTCCAAACCAATATGGTCAGAGCTGTTTCTCAGATTAAGAGAACTGGGTACTGACCCAGGCCTGACATTGTTACTCAAAAGACTGGGAAACTGCAGGCTGGGATCCGACCTCTGATTTTGCTACTGACCATCAGGCGCTGAATTCTTGTCTGTTATTTATTTTGCTAAATAAGTACAAGGGGTTATTCCTTATGTTGCATAAGTATTTAACTTCACTCATGTACTCATTTTATGTTGCACTTGCATTTTATGAAATTGCTTCGGACAGTTTAAGAGAATGTCAATGGTGACATATTTGCAAATTCACTTTATCTTGCCATTTAACAACACCCTGTGTACTGTGATGGTGGTTAGGCTATATCAGTAACTATTTTTAAATAAGCTAATCCTTTACTCTTATCGGGCCTATTTTGTTATGAATCCCTCCGAACCATTTCAAATATGTTTCTTTTTATTTTGAAACCATAGCATTGTATGGTTAATGACATCATAGACAAAATGGGAGCTAAAATTCAGGAAAAGATCACATTACATTCCCAAACTTTTTTCTGATAGTTCCAATGTAGCTACTAAAGGAACACACGTTGTTCAAATGCCTTGAGGGTTTGCGGTCTCTGTTACAATTCTTCACTGTCAGTTGTCTTTTCATGCTAACGTGTTTCATACCTGCTTCTTGTGAGGACAGCGCTGTTTTGGCGGAGGATATGAAGTTTAGTTTGTTGTTGGGCTGGATTTAAGAGGCCCTGCGGACTGGAATCTTATGTTATGATCCCCCAGACTGATTTATGTGCAAACGGAAGACAGATGGCGCAGGGACGTCTCTGATGAGTGCTCGCTCGTTGCCAGTCACGGAGATACTGTGATTAGGGAGTGTTTAAGTAATTATGACAGCATTCAATGTCGGCCTTGTTGGTGGAAGCACACATGGGGAACACGTTACATGTTATTTATACCAGACAACGGGTGCACTGTGGCGTAATTCTTTGGGTTCCCAGACCCTGACTACAGCCTTGACTACAGTCATGTACGCAGCATGAAATACGGCTTATGCTTAAGTAAACCTCACTCAGACGCAATGAAATATAGAGAGACCTGTCTCTGGCTCTGTTTGATTTGGACAGAAGTCCCCTTTTTTGCCCAACGAAACGAACTCCCACCACACAGTATAAGTTTGTCTCGCTTCTATATATAAATATACAGTATGTATGGACCACTATACAGTACATGATATTATACAAGGCCTGTCATCAATGTGCATGCTTTCTCATGGAGATTCACTTTACTAAACAGACAGCGAGTGGATTTTAGTATTGAAGAAACAGTATGGGAAAACCAATGTTAAATGGCTGATATACATTAGAAACCTGCCTTACAATGGTTATTCAGTGCCTGAACTTGGGCAAGCTGATATGGCCCAGTCAGAGCCCTGAGAAGAAGAGAGAAGCGTTCAAATGCTCCTCTTAAGTATGTAAGTATGGAGCAGATCACACAGTACCCCCCCCCCCCCCCTCTCTCTCTCTCTAGGATCATTGACCGCCTGGATGGAGTTCGCCTACTCTGGTCCTTGTTGAAAAACCCCAATCCAGATGTCCAGGCCAGCGCTGCATGGGCCATTTGTCCATGCATTGAGAATGCAAAGGTACAGTACAGATACATTTTTCACTACACCAGAATTTCATTTATTTTTCATAATTGAATTCTGCTGGGCACAAATGAAGAAGGACAAACATGTATTTGTATAAACTGTGTATTTGTATAAACTGTGTATTGAAGTCTACTGTAACTATGAAGTCTTAACACTGGCATAGGATTTGTCACAGTTGTTTAACTGCACAAGGTTATCATGTTTGGATCACACTCTCCAACAGAAGCCTGTTTATATAATCATATCTGTGAGCCTTTCCAAGCCTTTCCTCTCCTGTCCGATCTGGTGTTAGGAGGCAGGGGCAGCTCTGTGTCAACGGAGGCTTACATGAACCCTCCACTAATATGAAGCAGAAAGCGCTGCACTCTGTTGGTGAACTGCGAAACAGGCAGAGAGAGAGACTTGGAGTAATATCCTGTGGCATGAGTTCTGATTCCTCAGCCGAAAATCCTCTCTCAACATGCTCTGAGTTACAGAGTCACACAACCAGCAGCATCTTACACAACAAGCCGGGCAGGCAGACGTGCCTTATCTGACCCCACTCTCTTACAGCCAGAGCCTGTGCTCAACATACTGTATAGCTACAGTATTCTGTAATGGACCTATACCATTCCTGCCATTATTACTGTAACAGTTATATTATGTACTGTAGGCTAGAACTGCAAGTATCCCTGTGTCAATCAACTCTCCTTTCTGTCAGAAGTCAGTCAGTTTGATTCCCTGATCTGTTGTATAATTTTCTAATACAAATGTAACATTGTTCTATTAGTTTATCGCCATGATTAACGTAAACACCTTGTCTATCGGACAATCTGTTTAAGTTTAAACAGATATATTGGGCCCGGGCAGGTGTCTCAGGCTGAAGCCCTTTCACTCGCTGGAATTTCTGTGGGCCAGAAGTGTGGCAAAAATGATGTATGGCAACCATATGGAAAGAGGAGGACTGTAGCTCCTATTGAAAGCTAACAAAGTTTGACAATGTTTGTCTGGACTTCACAGTGCCAATTTTTGTGAATGCATGTACATGCTCTTTGGGGTGATTTCTGAGACAGGGGCAATGACAAGAGCTAAACAGTGCTTTTTGCCCGTCGAGCAAGTAAGGGAACCTGATATCGCTCGGTGCAGTAGTTATTTAGATAAAACCCCCATGTGGTTTAAGTTAGCAGCTCCAGAGTGGATTTATGAGAGAATCATGGTGTAAATGCAGCTGCTGGATGCTCTGTACCTCTGCTCCTCCACAGACACGTACAACACAGCATGCCCCACTTGTACTGGCCAACTCTGACTAAAGTCCACTTATTATACACGTAGAGGCTTAGCAGTGAATCAGTCAATTAGCTTTGTTCCTCAATCAAAGAGGTACAGCCTGCCCACTCATGTAATGAAGTGCATCATTCATTTGCCTGAATGCGGGCAACTTGTGATGCTTGATAGATTTTTCCTTTTCATAGTATCCGTAAATGGTGTAGCCGCCTGATTGAGAGAGAGAGAGAGAGAGAGAGAGAGGGAGAGAGGGTCAGTGCAAAACTGTGCGCCGCTTGGACCGGCTTCCCCCTCGGTGGAGATCACGCACGTCAGATAATGTGTTTTCTATTTCATTTCATCTTCGGAGGGAGAATAGCAGGGGCCTTCCGTGTGTAGCCTCATAATGCTGCGGTTCTCAGATCTGGGGGCCGTCCAGGCCATGAAAGAGATCCTCACTAGTCTGTCGCAGCTGGTGGCTTGAGAGCGCTTCCTCTGTCGCTGGGACTCTGGGCATCATCAGTATTCCTGAGGAAGGGCTTCCTGTGTGCGTCGGGGGGGTCAGCTCCTGGCCCTGGCCCCGCACACACAGCTCATCCTCTGGCACAGCATCTGAGGGCCCATAGACGTAGCCGTGCCCCAACCATCTCTATGCTCTGTCAGAGAGAGAGCCATCCAGTCAGCACTGTCCTCACTGGGTAGGGTGCACTGTCACATTACCTGCTGTGGTTGGAACATCATTCACTGCTCATCACTGCTCTGTTTGTCTAGTGGTCTAGTGGTTCTGTTCCTATATCAGTTAAATGCATGTCAATTTCCTTTTAACAGGTGTTTTTCTACAGCATGTGTACAGACAGCTTTGAGAAAGTAGCTTGCATTCCCAATGTCCAGTGTTGGGGAAGCTACTCTGAAAATGTATTTAACTAAATGACCAATTGCTTACAAGGTAATAAGTTAAACTATACGTTATCTACCCTTGAAAGAAATATAGTTTGTCAAACTATACTGTAGCTACTTTGAAAAAGTAGTTCACTACATCGAAATTACTTTGTCCAACACGCAACAGTCAGTTACTGACAGATGACTAGAACGTATGACAGAAGGCGTGTGACTGAAACACTGAAATCACTGAGAAAGAAAAAAACAAGTGTAGTTACAATAGTTGAACTACATGTTGTGGAACTACTCCCCCACACTGCCAGTGTCGTAGATGCACTGTAAATACATGTTGATGGAGATGTAAACGGAGCATGCTTTGTGATTTGCATTCTTCCCTACCTAATTACATGCTTTCAGTAATCTCTGTTCTATTTTCATATTATTGAGCATTGCAGACTGCCACCTTGATTTATTCCTCCCTTTAATGGTGATATGTTGAGTTCTGATTTAAAAAGCGGACTGATGTGCCAAGCCATGCATACGTACTGTATGGGCCCGCTCTTCCGCTGTGGTTCTCCGAGAGCTCCCCACCAGCTTCCTGGCCCGGATGGCATTGCCCATAAGTGGCTAAGAGTCCTGTGGTACCAGCTACCCACTGGTGCCTTGAACCCAAACCAGTGTTGTGCCAGCCTAGGAAAGCACACTCCTTCAGTGCCACTGAATAATCTCTTACACCATGTTTTTAAAACAGTCCAAATAATTCATCATCCAAATGGATTAACTGTCATTAAACAGGCTGACATATCCACTACCCACTTTTTAATAAGCAAGCAAGTCACTGATTTTGCTTCTTCATTTCTGGAAAGGATTTGTATTTTATTGTAGACAGACCTAACAGTTATTTTGCATACTTGATTACAAAAAGTGATTGGCACTCCTCATTCATATTGACAATGGCCTTTTCCGTGAAGCGGAAAGCAGGGCAAAGCCATAGCTACTCATCTTACCTACGATTGGACTGCATTAATGGCTCTTTGATGGTTGTTAAGGCTGATGAAAAGGCATTTTTCCTTGCTTGTGTGTTTCTTTTGTTTTCTCTGCCTTGCTCAACTGCCCTTGCTTCCCTCCTTGCCCATTACAAAGTCTCCCTGCTCCTTTTCTTTCACAGATTGAGAGCACCAGCTAATAATAAGGCTTTCTGACTTTAGGATGCAGGGGAAATGGTGCGCTCCTTTGTCGGTGGATTGGAACTGATTGTTAATTTGCTGAAATCAACAAACAAAGAGGTACTGGCGAGCGTGTGTGCTGCCATAGCCAAAATAGCCAAAGACGAAGAGAATCTGGCAGTCATCACCGATCACGGGGTTGTCCCGATGCTGGCCAAACTGACAAACACAGTAAGTACACCTCTGCTTCTTAAAAAAAGAAATTCTAAGAAATTCAAACCCAACAATTGGCCTGCATTTCACTGGCAACATGCCATCATATAGGTGGATTTTGATTGATTATCCAGTGAATTCTAATTTCTAATTTAAAGGACCGGTTAATGGTCCTCAGACCATAGTACTGTTTGAAATGAGTTCTATTGAATAGTTTCAGATGGCTGGTATCTTGTTCTCCACATGCAGACTGATGATAAGCTCCGTCGTCACCTGGCCGAAGCCATCGCCCGCTGCTGCATGTGGGGGAGTAACAGGGTGTCGTTTGGGGAGGCAGGGGCTGTGGCCCCACTTGTGCGCTATCTTAAGTCCAAAGAGTCCTCAGTTCACCAGGCCACAGCACAGGCCCTGTTCCAGCTCTCCAAGGACCCCAACAACTGCATCACCATGCACGAGAATGGAGTGGTCAAGGTATGCTGATCCCCACCACTGTCTCCCTTGCCAAGACTAGCTGTTCACAAAGCCATTTTTTTCAGATTAAGTTGGTGTTTTGAGACAAAATATATCATAAGCATTGACTAAAATGCTTGGAGCCCCATCACACTTGTTTTAGTGATGTGTGAAAACATTGGTAATAAACTTTGAAAAGCTGTAACTATTTTCAGAGCCTTTGACCAATGGAGCAGAAACAAAGCTAGTTTTATTCTCGGCGGAAACATGACTCCACTTTCTAACCGTCATGGGAATTCAGAAAAGCAAACAACTCAGTGTGTGCAAAGTGCCACTTCCCTTGTAGACCCTAGATGCCATTACAGAGCAAGTCAAAAGGCTGTAGCTTGGGTAACTGTTGCTAAGAGTTGTCCCTGGACATGAGAGCAAAATGCGGCGATGACATGTTTTCGGCCAAGGAACAGGGACAAAGTAGCCCAGAGCCAAAATAGAGCAACATTATGTTACAGTGGAGATTTTTTTTTCATTTAAATCACAGCTGCATAAAGAGGATCCATTGAATTCTAAATTGTCTACATTATTACAATTCCCATTACATTTTTCCAAAGTGTTTATATTTATGTCTGACATTGATTTAGAGATGTTTAGATGATGTTTTGTCATAGAGGATAATTCAATGTTTGGGAAAATGTTTCTGACTGATTGAATTCAGTCATATTTTCAAAGCACCATTTTCACATGAGAAATCTTTTGCGACCACATAGAGTTAATCTCCTTTTTTCAATAACAACTGTGATATAAATTGTGAAGTGGTTCTGCCATTGCAGCCAAATATTTTTTCCCATGTTCATTTAATGGTGTACTTTAGCTTGATCTGCTTTTGCAGTGTATGTGGTTCAACACTACCCATAATTGGTAGCTGGACTGAACATTGGGTGTTCCAAAAGAGTAATGTCCAATTTGCAAAAGTCGTTAAGCTGAATGTTTTTTGTAGTTCAAGCCACGACAAAAACTGGACAGCTGTGTGAGTGAGTGAGTGAGTGAGTGAGTGTGTGAGTGTGTGAGTGTGTGTGAGTGTGTGAGTGTGTGTGTGTGTGTGTGTGTGTGTGTGTGTGTGTGTGTAAACACTGCATACCACCCTTTTAATCAGTCTCTTTCGGTTTGCCCTTATTAATGTACCAGTACAGAGTTTCAACACAACTCCAAAATGTATTTTGGGACTTTAAAGAGCTTAATCACAAAAGGCCATGTTACACCAGTATTGCGTGTTTAATTTGTTTTTAATCTGAGTCGTAGAAACACGGGTGCATTGTTCTGTCTGGGTTCAGTCTGAGAGCTGATGTATACCTGGGTGACCCTCAGGAAACATTACAACATGTGAGGTTGTCAGTTTGAGGCTGAGAGAGTCGTTGAGGCTGTACGCTCTGCTTATGATATACGCAATGGTGTGACAGAGAATGTGTTAAAACAATATTTCCTATCGTTCTGAATGTGTGGGTTTATCGAGGACGGATGCTGGGCTCCGCCTGTAC
The DNA here is from genome assembly GCF_951799395.1 of Argentina silus. NCBI lineage: Eukaryota > Metazoa > Chordata > Actinopteri > Argentiniformes > Argentinidae > Argentina > Argentina silus. The sequence continues at coordinate 7,789,542 of NC_139655.1, read as the reverse complement.
AGCAGTCTTATTTACGGCCGAGTGTAAAATTCAAGACTGCCCCTTGTATTATTGCAACCATATTTCAAAGGGCCTTTCTCTGCCATTGAAAAGCTCTCAAAACGTACTGTACACCCACAAGTACTATAATGATTTTTTAAGAATTTCTCTCAGTGCATGCTTCTCTCCCCAAATTCTGTTCAATAAGTAACTTTCCTCCCCAGCATTCTTAATGGTGTATAGCTCAGTCCCCTAAGCTTAGCAGAGGAAATTAAGCATTGAAAAGAAAGTATTTTACACTGGAAAACACATTAGTAACCCGTCTGAGTTTTTTTCTCTTTTTTTCTGTCCCTCAGTCTTAAAAATATCCAAATACTATTTCATTGCATCTCTTCAGTTTCATAAACTGTACGAAAACTTTTAAGCAACTTGTAATGTTGCATTGAAATATGAAAAAAAAACATCTTTATATAACAGCTGTTTAAAGCAGAACTGAAACGCAAACTATTTTACTGTGTGTTTGGCAATACCTTGCTGATTTCAAGAGGCGGTGCAAAATATTTTGCCTCAAATTTTTGTGTCCCAAGTTTCCGAGCGACCCTTTCTTGTGTTTTTCTGTCATTGTGTCATTGTGTGTGTTGTTCTGAGCCATGTTCCCTGGTTCTGCTGAGGGAGCCTGTTGGGCTTTAAGAACAAGCCTTGTTCAGGAATGGGGGCTGCTTTCCCAGAGGAAGTGTGTACCAGGGCAAAGCGAAAAAGCGCCAAGATGAATTGCCCTCCCGTTTGATTTGACATCTACACTTGGTATCTCACAGTTTTATAAGGATGTGCTTTATTTTGTCCCTCGTACAAAATCAACACACCCTCCTTTTTGCTTTACATCGCTTCCAGAGGGCTGGGGATTGTTTGCTAAAACCGTAAATCCTTGTAGACAGCTTTAGCCAGCTTTTTGTATTAAAGAGGCTCTTTCATAAGAAAAGCTTTGTGAAGTAAATTGATGTAAATTACAAAATGCGGATGGTAATTATTGGTAATTTTCAACTGAAGGTATTCCAGAAAATGTCTGTTGCCAGGTCCTGGTTTTTATTTTAGGCTTTAAATCCTAAATGAGAAAAACGTTTCTACTGTTGTTGCCATGCATACTCCTGTGCTAGCACTGCTAGTGTTTGTTTTCATTTTCTTGTGTTCTACACGCTGACACTCAAAAGGTGAAGGATGGCGAGGAGAAAGAATAGAAAAGGGAGAGAGAGGGAGCACCAGAATTTAAACAGTGCACGTCAGACATATTTCTGAAGTTTCCTCTTAGTCATGCTCTATCTGGAACAGGACCTAAGGTACCTGTACGGTAGAGGATGTGGTGAGCAGATGAAACCACAACACGCCACCAGTGCTCAGCTGTATGTTTGAAATGCCTGTTGTGTTATGTGTTAGGTGCTCTCACTCTTAACCTCTCTCAGCCTGGGATGAGGAATGTCTGGCTCTCTCAGGTTAGACTCTGTGGGGTGTGGGACCAGCTTAGGTTCAGATTGAAAGTTTTACAGTACAGTTTCCACAAGGCATACCCCAAGTCATTGATTTTAACGCTGCTTTTTTTTCTCTCTCAAAAAGAGAGAGAGAGAGAGAAGGAGAGAGACCGAGAGAGAAACCAGCGAAACGGTCCCTGGCTCATTGGAGACCGTAGGGAATGTTGTTTACCTTGACTTCCCTCAGTAACTTCCCCTCAGCCTAGCTAAATGCTGCCTGTTTGTGCTGTTTGCCCACACTGGGGAGTCTGAAACATGGGAACAGAGGACCTGGACCTGAGCCCTAATGGCTGTCAGACTGAGGGGCTTTTCTGGGGGATTCAGACCCAACTCCTCAGCAGTAGCCCAACACCAGTGCACTTAACACCGTGACACCTCCATGTGTGATGGGATGTGTGCATGCACATGCAACAATGTGCAGGCGTCCCACACACCCTTGCCAAAACAGCCAGGGAAGCGTGTTCCCCAGCTCCTTCTTGGAGGTCAGGACACACAGGAGTCCACTGAAGTGTAAAACCTCAGACTCCTGATTCATTTTTCAAACGAGAGACAAGTGTTCATGTTACTGTGGTCAGAGAATATCTAACAAGTGATGTATTATATTCTTTGAGATCCCAGCTGGGAGGGATAGGGAAAAAAATGCAAAGAGAGACACGCTTATCTTAGCCTAGCTGTGCGCTTCAGGAGACCTTATTTGGCCACGTCTGAATAACATGCTATGAGGTTGGCAAAATGCTGCTTCTGGCACTTTTCAGGCATCCTCTGTTTTCACAAAAGAGACTTGTCCGGGCTGGCTGCATGTTTTCTGGAGCTTGTGGATATAAGTTTGCTTTTCAGAGGTGTTTTGGATGCTATTTAAAAATCGTATAAAAACAACTGATGTTGCTGCCTCAAAATACTTGCTGATACACTGATGCATTGAGAAAGACTGACATTCATGGGCCAACATCCTTCTTCTTCTTTTAATTTAAAAAATAAAAAAATGTTAGGCAATGAATGGAATTGAAGGGGTGTTATTTTCTCAGCTTTTAGGGGTTGTCAATGTAGCCTAGAGTCTGTCCGTGCTTATACATGGAGAGGCGATAGAAGCTTCATCTTTCATCTGTTTTCCTTTCACTATTTATCTTTGAGCAGACAATTCTGGGAATGTCTTTTCTCTGTGCCTTGGCAAATGTGTACAGCAGCCTTTTAAGTTTGCATGTAACACAGAAAGAGTCAGAGTTCAACCTCAAACTCACACTGACAGACATTATGAACACAATGATAACATGGCAAAGAACAGACACAAGTACCTCTCTATAATAATTAAACGAGTGCTGAACTGTCAGGGACAAGCTGTTTCAGATAGATGGAGATAAGATCAGATGAGGCATGATGTGAGGCATAGATCTCACAAACAAACAAACAAACACACACACACACACACACACACACACACACACACACACACACTCTGTTGTAGTGAAGATATAAACCCTAAAAAGGATCTCAATGACAGATTTTCGGCACGTGAAAGACAAAGGAATCTCATCGCTTCCCTAGCTGGCTGGACATCTGGTCTGGAGAGAGAGAGAGATACACTTCCTGACCAGTTAAGTCAGGCTGAATAGCTGAAGTTCTCTCCTCATCATAAGACACGGCACAGAGATCAAGGAGCTCATACACTGCTTAATGAAATGGATCTGAATCTGTGGATGAGGGATTTAGGTGTTTGGTCTAGGTCTTAGTTCTATTTGGATGTAGGACACTGTCTAGATATTGTTTGCTATGTTACTTAACAGATCACTGAGGATGTGTCATTTCAACACTGAAACGTAGGGACACAATTGGTCGGCTGTTCAAACACCACAACAAAGCCTGGTTCAACAAATTCTTGCTATATGAGACTTTGTTCAAACACTTGCTGTTGTAAAGAGATTTAAAGAGAACTTTTAAATTAGGCCACAAACATAAGTAAATGCCTCTGGTTCGGAATATGTAATTAATATATTGTGAAGTATTCATTTTGTTTAGTGTTTGAGAGCCTTTGAGTGTTTAGTTTAGAGATTTAATGTAGCCTTCGGTTCATTATTGATGTAATCCAGAAAACCTCCAAAATGAGTGTGGCACACCATTGTGATTCATGGAGCACAAGGAGCACAGATTGGACACATTTAAAATGCCCATTGCGCCAGAGTGTTTGTGCATGCGTTTACTTTTATTTTGATTCGGGACTACAGCTGCCCAAAAGCTTGAGGTACTCATTTCACTCTTGAAAAAACAGAAAGATGTAGCATAGTGTACCATAGCCACAGTATCTTTGGCAGAGTTGTCCATAAGTTTACATTGATGTGACAGTATAATAAGTAACTCTTTGAACACAATAAAAACGTTTTAATGTATTATTTTATGTTCCCAAAATGTACCCCAAAGCTCAATTTCTAGAGAGGGAAAAACCCGTGTTCTGCAATAAGATCAAAAAAGATCCATTATACAAGCCAGTAATAGTCGGATATAATCTGACCTTTGAGCAGTGGAAGTCTGTCAAGTGGTGTGGTTCGTGCTCAGGTTTTTAATGCCTAGGCCGCCTGCTAGACAAACGCTTTCATCTGAACAAACTTTCAGAAGCATGTGCTTACAGCTGTAACCCCATGCTCAAGCCTGGTTAGGGTAAAATGGGACACACACGGAGATGCACGCCATTGCAGCCTGTGACAGACAGTCACAGCGACTGTACTGTATGCATTTCCACCAATCATTTGGCGGCCCTACAGGCACACTTGAGTGAGCCTCTTGAGACCTAGAGTCGAGGAAATGCCTTCAACATGAATGAGACTACTTGCGAGTGTCATCCCAGTTGACCTTACCGTTCTGTTACAAGATTGGATGAGAATTAATGGATTCCTACAGTAGTGAGTGTCACTGTAACCAATTCCTGTCATCTCCCCCTCTGCTGTAGCTCCTCCTTGGCATGATGGGGTCCACTGACGAGGTTCTCCAAGAGGCAGCTGCTGGCTGCGTGGCTAACATCCGTCGGCTTGCCCTGGCCAATGAAAAGGCCAGATACGGTTAACAACAACAACAACAACAACCACAACAACAACAATCCCACTCCAGCAGCTTCTATGACGTCATCACCTATGAGGTCTGCTGTAGGCATCATGGGTATTTACATCAGTCACCATCCCAGAGTTTCTTCTCACCACCCCTATTCTACACAATAAGAGTAATTCCAATCAAATATGATGTTTGACGAAGGTATATTGATTTTCCTTCTTCCTCTCCAACAGCACGAAGCATTTATTCCTTCTCATGAATTTATAGATAATTATTTCATTGTAGGAAACACACACTCTTCCTCATTTTGCAGTGTCTAATTTGATGATAACAATAAATGTTTTCTTCTCCTGTTTGCTTCCATGCTAAATACTCCACACTTTCCTGAGAGTGAAGTGGTTTAGAGCTGTAGTCAAACATGTACTGTACACTGTCAAATTCCTTAAATAATGCACATGAGACAGTGATATCTAAACAAAACCCACATCTGGTTCTGTTACTCACTTAAACACAAGCACCTTAAAAAGCTAAATATGGTTTATGAATCACAAACACACAACCTCCAATGAGTCAGTTCTAAACTGACCTAATTATGCATCGTTACCCATCAGTTTATATGAGGTTAGCGTTTTCCTCCACTGTGAGTCTATGCAGATGAAAATGATGTATTTTTGTACATGTTGAATAGGGTTAGGGTTAGATATAAATTCAATCTAATGATTACGTAAATGGGCAAAACATGGTGATAATACAATGTAATTGGAAATTGGTATGAGCAGTTTAGTTACTGTATTAGTCACAATTACTTTCTTCATGTTGCATTGTGGATAGAGTAAGTCATTACAGGTAATTGTGAAAGTGTATTCTGAATCTCCTCATTATTTTTGCCTGTAAAAAAACAACATAACTATTTGTGGGCAAGGGGACCACCTTGTTACAAAACACTATAATGACATCTGCTCAACAACACCCATTAAACATTTTCTAGGTATCATTAAGACAATAACTACTATTGCTTGTTCATACAAATGAAATTATAAATAGATGAAAATGTACTGGGAATGCTCCGCCATCCCTTCAGTAGTTCTACATTTACTGAGTATGTCTCTGTCTTCTGTTCAGTGTGCCTTGTCGAAACAGGCCATGTCAGTTTCCATTGTTTCAGGCTGCATTCAGACTCCCCTCCCATCTGATTCAGTGTCCTGGTCTCAATTAGCCTCTACAGCCTTAGCACTCAGCCACTGAGAATGCCATAAAAGCTCAAGGGACTTTCATCATTAATGTCAGCCCAAGCTAATATACAAAATTAGGAAAACATAAAAAAATATGTGGTTTAAAAATCTTCATCACTTAGATGTTTAAGCAATACCAGCTGCCACTCAGGGTTACTGTGAGAGCACTGATGGAGAGAGGAGAGAGTGAACTTTAACTTGATTACTTTGAAGAGGGAACTCCTTCCAGAAAAGCAACTAGGAGCTGGGCTGAAGTGAGGCATTGCCTCAAATCCATTCACACCATATCAATTAATCAGTGATTAATGGCACTTTCCTCCCATGCAAATACACTTTATGGCCTCCTCCAAAATATGCCGTATCTGAAACGATTTTTGGGAAATGTTTAAATGAAAAGCATTTGGTAATCTAAACAAGCAGGGAAAAATACCCAATCATACAGTATCTCTCTCTCTCTCTCTCTCTCTCTCTTTCTCTCCTCCTCCCTCCCTGCCTCTCTTGGAGGTTGATGACTGAAAGGATATGCATAGCTAACATTATTAAACAAATGTTGCATGTTCCACTGAAGGAGAGGAATTTATGAGATGTGCAACCTCCATGTTTTAGCCATTGGTGGGAGAGGCACTGCACTGCCTGGAAATTCAAGGTGCTTAGCATTATCCACAGAGCTTAACAAGAGAAAGATATATTACCCCTCTCTGCAATGTCTTCCCAATGTGTGCTCAGATCTGGATGACCCTTGATTTACCATTTTAAAGCCTCCTCCTCTTGTTACCATAAAGAAATACTGCTTCTACGTGTGTTGCCGAGCCCTGTGTTGCACTTTCAGAAGCACAAGGCAAAGCCAGACAGGAAGCAGTGAGCTGGTTTTCTGAGCCTGGTCCTCTGGCCCATTGGTCATAAAGCCACAGTTCAGTGTATTAGCGGAGCCACAATCCCTCTGAGAAAGGAAACTGCCACTTTCTGTGGCCTGTCCGCCGGCACAGGGACATTATTCATGGGAAATTAGAGGTTCTGTCTCCACGCCTCGGCAGAGGCAGCAATTACGTCCTGTCCCTGCCTTTAGTCGCCGTTGGAGATTCCGTCCTTCTCATGGCTACATTGAGGGGCCAGAAATAGTGGAGGGATATCCCTGTTGTCCCCCGTTTGAGGAAACGTGTAGACCTATGCCACATCCCAGTATTTTAACTGGTACTTCTCATCAATGCCCTGGCCTTCACTCTTAGTCCAGATGTAATTATTCTCTCCATAGATCTGGGTGATGGACATGACCAAGGTCAAGGGTTGAATTAAGATACACATAAGACGTATCGTGGGACTGTGTGTTCCCAGTTGGGTGGAACAACTTCTACTTTATTCAGTGTTGACCATTTACAGTGTATGCCCAGGGAGAGCATACTGTTGGAACTCGAACAGAAATATTGTGATACAAGCTGCTCAATTGTTTTAGAATGGAAAAAGTTCTAAAAATCCCACATTGCCCTGGGTGCTCGGCTGAATTATTTCATAAAGCAACTAATGAACAGTAAAAGTTCCTTCCAAATATCAGAAGTGGCTTTCTCCCTCCTCCAGAGGCTAAGTGCCATTTTAATATAAGTCCCAACTGTAGCACAGCATTTGCTTGCGATACAGCCATTAAAAATATGCGTACACAAGGGCCTCTCAGTGTCACTTCCAAACACGGAGCAGACCTAAAGCTGGTAGCAGGGGCAGAGGAGAACACAGCCTCTGTTCTCAATCTGTAAATTAGGTTTTATATCATTACTGCTCGCTCACACCGCAAGGCCTGTTGATCTGTGTGTAGCGTGACACGCTTTCCCACTGTTTGCACAGCAGGCTGCAGCAGTGTGTCAGTTTCATTCCCCGCGGGGTCATGTGCCCTCAAGATTCAATATTCCTTAAAAGGTTAAATGTGTCTTGTAATCCGCTTGCATTACTGGGTGGTTTCAAGCCATTTTTTAACGGTTTCATTGCCCTAATGAATCCAGACGTTCCCATCCATAAAGTGTAAATAACTAGCTGGCTTGACAATAAATAAACAGAAAAATGAGTGGGCAAATACCACAACGTCTGGGTCATGTTTCAGGGCCGTAAGAGTAACGTCTCCATAAAGGTCTCAACAATATTAATAATTCCTAGATTGGTAATGACAGCTGTGGCTTATGGTTATGTACTTTATAGGCTTAGAGGGTTTCTCAAAGAGGAAACTTACCTGTGACAAAGCAGACCAACGATGGTGATTACATTAGGAAATATTTTCACAAGGGGTAAGATTTATAGACAATTGACTCTACAGCCATTACCTGTGGTGTGTTATCAATAAAACTGCCATTTTCATTGAGATCACAAACTTGAACTTTTGCCCCATCAATAAGAATTCTAGTCACAAAAACCCCCACTGTGGATTAGGTTCACTCAGTAGACAATATTGTACAGTTGTAGAGGCCACAAATCTTTGTGCCGTCACCCTCCCAAAAGCTTTCTAAGCCTTACCTAGGAGCCTCCAAATAATCCAGCCTAAACTCAATCCTACACCACAACCAAGGAGGACATCGCTCTGACCCACCAGTGTCCCAGCCCACCATTTGGGAAGCACTGATATTAGCTACTGCACATATGGTACACTAACATACTGTGAACATACTGTACTGTACGTCCCCTTGTAAAGATGCACAGACATGCATATCCCATCTCACAGACAGACAGACAGACAGACAGATGAATTGGCATGCACGCACACCCACACAGCTGTGAGCCATAAGCCAGACAGGTTTTCCTCATTGGGTTCTGAACCAACCTGAGAGCTCCTTGTGGCACCCCACCAAAAATGATATTATCCTTGAGGTTTCATCAGGGTGTTTTCATCAAGCTATCACAACTCCGGACTTCAGTGGGAGAAACATGCAGCAGAGAGAAATGGTACCAAATCAACAAATCATCAGCAACGTATTAGAAGACGTCTGCCCAAACACTCCAAAATATTTCAGAGGTTCTCAACTGTCTATTCAGAAAGAAAAGCAAGCAAAGATAGCAGAACTGAAATGATAGAGAAAACTAACAGATTACTGGAACATTTTCACTGGGTACAACAGTAACTGGATGAATCAACACCGTTTCCACATTATTTCAAAGTGATGATGTTCTGTCAATATGGAAAATAAATTATTGTCTGGTTTTAACCCAAGTTTGAACCAAAATGCAATGCAGGCCTAGACGTTTTGTTCATGTGAGTCCACAATATCGATCAAAGCTGGACATTGTGCCCAGAGGGACATGGAGAATATTAGAGTCATTCATGTATTTTTGGATTCAGATCTGATGACTGGGAAGGCCAGTGAAGAACACTGAACTCATTTCATGTTCATGAAACCAGTTTGAGACGGCTTTTGCTTTGTGACATGGTGCATAATCATGCTGGAAGTAGCCATTAGAAGATGGGTAAATTGTGGCCATAAAGGGATGCACCTGGTCAACAACGATACTCAGATAGGCTGTGGCATTCAGGCAATGATTGATTGGTATTAATGGGCCCAAAGTGTGCCAAGAAAACATTCCCCACACCATTACACCACCTCCACCATGAAAATGTATACAGGTGTTCCTAATAAAGTGTGCGGTGAGTGTATTTTCTGATTAGTGTCCCACATGTTTAAAGTCATTCAGAAAACACTGATTGAATCATCTTAAACAATCTAATAAGAGTAATTGTTCCACAACCATCAGACATTCATATTTTCCACGAAGAGGGCAATGATTTTAGCAAATATGTCTGTGGCCTTTAAAGTGGCCCTTGCTTTATAACCCATACTCAGTTTACAAATTAAAGCCAATTTTGGTGTGAAAATGTCAGTTTAAATGAGAGACAGGTAAGGGTTACCAGAGAACAGCAGACTGGGTTTTAATTGCATAAGGTGTTGACGTAACAGTAATTGTATTGGCTACTATTGGCTACCTTACCAAATGCCCTAATACACATTGAATGATGGATGTCATGGTTCCCTGGCAAAAATGGTGTCTCCAGCTGATTTTCTAATGTCAATTAAATGTCTGTTTTTAACATTGACAGTAAGGTCAAGTCATACAGACGTCATGCTCAAAGTTAGTGTCAGTATTGAATCGTGTAAGGCGTTCTGGGTCTTCATCAGACGCCTCCCAAGCCTTTTGCATCTGTCCTGTTGTAAGTGCTGTATTTATAACGCATAAACATGTAATTGTCTCTTCAAGAACATTCTGTTACAGCACCGGTTTGTATTAAAGCTGAGGTCTGGTGTTCCTGAAGAAAACATAAATGTAATGAATGCAGAGAAATAAAAATGTAATGACAAACACTCCCCTCCCAGTCTATGCCAAACCACTGTGAGATTAGTTTCTCTGCATGTGGAGGGGATAAGTGACGGGTAAATGAGCCAATCAGAGGAACAAAAAACATGCCTTTGTTTCAATGAGCCAGTTCCCAGTTTGCCCAGTGTACAAGACACCAGCTCCATCTGTGAGCGAGGCCTGTTTCAATGAGCCAATTCCCAGTTCATCCAGTGTACAAGAGACCAGCTCAATCTGTGAGAGAGGCCTGTTTCAATGAGCCAGTTCCCAGTTTGGCCAGTGGACAAGAGACCAGCTCCATCTGTGATAGAGGCCAACACAGTGTAGCATCTCATCAACTTTACACATCCTTGCTTGGCCTTCACTCTGAAACTCAATTGTGTCCATCATTTCAGAGATATGACTTCAGAGATAAAGAGGAAGGGAGGCCATGGTAAGGCATAAGTTATTAGGTGAACCATTGATGTTAAATAGTGAAATAATTTGGCTGCCACATTGCTGCCTGCTCAAACACTATAACAGCCATTAGCTACAGTCAAGATGTTCCACTCCTCAAGAAACAATCAGTGCAAGTCTGTGATTTATATTGTAGATAACTCTGTTGAAAACTAGTCATTGGTCTGCACTTTACAGAAGGTGTGTCCACAACAAAACATTACAGTAGAGATGGTACAGTTGGAGGTTTAGGTTTAGTGAATCGTACATTAAGATTAGTTAGGTGCTGTTGAAAGGATGAGCTTTTATATATCATGGGGTACATGTTGGCTCAGCCTAAGAACTTAGATAAGAATTATAAGGTCATAGCAGGGGCAGGTAAAGGGAGTTCATTTCAGAAGAGGCAAACATAGATATCACACATAATTTAGCAAATGCACGGGCCAAAACCTTAATTAAAGTGATGACATGAGTGGCTCTTTCATAGCGTGTTTACAAAACTGTTTGCAAAAGTTCTTCCCCCCATTAAATGAAAATAAACACAAATAAACGATAATTACATGGGTCTCTAGACCTGCATATAGGTCCACTGCTTAGTCACGTACTTCGAATCACTACCCTGGATAAACCCTAAAAGCACACAGCTGAGAACCTCAGGATTTCTGACTCAGAATGGCCCTAAATGCGACAAGTTGTGCAATTACACTAAATGAAAGGGTCCATCAGGGGTAATCAGCGGTGGGCTCTATAAAAGCGGCATTTTCCAGAATGCCACCACAAGTTAACAATGAATGCTTTGGGTATGGTACTTAAATTAATTAATTGATTTTCCTGTAAGGCAACATTGAGGACGATTCACTGCAATCTAAAAGGAAAAAACTCACGGTGCACTTTCAGACTATGCCTATAGGCCTACTATAAATAAAGTCAGTGAAGCCATGCGTAAGTTATATTTTTTTGTCTCTAAAGTTTCGTTCATTTGCAAAAACGTGTAAAACATGTTTAACTTGGTGTAGGCTACTGTAGGCATATCCTATTCAAAATGAGACGACGCGCTAATCCAGGGCATGAATTGACAGGCTATGTCTAAGCAATAGGCATATAACAATGGAATAGGTAGACCTACAACCTCGCTCATATTAAAGGGGAAGTGCTGGTAAAAATTCCACACAATGAACCTAACAATAATTTAGATTAGTATAAAAATTAAGGTAGGCTAATTGCGTGAGCGTTGTTAACACTCAGTGATATCCTCAACTAATAATTCAGCCTATTACCACGGGCAATTCTAACCAATCACACATGAGCCACCTGCACATAGTCGACCGAGGACCGTTACTTGGTGACCTGACGTCAGACTCACCCAGAAGAGATTGTCAAGAAAACATTTTTTTTTAAATATGTAAAAATATGAAATAAACATCACTATACAAAATGGTAACGTGTGTAATAGTAGACAGATGGAAATAGTCCAGACGCGAACTATCAGTGAACACTGTAGCGCTCTATCCCCGATGCCCCCCTTGCGCGGGCCGCGGAACAGGCATAGCGCATTAACTTTATGTTCGCAGGCTGAGGCTGTGTGCTAGGAAACATGAGAAGGGTGAAATATTCAGACTCCCGGGCGCAGCCTCGCCGGCCACTGAATAAAGCAGAGAGGCGACCGCGGTTCGTGTGGTTTCAGCTCAGGAACTTAGAACGGGAACACGTGAGCAGGGAATGGGAAACTGGAAGCAGGATTATACACTACAGAGAGACACAGGAGGGGCGCTGAACAGGTAACTGAAACAGATCTGACATTTGAAAGGGTATATTATGAGTGACTGCGATAGCAGAACTTCTGTCTCAACTTAAAGGCACATAACCTATCCCCAGCATGGGATAAATCTGGCAACATTGTTACATGGTGATGGCACGGTATACCAATGTGCATACTGTATCCCGTGACTGGAATTATGATCATGTAAGTCATAATAGTTATTTGCCATTTGAAAGTAATCTGAATTATATGCATTACCTATTTCAGGGAAATAGAAAAATCCATCACACGTTTAGACGTATTACGCATGTGTCATGAAATGTGCCTAAATGCACATTTGAATGAACCATAGAAATACACCTTCTACAATTTCTGTCGACGCTAGAGATTTTATACTGTAGCATGCGGTAGTGTGGAATGCATTGTAGTTCTAAATTCAGGAAAAGAATGCTTTGGAATGACATGGAGTTACGCACGAATAAGCCATTTGGCTGTGGACCCATTTAGTTAATCTAGCTCCGATGAAACATAGGACAACTTTATTCTCAATATTCACAGTAAATTCACAGTATATTCAGATTCTATTTTGTATAGCCTAATCGCACGCTGGAATGCCAGGCATGACACGACTCTGTCTGGGGACTGTTGGATTTTATTGTGATGGAATGTATTTTATATACTCAATGAGTTAAGAGCACACTAAACAAATCACTTTGAATGCTTTGAATCAGGCATTGGATTGGTGCATAAATTACTCCATTGTAAGAATGACATCCTAAAATGGTGAACTTACCTTGAGTTAGATATAATTCGTCGTTATTACGCATTGTGTCAAATTATGACAGCTGAATTTGTTGCACGAAATAATCCTCTGAGTCTGATAACCAGGCTGGATGTCTTTTGAAAATATCCATATTCCACTTGTTTTACAGGAAGGTCACCAGGATACTGTGGCAGCTTCAATAAGTAGTGCAACAATTTGAGAAGAGTTTTACGCAGCAAAGAATACGGAGGAATACTGAACCAAAGATGAATACAATTGTGTTTAACAAATTGAGTAGCCAGGTCCTCTTTGAGGAAAAGGCGAAGGAGGTTGAAAGGAGCAGCAGAAATTATTTAGAGGTAATCGATGGACAACATCCAGACCTTCTCTCAAGCAATCAAGCAATCAAAGACAACAACGCCATCAGACACAGGAGGCCTGGGTATGTAGCCGACCTCTAATTAATTAAAACGTCTCATAAGCAGATCTAGACTGCGTAAAAACGTTTGCAGTAGATTGGTTTCATAATTATATGATATCAGATCAGGTTAAAGAGGCTTCTCTGTTGGTCAAACTGAATAAGGAACGATAGCGCTGTGTGAGAGATGTGATGAGTAGAGAGATGAGTACTGAAAAACTTCAAATACGTGAATGACTCACACCCTGCGATGACTGCACTTTGAGGAAGGTGACCCCCAATGGGTATCCTAATGCGTAATTACGCACAAACGCAATCTAAATAAATACCATCCTAAAATAGTCTTTAATCAGACTCAGTATTAAAATGATTGAGAGAATGTTTCGTAATGTAAAAAAAAAAAAATCATAATATCGCATTGTCCTAGTTGATTAGCCTAAATATCATTCCGCAGTCCACACCATGTAGCCAACTTGTTATAATATAATCAGGTTTTTGAAGCATATTTCATTTCCACCAATGCAATATAATCTTATTGTTTTAGGGAATTGCAGGAAATTAATATTTACCATTGCAACCTGGTCTGTATTTTAGTGTTGATATTCACAGATAATCTTGAGATTAATATCTAGGTCATCCGTGTTCAGTAGCGTGTTTAAAACACGTCTCCGTCTGTTTCCAATAAATATATGTGCCCTTCAACTCTATGTGTGGTCTAGTCAATCATGTATATATTTTTTCAGAGATAGGGAGTAGGCCTAGGCTATAAAGGAATCTTGTCATCCGTTATTTTCGTCTAGTCGGAAGTCAAAGACTCAAAAGCCTTAGATTGCCAGGGGTGTTTAGGTCTACATTCAACACGTATTTTGTTTACAGACAGTACAGTAGTCTTTTATATGCTTGGATGTGCACCAACATCGAACCAAACGTGATGCTGTGTGAAACACAAGGCAACTTAAGCAAACATCCTACACACCAACTCCGTGTGTACCCGGAGTTATTGAAGTACACCGTGTGTGTAAGGAGAGACCAAGGGATAACACAATGACCGTAAGGTGCCGCTTCAGAGGGAATATCATTACTAATGAAGAATATTAATATAAATACGAGGTGTGTGTCGCCAAAATTCAGTACAGGGAGTAAAATGTTCTTTAGGTTGTTCATACAGATCTAGATTACAAGGAAAATATTTGTAGAACATGAACCTCAGGCAGACCTGAGGTTAGAAGAAAATATGTTACATCTGCAGTCGAGTTTTGGGAAAGATAGAGCGGGAATTTCATAGCGCCATACTGACATCTACAGGTTCAAAACCTGAGGCAAGTATTAATGACACTTGATGGAATAAGGGGCCTTATAAATAATTATAAGTATACCAAAAGGATTATGAACAAGTAGTCCTATATGTTATACGTGCAACATGGGCATGCATGTTTTATGAGTGAACAAACAACAACGCATACGCCTTCTTGAGACATCTCCCGTGGTTGTAAAATTGAACGTTATTATTTGTTTCTTTGCAACGTTTTCGTGCCTTGTGGGAGGAAACTCTCAGCAAAGAAACAAGCAACCAATAAAACGCCTGTCTCTCTCTAACTTAATTATAGCACATTTTTGGTGAGAAAATTACATGCTATCGGGATGGTCATTTTACGTGTCATGATAATGACTATAGGCCATTTTTTGGGGTTGTTTGTAGGCTAAATACACAATAATGTTCCCCCTGATGTTATATGGATAAACATCATGCGTTTAGCGTTAATTCAAGTCAGTTGTTTATTTCGTTTAGTTTTTAGTTTAGTTTTTCTCACCTTTATATGCAGATAACGTTTGTATAATGTAATGTGTTGATAATGTTGCCTATCATTGTATTTGAAATGTAGTTTAATGATTCCTCCTCAATTGAATACTGATTGACTTTAATTGATTGATTCATATTGAATATGTGTAGTCTTGAGTGATGAGGAATGTTCTTTTGTGCGTAGCCTACTGATGTAGGCTATAGGCGTTTCAACGGATGTACCAATTTTCTTTTGCGTTAGTGATGTTTAATGTTATTCTTAATTCACATTATACGTTATGTTGTTTCTTAGTAGTTGTAGTCTACCGTCTGCACTTCAGCACATGGTCAAATATCAATATAGGATCTGAAATAGGCAGTTATTGGACCTACACATTTACACCAATATAACATATTTTTACATTTCATAATATCAACATTTTTCATGGTGACGGTCCGAACACCAAGCAGTGTGTGATTTTATGTTCTCTTCAGGGGTCGTCAGAACGGCGGCAAAGTGCGACACAAGCGTCAGGCCCTTCAGGACATGGCGCGACCCCTGAAGCAGTGGCTGTACAAACACAGAGACAACCCGTACCCCACAAAGACGGAGAAAATACTGCTTGCCCTAGGCTCTCAAATGACCTTGGTCCAGGTAAGTCGTTTTTTTATTTTGTATGTACCTTGTTTCTCTAATATTGTAGCCTTATTTCAGCCTGTCTCACTGAAATGGATAAGCAAATACAAATATGTATGATAGGCAGATTTGGATAAAGTACAGTACATTCATTCTATTTAGGTACATTTGCCTTGTCCTTCAGCCATCTATCTCCTCCCTCTGTTTGTATTATGGCAGATTTGGCCTTTTAGTCAATCATAAAGAGTAAAGTCACTCTGAATTACTGTGTTTCCATCATAAAGTGTCAAAGCTCATGGAGCCACAGTACAACAGATGGTGAGCTCCTCCCTATGTGCATTGTCTGACATGTGTTGCTCATGTGCGTATCATCTGCACACAAGGTCATTCATATGTCCGGGGAGTCTGTCCCGACTATTTCTAGAGCGACCCCGCGTTGCCTTGTCTGTTTTTAATTTTGGGTCTAATTAAGCTGTTTGTTTTGGGGAGCGTGAGCACAGCACAGAGGAATGCTTTGCATGGAACACCCACACACAGACCAACACCCCACGTGCCTTGTTCTGTCGGATAGCAGGGGGTGAAAAGTCATACTGCGTCCATCCTGTCTGTAAGCTGTCGCTATGGCACAGGCCCTGGGCAACAGGGTTGACCGCAGTATTGCCCCTTTAGATGTCTGTGGTGGAAAAGCCTAATTTGACATACCGTGCCATCTCGCAGCCTAGTGACAGCCATCTTTCTCTCAGTGCTCATTAGAGAGCCGCCTTACTGCTGTCCAAGCCACATGTAGACGCCTCCTCTGAGGCCCCTGGTGTGACATGCCCTCAGTGCCACACAAAGGGACGTGGGACTGTCTTAGTTAACAAAAAAGACACTATTGAAATAGAAAAGATCCGAATATAAGTACTCTAACATAAGGCCGTCCAGCCCCTTCATAAGTCGCTTGAAGTCTATTGAGCATGAAAAGTTATTCTAGTATAACATCTAATGGTCTCTGTTCCTTGTGAAACGGAGAAGGCTGGGCCGAATATCATTTTATTGCATTAAGAAGACAGTGTTTGGAAAAAATGTATTATTAGAGGGCGGGCAGCAGAATCCAGAATAAGCACACGGGATGTACAGTTTGGTTGGAACATAAGTTAATGAAACGTTATGTTGGTCGGGCTGTCCAGCGTTTAGGGGTGTTAAATGTTTCTGAATGGCTTTTTGAAAGGCTTTGATAAAGACTAGATGAATGCTGCAGTGTTTCTTGCTGGTAGGAGCTGTTTCCCCAGCGTGTCTGGGATGTCTCGTAGTGTTCCGGCTGAGAGGTATGAGAGTATCAGGGTCCACCACTTTGCAACTCGACTCTCCCTCTGTCATGCTCAGGGTATAAGGCAGACCGGAGGAAGGCAGAGCAGACATTTTCATAAAGGATAGTCTCTGTTTTGTCATGGATGTGGAGGTGTTTGGAATCAAAACAATAACAGCGATTTCTATTTTTCCCCCCCTTTTCCCTTTTCTCCTTGTTCTTCTCTCTCCTCTCCACATATTCTTTTTTCTCTCTCTCTCTCTCTCTCTCTCTCTCTCTCTCTCTCTCTCTCTCTCTCTCTGTCTCTCTCTGTCTCTCTCTGTCCTGCCCTCTCCCTCAGGTCTCAAACTGGTTTGCCAATGCCAGACGGAGGCTGAAGAACACAGTCAGACAACCAGACCTGAGCTGGGCATTGAGGATCAAACTCTACAACAAATATGTTCAGGGCAATGCTGAGAGACTGAGCGTCAGCAGTGACGACACCTGCTCAGAAGGTGCTGCTCTCACCGCCTTCTAACCATGTGATCTCAACAGTAAAAATAGGGCATTCTTGTTATAGCCTGGTATTATGGTCCAGGGTTTTCCCTGGTTAAGTCACATGCTCAGGAAAGACTCCAGGCCCTAGACATGACACCTTATGATATCGGACATTCAGTGCCTTTATCACACAACACAAGGTCAGCCAAACTCAATCATATCTCTATCCCTACGCCGAGCTCCAAAGTAGGGTCCCGTCATGCAGATCCATGTGTTTAAAAATGGCCTGTGTGTCCCACTAGACTGACAATGAGGCTTACAGGCTGTGACACACTGTCATTAAGACACCCCACTGGGCCGGTTGGGCCCGGGACTGGCTTCCCTTCTGTCTCCCAGCCTGCAATTGGAAAGGAGGGCCTCTGTCAGGCGTGTATTTACTGCTCTCTCTCTGTGCTAAACTCCCTTTTTCTCTCTTTCACACACACACACACACACACACACACACACACACACACACACACACACACACACACACACACACACACACACACACACACACACACACACACACACACACACACACACACACACAGCTGTGGTGTCACTCTATGATCCCTAATTAGGTTTTTGAGTAGCAGAGACACACAGTGTGGGTAGGATGGAATGCTCAGTCTTGGATGGTGTTTTCTGTGCCTGCTGCTCCAGAGGCTGGCTGTGTGTCTCTCTCCATTCCCTTGTCATAATATGGTTATGAAGTTATCCTCAGCCCGGCTCCCTGCCCTGGCCCATATACTGCAACCCTTCCATAAAACACTCTTGTTAGAGCATTAGTTAGTGGGAGAACCTGACCCAAATCACCATGTAAATTACCCAAAATGTGACTGCATGACCTCAATGTTAGAGTGGGGTGCCATAGCAACTCCTCAACAGTTGTAGGTCAGATTGTTAGAGTGGAGGAGGGCATAGTTTAGGTTATTGGACTGAGGAAAGGCATGAAACAGTGTCTAGGCTTTAAAAAAACCTCTGGCTACTAGTTTGTTTTACATGTCACCTGAGAATTTCACCTCACCATCGGGGATGATGTACTCTGAAATACTCCAAGAATATCTACCTCAGAAAGTAAGGGGAGCAAAGCAAATACGTCCATGTGGTTATGATATGTAGAAGCTATAATTATAATTTGGCTCACACTGAATCAAAACTCCGACCTGCCCAAATTACCCAATTACAGTCTTGGCACTGACAGTATCTAGAGTGGAGTTCTCTTGATTTCCCTCCCGAGAGGATATCTGTTTTTCAGCACCGTGTTTTATCTTCTGTGTTTTCTTTCATCAGGTGGGGGCCAATATTTTAATTCAATCTCGGCCACAAAGCTCCCTGGAAATTATTTATTTCTGCAAAGAATAACAGCAATGTGCTTTTGATAGAGAGGAAATAGGCTACCATCCGTTATGGTTTCATAATGCGTCTTAAGCCTGACGGCTGAAGTCTTCACTGTTCTGTTGACGGGCTGCCAACTGGAGGGCAGAGGAACTGAATGTGTCTTTCTTTTGCTTTGTCTCTTCTCTCCATGGTGGCTCCCCCTGTTGGCTCAGATGGGGATAACCCTCAGCGGACACAGACGAGTGTGGGCGAGTTCAGTAAGCCCATGTACCAGAGTGTCATCAAGAAAGAGGGCGCCATCATGGGGCCGGGGCTCCGGGCCGACCCTTCATTGGCAGAGGACTACGTGTCTCCGCCCAAGTACAAGAGCAGCTTGTTGCACCGGTACCTCAACGATTCACTGCGGCACGTCATGGTGGCCAACGCCGTCATGGACGCCCGCAAGAGGAACCACTCTGGATCCTTTAGCTCCAACGAGTACGATGATGATCTGCTCTCACCCTCGTCCTCAGAAGCAGAGGCAAACTTTGTTTATCGAGCTGGTAAGAGTCCACATTTCTCACATTCTTTCCTTAAGATTCGCTGCCTCTTTTTTTTTTTTTTTGTCCCCATCTGCACATTTTGTTTTAATTCTCACATCTGGCCCATCTCGAACACTTGGGCTATGTCGATGTTCCACTGCTCCTGTTGTCCTCTTGCCTGGTTATGTTTCCCTGTGCTCTTTCCTCATGCTCTCTTCATTTAATATGTATCCAATTTCATTATGATATTCGTGGCTACTGAAATGGATCTCCTCACGGATAGTCTGGGTCTCTAAATGACTGTCATATTAGATTAAGAAACTCCACACAAAGACATAGAGGAGAGCCAGGCTGTCTTAGGTTTAACACTACAGACACTGGGGTTTAACACTACAGACACAACAAGGCCATGTGTAACATGTTTATACATTGACTACTGTTTGGCATGCCTTTGATCATGCCATGAGGCCTTACTGAGAGAGAGCAGGGCAGGCTGAAAGGGAACTGTGTGTGTGTGTGTGTGTGTGTGTGTGTGTGTGTGTGTGTGTGTGTGTGTCTGTGTACGTGTGCGTGCATGCATGTGTGTGCCTCAAGGGGGGCTCAATGCAAGTAAAACAAAAATAAAATCGACTTCAAGTCATACAAAATAATGGATATTTCAGCGAGGCACTTAAGACTGTGAAAAGTGCAATTTCCACCAGGCATATGAATTTCCCACAGTGCAGTGCCCCTTAACCTGTGCCTCTGGCCTGGCCTTGGAAATCCAAATGGCTGCATGTTATGAAGGTTTCATGGTGTTTCAAACACAGCTTGCAGGTGTTGTAACCAGTCAGACCTAATCTCTCTGTGCTGCATTGAGTTCTTCAGCTCAGAACACTGGGCCTTTGTTCAAAAAGACTTCATAACTGATAATAATGTTTTCACTGTTTTGTGTATAAAGTTCAACGCCTGTTGGGATAAGTGAGGTGGGGGTGGAGGAGTTATTATTTTATATTATTCAAACTTCAGCTTATGGATAAACGTGTTTTACATTATCTCTGTGCGAAGGGAGAGGAATTTGAAATCTTGTTTAAGCTGGATGGGGAGGCTGTACAATGAAACGCACCAGCGACCGCGACAGTTACAATCCTCCTGATCAAAATCCTTCAAACTCCCTGACCTGAACGTCAGACATTCTCACTGAAGCACCTGCTGAGAACATCAGTCACCAGACAGTGAGAGTTGAGGGCTCAGGTCTAAACTCCCTCCGAACAGATAGAATAAGAAAACGTAAGAGGTAATAATTTACCTTTCTCGCACAATGTTTTAATAGAAAGTAACAATTTTATCTCCATGGTAAATATAATTTCTTGGCGCTGACTTCTCCCTCTTGGGTTTCTGGGCGCTGGCGTCTTTAGGAACTGTTACTCTGTTACATGTGAGAGGGCTCTTGAATCTGACACATGGAAAATTCTCTGAGGTATGGACTCACGGGAATGTTCACGCGAACACCTGCTAGGCCCTCATCATTGAATCTAAGCAGACAAAAAAAAAAGAAATTAAAATGTAATTCCACATCTAATCTTGTTGTGGCAGAGAGAGAGAGCGTTTAAGCTTCAGTTTGCATCATTTCCCCTCTAGTTTTCTCTCCTGTCTGTACATTCCAGATATTTTTGTAGTGAAAGAATTCCTCAGCCTTTTGACAATTACAGAGTGTCTGAAATTTCAGGCCTGAGCTGCTTGGGCTGTAGGAGAGAGAGAGAGAGAGAGAGAGAGGGAGAGAGAGAGAGAGAGAGAGAGGAAGAGAGAGAGAGAGAGAGACTGGGCTCTGAGAGCTGTTGGCACTAGCCATTCTGCATAAGCCCTACCTCTGTCTCACTTTTGATTCGCTTAAGCAAATGTGGCGTGCCCGGCGATCAGGAGCCCATTGGTTAAATGTCCATTAATGGGACAATTGGGGTTGGCTGGCAGCAGCCCCTGGTGTTATCTCTGACTTCAGAGGGCAGTCAGACGTGGCAGGAGATGCTGAGTGTAGATTTACGCTGTCCCTGCAGTGGAAAAAGAAAAAGGCTTTTGCTTGAAAAAAAAAAACATGAAAACCCTGTTGGGAATTTCATTGAAAACAAGGAGCAGTAGAATTCCAATGCACATGCCAGGGGTTTCATGCCAAATTACCCTTTAATGGGATATTAAATGGCAGGAATCTCGGTGAATGTTTTTCTTCTTGCTCAGTACCAGATTTTGCCCCATCTGATATGATATAAATCATTGTACGCCAAATAATTCTAATGTTTCTATGAAAGGGGAGAGTGAGTGATCATGGGCAGACATTTCACAGAGGTTTGACACTGGTATAGTACATTTCTGTTAAGGCTATACTGTTGAAGCATAACCAATCAATATCACCTCTTCATTTTTGTTTCATTTTGAATTGGTCTACTTTCCAAATCTAGCTATTGATGGTATTCTTTTAGTAAGTTAGCGAACAGCTGGTTTGCTCAACAAAGTTTCCAAAGAGTCGTTTTTATGAACTCTGTAGAGTGGATAAGCTCATCTGCCAAATTAAGAAAATTAACAGCTATTGTCTTTTTCCCTTGTAATAAACCTTGCGTCATTTCACATTAAAACTATTTAATTGTTTTCTGTTTACTCTCCTATTTCTTGCAGTTTAATACCTTGAGAGTACTTGCTAGTTCTAATAAAAAAGCTAAAATGTGGTTTATGTGTTTATAATGTTTTTGAGGGCCAAAACGTTGTTTTGTTTAGTCATTCTGAGAACACACTCTGTTCTAATTCAATAATCTTTTTAGACAGGACAGTGCTCAAGACGTACTGGGACACATAACACTGTAAAGCTTACCTGTGTGATATGGCATTAAAGTGACGTGTTACAAAGGCAGGCCACATTCAACACATAGTCAGAAATATGTTAAATGAAAACAGTAGTGTTTGACTGGGCCACTGAGACTCGTAAGAGCCTTTAAAATTAGGTCACAGCAAGTGCCAGACAGTTATTGAATCCTGGAGAATTGTATGCCGTTTAAAAAGAGCTTACATATCATCTCCCTAAATGGAAAGGTTTGGTACCAGCATGACTCAGAGGGTACCTAGGATGGAGACAGAGCATACAGTACATACTGATTACCGTCACTGTCTTACATGGATTAGGTTTTAGCAGGTTCTAGGTGGACAGGTGGAATTAAATAGTCTTCCTAAGTCTTACACAGTCATTATTAGCCCATAGTAGCTGGTCTGCGTTTCATCTTTATTTTAACTACTTACATAACGTATGCTGCAGGATATCTTCCATCATCAAGAGATCCTTCATTTCTCTCAACTCATTTATCATACAAAAATAAGCACTGTAATGAATTATACAACAGCCCAATTCTGGGTGGAAACTGAAAGAAAAATCTTTTTTTTTTTTTTTTTCAGCAAGAAATGTCACAGTAGTGTTTGTTGAGTGATGAGGGAATGTGTAATTTAGTAAGGCTAGCTGTAAGAGGAGGCCACAAGTGAGTGGGAAGACAATACTTTACTGGGCTGGATGGTGACAATAAGCCTCCCTGTGACACTGATGGATGTGGATTCCTCCCATGGAGGCTCATCTCAGGAATCCAGCACGCTGCACTGGCCACGGCTCTCTCTTTCCACCCTTTCATAATAAAGGAGGATGGAGAGAGAGGCTGTTCCAAGAGAGAGGTCCTGGCCAAGACTCACTGGGTCCAGGTCTGGCCTTCAGAATGAGTGTGGAAGGGGGGGGGGGGGGGCGGGGGGGGCTAATATGGCTAGTCTATATTTCTCCAGGAGGGGATGGGGCTGTCAGGAGAAGAAAGTGAGCGCAGCGGCGATGAGTAAGAGACTGAGGGAGAGTGGCATATAGTGACCTTCCTCTGTCAATGTGTTTCATTTTAAAAGGCTGGAATGAGTGAGCGAGTGAGTGAGCGAGTGAGTGTGGATGAGTCCTGTAGAGAGGGGCCTCTAAAACAAGGTTATCTACTAGAGGTCATCCATGATGTTTTTTATGGATGATGTAAAGTAAACCAGGCACTCTCACCAAAGCAGAGGCCGCTATGATGTGCAGTAGGTGTAGGGGCTCCAGGTGTCTCCCTGGGTGTGGTAGTAGTGATGATGGTAGAAGTAGGGTCCTGGTATTTTGTCGTGGTGCAGCTAGATATGAGTGACAATGGGAGGCAGGGCCCCGTATGAAAAAAATGTAGGCCCCAGAAACTGGCTGTGATGCAAACAGAAACAAGTAGTACAGAGCAAGTGTTCATTAAGATTCAAACAATCCTTCCATAGAGAAGTGTGAACTGACAAACATCACCCCAGTCCTGTTTACATAGAACTCTTAACATAGACGACAAGAGTGGAAATGAATGAGTATGGCTTTCCTCAGAGTGATCATTTTTAAATCATCACTGTGAGTCTTGAGAGGTGCTCAAATAACACGCATACCCAACAATCAGCACGTCAGAACACACAGCTGCCTGGGTAACACACTAACCCAAGCTGTATACAACACAAATTGGTTCCATTTTAAAAACAGCCTAACATCTAAAAATTGTCCACAAGTGTGTTCCCACAGGAGGGCTGTGGAGGGAAAGAGAGGTCTGATGACAGACTAGAGGTGTGACCTGGAGTGGTCTGACCGGTCAAAGCTCTCACACACACATCATAGAGGCCCACACTAAGGGCCTTGAGCTTCAAGCCACCCCATCATGGAATTGCAACATAATGATGCAGAGTGGAGAGCAAACATATCATTTTGGTTCCAGCTCCCTAAAAGGATATTTTAGTCCAAGAAAACACTTAAAAATCCAAGCAAATTGTGTTTACACAAGACTTGCTATTCTTTTTTCTGTGGTTTTTGTGTATTGCAAACAATCTCCATTTGTCTCAGAACCTATTATTGAGAAAGCCTGGTGGAAATACCCCTGCGATGTTTGGGAAACATTGTTGTTTTGTCTGTACAGTACCTGTTCAATCAATGAGGGGTTATAATGATAAGGCATCTGGGAAATAGTTTAAGAATGAGTCTTCTGAACCTTACCTCGGAGGACGTCATCGGGGATATCGTTACGATATTAATACGCCCCTTGAGACTCATACACCTCTGTTGTCGTTAGGTCAGTGTTTGAAGTATGCACGTAGAGATCCAAAGATATGAGGACTCCTCTGGAATCGGTGTCCAACCGCAGGCCCTGCTCTCTGTCCTGATGACTGTTTCCATGCCAACCATCTGCGGCAGACATGTACTGTATAAATCTCTGTCACGCTAATCTTTGCCACGGCCTGATGTTCCCCAGAGATGTTGCTGGTGGTGGTCTGGCTACTTTTTTTGTTCAAATTGCCTGGCAATACTATTGAACACACACACACACACACACACACACACACACACACACACCCACACACACACAGAAAAACACACACAAACACACACACACACACACACACACACACACACACACACACACACACACACACACACACACACACACACACACACACACACAGAAGGAGAGCCTTAACAACGTATTTACTTTCTCATTGAAAGGCGCTCCAGCCCTCTCATTTGGCTGATTTACGTGCTGTGATTAGCCTGTGTTTACTGCCACTCGTAAACAGAGAGACTCTGGGATGTTTAAACGGCTGAAACGCTGTTATTATTTCTTCATCTCCAAAGACAAAGTGTGATTCTCTTGGGATTGTTGTTATCTTTTTCCACAATGACTGATCCATTGTGGTCTAGGAATGTCACTGTGTCATCTGCCTCACAGACGTGGAAAAGGCCATAAATAAACTGAAGGATACAGCTGTCTTACAATGGCTGTTTTTTGTACAGTATGTGTGTACCAGCAGGTGTGTGTTATTTAATGTATTTAGCAAAAAGTCTTATCACAAAATGCCTGAGGACAGCAATAATGCGATATGGGAACTACTGTAGCAGGAGGTAGTATAGTGATTGTTGACCTGGATCTACAGTATTCCTCTCAACACTCTGTGACTTTACAGTTTGGACTTAAATGGAGGATTATCCAACTCAAGCAACACATTCAAGTCAAGGCCATGATAGATGTTTATACTGAAAAACTAAAAAGGTCTTGATTGAATGCTGACACTCTTTAATACCATCATCCAGTATAGATGAATGTACTTCACAGGGATAGAGTAGGCTGCCATGCGTCTTATTACATGTACATCTTTTCCTTTTACTGGTTGTGTGAACTTCCCTCGATGTCTCAACGGTTGTAAAACCCATAAGTAAAGCAGGCACTAAAGACTAATTTTCCATAATGTGTCTGTGTCTGTGGCTGTCTGAGTGTGACTGGCTGGCCCTGGCCCTGGCCCTGGCCTGGCCTGGCAGTGTAGGAGAGTGGCAGTGAGGGCCTGTGGAGCCCCAGCCTCTGGGATGCTCAGAGCCAAGGCATCACTAACTTCATTCACAGACTCCTCTTGACATTTAAAAAAGAAAAAAAAAAAAGCACAGACCATTTGAAACTCTCCGAAAAATAGGAGGAAAAAAATGGCACTAAACCCTCCAGTGTGTCAGTCGACAGTGTACCTACTCAGTCCCCTCTCCCTCTCCCTCTCTTTTCATGGCTGTGATTGAAGCCTTCAATAGGTTATTGTCAATACAGTTACAATGTGTAGATGAAGGTAGAAGTCTTCACCAGTTGAACTACCAACAAAAGATTTGGCTCAAGATGTAGGCCTGGCCACATAATCCACTTCATTGTCTGTCCTTTTGGGTTTTTAAAGGTAATGGTTAAAAAGTTGGCCCAACAGTTGGCCCATTGTTGCATATGTTTTGCTGAAAGCTTGATTTTTCTGTTAGAAATGGTAGCAGTCATGATGACTCATAATAGTGTAACTCCTGAGTCATACCCCTCTGATTGGCCTCCTTGGGCATGTGTGTGATGCCTGTTTCTCTCTGTCTGTCTTTCAGGAGCTAAGTGGGAAACAGGCTGAGCTCACTAATTAAGTGTATGTGTATATGTGTGGGTGTCTACTAATTCAGTAGAACATTTGGTTTGTGCACACAGGGCTGGCGTATTTATTGTTGTGTGTTGCTAACAACAGCAGCAGCTGGTTATGATATGCAACCACCCTCCTAAGCAGGTGTACTTTATTCCCCTTTCATTTGTCAGTGTTTGTTTTTACTTGTTTTTCCTATGTTTCGTTTCACCGTTCTTTGTGCAGTGTTCACTGCCCTTTATTACCCGCGGTGATGTTAAGTGAGCAAGTATTTTTGGACCTTCAGCGCAACGCCAAAAACCATCAGACTTCTTTGCTTTCCCCATGGCGATCTTAAAGAAAGTCAATGAAACCCTGCTGTCAGTATAACAGAAATGCAACAGCGTAGTAGACTGACTTTCAGTAGCAAAAAGAATACAAAAAAAAAGAACGAAAAAATAATAAAAGCCCCGCTATGATTTATTGACAATATAGTTATAGTTATAGTTTCTTTGGCATGGTCATTGTTTTAAAAAATCTGAGTTTTAGATGTTTTAGGCACAGGGCTTTGGAAATAGAGTTGTGCGTGCCGTGTTCCGTTTCCAGATCTGGGGTCCAAAGGTCCCCGGGGCAGTGGGTCTTTCTGGTTCGGGCAGCGGGCGGGGTCTCGGGGGGGCGCTGGGTTGACGACGCGTGCATCCACACCCTCCGAGACTGCAGGACGCGTCACACAAACATGCCTTTTATGGGACTGAATGGCATCTGGACACTGGCTGCCTGAACACTGAACCCTCAAAGATTTCAGCCTCACTGCACAGAAAGCCTATTCCATTACCAAACAGTCAGACACTGTACTTGTCTTATCGGACTGTACAGATTACAGTAACTAGCTCTGAGACAAAAGAGGTTGATACAGAGGGTGCATTTTGGCACCGTGATAATCCATTGTGTTTTGTATGGCTGTCGTCATTAGCAACCAACTCATACCCTGATGGACACAATAGGAAACATTGACCTAATATTATTTGAGGAACATAACAACACTGCAACACATGAAAGCAATATAATTGGGGTGTAATTACAGCGCTGTTGTTATGCAGAATGTAGCATATTTTAATCAGTGCCAATCCTTTCTCTACAGTTGTACTGGTAGTAATCAGACTAGATTGAGATGCATGGAATATGCCTGCAGCTCCCATTAGCTATGCATGGTAGACCACTGCATCTCTGGTGAAGAATTACTGCTGTCCTCTGAAAAAGGGGAACGTACATTTCACTCTGATATTGACAGACGGAGTCAGAGAGACTCCGGTCAAACATTAGAGAGCAAAGCTGGAAGGGAGAGGAGGGAGAAAAAAAAACAGTGTAATAATTTCAAGGTTTTCAAATGGCCCATGAAGCCGTGGAAGAAAGCTTGTTCTTGACATATAACAGATACAGTTTTTCCTCACAAAAGGGAGAAAAATTATTCCATTTATTTTGGCTCGACTGCATGAGAACAGTCAATTTTAGGCACCTGAAGCCTGCTTTTGTGTCGATTAACTATCGTCGCTTGACAAAAAAACTTGGCATAGATTATCTATGATGGCGTCAGCGGCATAAGAAAAAGTGCGCGACACCCAAAAGTGTCGACTTGACATCATTTTTGTTGATGGACAGTTGTCGGCAGTGACGAACGATAGAGCATTAATGACCTTTTAGTCACTTCGGCAAGAGGTGAAATAGAGCAAGAGAATGGGTGAGAGAGACTGATGAAGAGAAATAAAGTATTAGGGGAGACATAGGGAGATGAAGCAAGATACGGCCCCGAAGGGAGAAAGGAAAAGAGCGAGAGAGTGCAGAGAACGCTGCCAGACAAGAGTATGAAAGGATTTTGCTGGAATGCGCTAGTCAGTTGAAACCCTGAAATCCCAAGCTGTGGTTTGTTCTTCTTGGTAATCACATCCTCATATCTCTCTCTTTCTCTCTCTCTAAGAATCACAAGCTGGTTTGGGTGTGTGTGTGTGTGTGTGTGTGTGTGTGTGTGTGTGTGTGTGTGTGTGTGTGTGTGTGTGTGTGTGTGTGTGTGTGTGTGTGTGTGTGTGTGTGTGTGTGTGTGTGTGTGTGTGTGTGTGGGGAGCTCTGTGGAGTTCAACTATTACTGAAGAAATGGGAAACAACAGGAAATTTCATAATCAGCCTCACATTAGCCTTGGGCTGTCCAGGCCCGGCACTGTCAGTGCGGGTCACGGCACATGTGAACGTTTTCGGAAAACAAGCGTTGAGCAGTGAGAGGCGTTTGGAATGATTAGGTGCCTGTTTGGCCCTGCAGGAGTCTGGATGCCGGTCTGGACTCCGGATTTAGGTCTTTGGAAACTAAAGGTCTGATGTGAGAGGTGGCGGCACGCAGCAGTGAAATCTGTCTGTCCTTTCTCTGCTGTCAGGGAGGGTTTGGACCCGTGCGGGTTAAGGACATGGTTTTCCACTGCTGTGTAGGAGACCAACCCTAGCACTGTGTCCCCACCCGACCTGCCCTGCTTGTAAGAAGCGTGGGAACAAATTCCAGTGAAAATGTGCGACTGAATTTTCATTAGAGAAGAAACGTTGAAAACACCCGTCGGCGATAACTTGCGGTGGTGGCAGTACGAGTGGCAGCTCATTAAAACGACTGAACACGTTTCGACATTTTCTTTACAGGAAAATGTGGTGCGGGCGTCTCTGGGGCTGTGTGTCGATGGGGGATCTGGGAGGGCAATCATCCTAAATGAAAGCAGCTGGCGTCCACATAAGAGAGAGGCTCACCTCAATCAGGATAGGCCAGGCCTGGCGTAATGCATTGTCCAATCACACAGCAGCCACTGCTGATTACCTTATCCCAAGATGCTTGGGTAGCGGTGCACAGATGGAGGCCAAATACCCAGCTACACCTGAGCTGACCTGGAGCTTTGTGCTAGTGTGAACTTTAACACAGATGGGTCCCTCTTAGTTTAGTCTCCTCCCTCACCCCCCCCTCCTTTAAAGCTCATTGGCCCATGCTGTGTGTTTTGTTAACTCAGATGGGTGTGCCTGACGACTTTATGGGCAGGAAATCCAGATGCTCTGGTCTCTTTTAATGGACCTCGGTGGGTGCCAAGCCAGTGTCATCATCATCATCATTGCTCCCATTTGAGGAATAGACATGTCTCTTTCTTTTCTTACCTTTCTTTTTCCATATTCTCCATCCCTTTCTGCCTCTCTCTCTCTCTCTCTTGTTCTCTCGTCTCTCTCTTACTTGCTCATTTTCTGTCTCATTTCAAGCATAATTATCTGTGCCCTGTCTCGTTTTGTTTTCAAACATAATATTAGAGAGTGTGGTTTGATTAATGTTAAACATTCTCTATTCTATTATTCACTGTTCGTCTACTATTAAAGATTCGGGCAAAGATTCAGGCATCTGCAGCCTACTGTATTTGTTTTGCATCTGAATCAAGAGTGAAGACAGAGGAACACATGTTGCTACAGCAGGAGTGAATGTGACTGGACCCCACGCACACATGCCCTCCTAACCAGCCCTCAAGCTTGGGCTTAATTAATCCTCATTGACCTCCGGGTAAAGTCATGAAATTAACATTTTTCTTCTGTTGTGCTTTCAGAAACCATGGACCATGGATCAAGTAAATGTGACAAGTGAGTGTAGTTTACAGATTCCTTTTTTGACGTGCTACTTCGGACTAGCGTATTTCTTTATTTTTACTATGATTATTAATTACTGGTAGAGCTCTCCGTAATTGTGCGTTCTCTCTGTCTGTTCAGCAGTGTTCAGAAGGAGAAGGTACGGGGCAAAGATGAGACATACTGGAAAGAGATCAACGCAGCCATGGCCTTGACGAACCTGGCGCAGGGAAAGGACAGCACATCAGGGACGACCAGCTGCATCATCCAGAAGTCCTCCCATATATCAGAAATCAAGACTGTCAAAGTGCCTATGGTGCAAAAGTATTAGCCTTCATCTCCCCACTCTATGCAAACATTCCGTTTTTGAAAACTCAGAAGAGTCAAACGAAACAAGTACTCTCTTCTTTTGTTTTGTTGATATTATGGTGGTACAGTGCAACAGAAGACAGCCTCCTCCTTTGTCTGTTAGTGTTTTCCTGCACATGCATTAGACAAGTGTTGATCATCGTTAACTGCAGTATTCTAAACGAGACACTTTTGTAATGTTAACTTATTTGATGAATCAGATTTTTGTTTTTATACTCCGAAATTTGTATTGTACTTTGCCAAAGTGCCTTTTGGAAGTAACACGCCATCCATGGTTAATGTACGGTTGCAGTGTGCCTCTTGGTTTACACAGGACTAGATGAGTGAAGTAGACACTCATGGTAATTTAAGAAGCTTCTTCTTCTATGTGTGCCTTACAGAGTGAATTAACTCACCATCTGAGGCACTGCTGACCTTAAATAGCTCTCTGTACAGCTCTCATTAATCAACACACACACACACACACACACACACACACACACACACACACACACACACACACACACACACACACACACACACAATGGCATTGTGCATGTTTTGTCTGAGTCTTCATTATGACTGTAAATGTAGCACTGTTATGTCTCAGCCAGAAACCATCTCTGACCTGCCAACAATAACTGAATACATAGATAAGTTGACTCAGCCAACACTCACACTGACATGAGCACTAAGAGGTTCAAATCGATTCGCAGCACCACTGTTCTGCTGTCGATAGTCACCACCTTCATCATGCTTTCCACAGATCGTCCTTGGCTTTTATTTTCAGAGGAAGGACTCTTATCGGGGCTTTTAGCCGCAAGCAAATGTTGAATTAGCACCAGCTTATGGTCACACACACACACACACACACACACACACACACACACACACACATATAAGGACACATGCGAACACATGTACACATGCACACACACACTTTGAGGTTTGGTGCTGTATCTGTTTAAACAAAGAGGGCCATGACCTAAAGGGATGTTTTTGTTTCTGTTATCAGTGTTGTATTATATGAAGAGTGTTGCCTTTTCACATGTTTCCGTTCAGAACAAGGTACTTCACAGTGAAGAAAAACACACCAGCTCACCAGTCTGTTTGATCCTCACTCCTCTGCCATCTGTTCAGAATTAAATTCAAATTGCTGTTTACAAGAAGCCAGAGACAGACTTAAGTTTTACTTCGTTAAAAAAAAAAAATTGCATTTCAGTATTACGTAACTCTTTGTCAGCCAGCAAGTGTTCAAGTGTTTCTTATTGTGAGTTTGTTTATTGCGGTTGTTCAGTTATATCAAAGTTTTACTTGGTTTTACTTAACCATACTGCATTAAGTATTCCTTTTTTGACTGAATGGAAAGAATCTCCTTAAATACTTATAAAGTATGTATGTTATTTACATTGTAGCAACCGATGCCAAGTACACAATTGAGAGAAATCAAGTTGAACTGTTTGAATAACTGTAGTTGGCTATTTCTGCCAACTCACACATTGTTTGTATATCTTCAAGGTACTGTTTGTGTGTCAAAATGTACACTTCTTTATTCTTTGTGCTGTTTGGCCTTTTGTTTGACAACCTAGTCTGTACTAGTGGTCAAAGAGTTATTAAGAAAAGCTGCACAAAGTTACTTTTAGAACTACTTCTAATCTTGAATGTGCAAACCGGTAAAAGCTGCATTTAGATCTCTGTTCTCCACCAGAAACATACTGCCTCTATTGAGAACTTATGGGATTGAGGGGGAAAAAACACAATGTGTTGATTATACATATCTTGGTGAAAAAAAACCTATATTATTCCCGTTAGCGTGCCTATGGAAGCATAATAAAAGGAATCGCACTAGCCAATCCCCAGGCACTATTTGCTTATGCGGGTACTGTGGGTCCACATGTGTTTTTTATACACCTGATCCAGTCAGGAGCGCTGCAGGGTAGGCTAGCCCTCGCTCCGTGTGTTTCTGATACCTCTCCATACGACTGGAGAAGCCAGAACCCTCACACCAAACAAGGAGGCTACTAAAACACAGAGCACCCATTGTTACAGTACCTAACTACATGCTTCGGTACTGTACATATCTCTGCACAAACTCTGCATTCAAACAATGCTGACAAACGGAAAGCAATTACTTTTTGTCATATGTTAGAAAATCTATAAATTATTAAGGATTGTAAAAAAAAAGAATAAAAGAAACTGTTGACAATAGTCTGTTTTTTTATTGTTAAGTTATATGAATTCAAATTTTGATAGAGACTGGATTTTTATCCAATGACCAAATGCATAATATCTCATTGTATTGTCTGATTTGCTTTTATGTAAAAGTTGTTTTTCTTTTTTTAAACTATGGTAGCTTCCATAAAGCAATGAATAAACCTTTGAAGAAATTATATGATATTTTGCTTTATTGCTCAATTTGGCTTCTGGAAAATATTGCTCCTTGTTTTATTTTTTTGTCCATATTTTTCTCAGATCAGTTAGCTTCAATAGTATGACTTTTACAGAGATAACTAGATACTTAGGCTTTGTAGCGTAATTATCATTGTCAACTTCTGATTTAGTCAAGAAGGTAATAGTTAGTAAATTTAGTTGCACATTTTCTTAAATGCATTAATTCAGGTTACCATGAAATCAACGTATTAAGCATTTACTGAGAGTTGTTTTTTGTAAACATTTGAGGTAGTTCTGTTTTTAATTCAGTCAAAAAATGTTAACCGAAAGTATTGCATCACTATTGCTTGCAGTCACTATAGGGAACAAAAGTTAGCAAAAAGGTTGAAAAAGGTCCACAACCTTTTTGTGGATTTGCGTGACACTGAGACATAAACTGATCACTGTTATCTGCATTTAAACTGCAGCTTTTGGCATTTTTGCAAAAAGAGTCCTCCCCTCCCCTCATCTGATGGATAATTCACTCAACGTACAGCCTCACAAAATATAATGTAGCAATTCATCTCTGATTGGGCCCGGGTTCAAAAGAATCATTTTGAATAGAGACCCATTAATTATCCTGCACACAATTGTCTGGTTTTCCTTTAGTAAATACTGCAACACTAAAGACAAATACAAGCCCAGAAATAGATTGTTGGAGAATGAATGGGAATAATGTAATTTCCTCTGTACAAACACGTCACCCAGCGAGGGTCTTAATTCTTACCATCAGTAGATACAGCTCCAAATGTGGGACATGCTTGTTTACAATACAAGAGGCGTGGTTTCTAAGAGCATTCTGTGAGCTAAACAAACAAATCAGACAAACCCTCCTTTCAGCTTACTGTATACATCAGGGGATGTCTACCACCACACATCAGTGGTTTGGGCCCCTATGTTTGGTGTCACTGGTATTTCTTCACCTCTTTCATTGACATTCTAAAAATACTTTCTTCAGGAGGTTGATTAGCATGTGGACACATAGAAGACAACAATTCCATGCATGCATATTATGTTGAATGGCATAGGGTTAGGGTTATGGGTTTGGGTTAGGGTTAGGGTTAGGGTTAGGGTTAGGGTTAGGGTTATGCAATGAAAGTGGACAACCAAGCGATAATTGTGCAGTGATCGGGCTGTGTCTCTCTCCTCTGTTGGGCTTGAGGAAGAGTGAATTCATGGCACACAGGCGCTAGGTGTGTCCTTGTCCTTAGGGTTTGGTCTTGGCAGCCCACTCCCTTGCCGTGCTCCTATTAATGGCTCTACCATGCCACCGCTTCACTCCGCCCGCCCAAACCTGAGCCCAGCCGCAGGGCCAGGGCCAAGGCCCCTCTCATGCCAGGAGGACGGAGGAGAGAGAGAGAGAGAGAGAGAGAGAGAGAGAGAGAGAGAGAGAGACACAGAGAGAGGGGGAGAGAGAGAGAGAGAAAGGGAGAGAAAGGGAGACAGAGAGACAGAGAGAGGGGGAGAGCAAGGATTCCTTACTCAGCCAATGGGAGTGAACACCACAAACTGTGGGCGCTGCTTGGCCCTGGAAAGCCCTCCACCCCTTGGTTCCATAGTTCCATCTGTCAGTCAGGCCCAATCACGCTGGGGCTTATTGAGGGGCCAGCGGCGCAGCGAGGGACCAGTGGGGATCCAGTGGATGTACCGGCTCCCAGAGCCAACTGGAGCTCACCTCTGCCTCAGAGACAGCTATCCATGACACTTCCCAAAATAATTCAGGTGTTTTGACCCCGTCTCTCTGTTCTCATCTCTCATTAAGTGCACTGGCAAAAACCCACCAGGCTGAGCAATATTTTCCATCGAAAACTAAGCGATATTCAGCCTGTTTTTCTTTCTTTCTTTCTTCTTTTTTTTCATGCCTCCCATTTGCTGAAAGATTTGAAAGCGTTATCTCGAAGTGGGAGACGGACAAGTGGAGATGCTCGCTTGGCGATGGACTTGACAGACTCCAGATCACCTTTGTTATTCACCCAGCCAGGAATTTGTGTTACCATCAGAGCAAACCACACGGAATGAAACACAAGAACAGTACAAGAACAGACGTTCTGAAAATCATTTAAGAAATGAAAAAATTATTTCCTATTTAGTGAGGAAATATGACTCCTTCAGCATGCTGAAGTAATTAGTTACCTTGCAGAGATGCTCCAAATGTCCACTCATTAAAGCCAGTCCTTGTGCACTCAGAACTCATGAGGAAGAAAACATTCCATTTTTTATTCAGACATTACTGAAACAGTTTAGTGATTAAAACTGGGTCCGGCCCTGCAGTCATCTCAACAATAGGGCTTGATAGGGTATTGATCAGCTATAACTTTATGTGTGTATTTTGAAGTGAAGAGGCGTTCTAAAAGCTATCCCTTAAGTCATAGACACTGTTGTCATTTCAGCTTTTATCATGTAGAATCCCTGGGTCAAAGAAGTGGTGGGCCGCAGTCTTTGAACTGCTGGAGGAAACACAATGACCTAAACCAAAGAACCCTCCCTGCTACAACAAATCAGTTCATCTATAATCATAAAGAACATGATGTAACATAAACACGGTTATTTGGAAGTTATAGTTATAGTTATGCTTTCAACCCTTTGCATCCAAACCCAGAATTTGATCATTTATCATTTCCTCAACTAATACTTTAGACCACTACTGTTAAGAGTCAGACAGAAGAGGTTTATTTTGTTATATTACATTTCTTAATGGATTATTTCCTCAAGATCTTTTTTTACTGGTTTTAAAATAAGGGATGAATACTGGCATTGTTTTCCCCTCCTCATTTTATTATTGTATTAAAGCCACAGATGTTTAACTCTTCTCCTGGTTCCAATTCTGTTGCAAGGTGGTTACCACTTTCTGAGTCTGCTTTTTACAAAGCTAACCTAAGGCAGTCAAAAATATTTCCTGTCTTCAGATCATAATAAACTCCTGAAACCACAAGAAAATCCTCTTATTAGCCAAATGAGGACATGTTGGATGTTTTTTTTCAGATGGACATGTTCTCTGTTTTGTTTCGTCAAACCGCCTGCTTTTTAAACAAGGGAAAAAAGTAACACAGGTTATAACAAAAGGGTAACTGTGCTTGTGAGTACATGCTGGAGAGGCAGGCGTGTTATTTTGACTCGACAATTGGGGAACGGTCAAAAGTGAACAGATCAAAAACGAGGAATACGCCAGATGGACAAGTTGCCAGAAAACATTCTTCCCAAAGAAGGAGAGAACCCCTGCCCTGTCATGGAATTAGAGCTAGTGGGAAAAAGGCAAAGCAGGAAATATCTTTCTCATATCCTGTACCTGGACAGGTTCTTCATGTCTGTGTTCATGACTTTTGGGAATGTCCATACATGGATGTTCTTGGTCACCTAATACATACCCAAACTCCATTCG
The DNA here is from genome assembly GCF_951799395.1 of Argentina silus. NCBI lineage: Eukaryota > Metazoa > Chordata > Actinopteri > Argentiniformes > Argentinidae > Argentina > Argentina silus. The sequence goes on along the minus strand of NC_139655.1, from coordinate 7,753,265 downwards.
AACCATTCATACATAACATCTGCATTTACATATAGCACATAACAAGCATGACATATCTACTCTCCACTACAAAGACCATAAATCCATGGTGGTGGAATTGGCTTTATCTACGCTTAATGTGCCACTGAACGCTTCGAATGATCATTTCAGAGTTGCTTCCAACTTCAAAACAGCTCTGTTATGCACAGCCACATGTAGTGGAACTCCCTAAATGTTTATTTGAGGATAATGCCTCCTTGTATCACGTCTTAGTCCAGCCAGGAGTCAGAGCCTGCAGCTGAGGACCAGACACATGGAGCAGTAACACTGAGAGAAAATGGCTGGTTTCTAACCCCCTAAATCCCTCTCATAATTGGTCTGTTTTAGCTCTCTGGAGAGACAGACCTGGCAAAACAACGTGAGCTTCCAACGGGATTGTGGGTAAAAGCCAATTTGCACACACACAAACACACTGCCAACATGGAGTAACAAGATGAATATGACCAGGAAATCGATGGCCAGGAATACATTATTGATACCTTGTGGCAGCTTGTTGATTCCCTGCTGAAGAAAACAAAAAGACACTCATGGTATCCCATCACGTTATGCTGCATATTGGAATCCATTTTGTCTAGTTTCTACATTATCTAAGCTTTTGGACCTGTTTCCAAAGTTTCTCAGTCTGGGATTTGATTTAATATAATATACTACTATGCTGTGACTGAGAGTCATTGTCTACAGAATGGTACTCCATGGCTGCATCAGCAATAGTCTCTAGCCTAGTGTGTCATCCTTTCTCTCCCATCTTCCCCTGGATTAGACATGCTCTGTGCCTCAGGAGAAATCCTGTTGCCGTCACATAAAAGAAGTAATCCGCTGTACCTCTCTGCTCTAGATTCAGATTAATATTTGGCATTCCATGTCTACAGTGAGGGTCAGGTCAAAAACGTTGTTCTTCACCAGTAGCAATGGGCAGGTCTCAGAACAGAAGCCATAACCACTCATAAAATAATGACAGCTGGGGGATCACAAATAAGACGAAAAAAGACTTGGGTCGATGTCTCTCTGTGTAATATTTCTTAAGAGAAACATTAAATACATTCCTGACTACAGTCAAGTGAAACCACGTCAATGCTGCAGATGTAAAAAATGGCAGCTGCTGGAGGAATGTGGTTTGGCAAGGATGAGGACAGGGAGACTGTAAGGTCCTCTCACGTTAACACTTTGTGTTTGGAAACACAGAGATACATTGTTGATGGACGGACTCTGCCTCTCCTTGTTTGAATCGCATGTCTGCATGTGCAGGGTATCATATCTCATTGACTGTCGCATGGAAAAATTAGACACAAAGGCTTCCATGTGTCCAGACCATACTCCCGGTACAGTGAAAAAAATAAAAATATTAGACATAAGCACAACTACTACAACACATGCACACATGCCCACACATATTCACATACACATTCTCTATTTTTTTCTCTTCCCCACTCTCTCTCTCTCTCTCTCTCTCACACACACACACACACACACACACACACACGCACACACACACACACACACACACACACACACACACACACACACACGCACACACGCACACACACACACACACACACACACACACACACACACCCACACCCACACACACACACACACACACAAAAGAGAGCATGATATTACACATACGGGGAGGTGATCTGTCTATAGAGCAGAGAGAGTGTGCATCTAGACCTGGCAAGCAGCATGGCATGAGTGTGGCAGCCAGCTCTCAGGGCCAGCAAATAAATATGGCTCACAACGCTCGAGCCTAGAGCCCCAGCCAGAACTGTAATGTTACCATAAATCTGGAATCAAATGGGCACACTCCGCCAGTGCAGGAGCCCATACTTCCAGATGTAGGTATGGACTTTTATTTATTTTTTTCTCATCTGATATATAGACACGGCCTATGTAAAATCTCATGGCGGAGCCGTCTGGATTCATGCTCTCGCCGTAGGAGATTCACAGTTTAATGAAGCCAAGTTACGATGCACTCCGCATGGCCATTCCACTTTACTGGCCTGAAATGTATCATCCAGCGATATATTAAATATTATCTGACTAAGGAGTGTTCAACAGAGGGCTCTACTATCAAGACGCAGACGTCTTCATATACTGTGCCGTTTACAGTCATTTGATAACTAAGAATTTAAAGACAACCAAGAATGGCTAGACATATATTAGAGATGTGAGACTTAGATTGTGTTTCTCTGGAGTGTGATTGATTAGCCCACTTCATAGAATCAACGTTGAATTTATCTCCATCCACATTTTCATTGTATTACAGTGGCTGCTGTGTGTAAATACAGGCCAAAGCTATAAAAGCCAATGATCTACTTTAGGCTCCTAGACAGAGGGTAATGTATGTCATCCCAGATGCTCTGGTTATTCTCAGGCTTAAGTTTTGCATCGTTTCGTCCCATTGAGATGGATGCTACTTCATCTTCATCCACAGCTCATCGTCCTTAGAAGAGACCACAGGAATATTGGCCTACCACAGTAGCGCTTTATTGTATAACCTGCCCCATTATTTAGCACCACTTAGCCAATTGTACCGTTTGAGAATTCAGTCTTGATACTTCCATAAATCATACTGTATAGATAATGCCAAATGTTAATTATCATGATGAAACCTTTTAACCTGTACATTTGCATTTACATTTATGGCATTTAGCAGATGCCTTTATCCAAAGCGACTTACAACAAATACATTTGTTTAAGTAAGTGAATCATCTATCCATCAGTCATCATAAGAAAAAGTAATCAATGCTCGGACCAGGGGCCACTGGCAGTCACAATGCTAGAAGAAGGAAAACATTACGGGAAAGGTATCAGCAAGCTTTTTAACACTTCATTTGGTTGTACTTTTGCAGATTAAAGTGATTGTGGCCACAAAAATCCTGGTTGTGACCTCTATAAGGCTGTAGTTTCAGTTGCAGTGTTTAGGCAGAGAGAAAAAAATCAAGTTGAAAATAGGGAGAACAGTGACTGCTCCAAAAAAGATAAGATCAAGTCTTACATCTAGATGAACATAAACCACCTCAAATGTGCATTGGAAGCTTGGAGAGAGGAGGGACAGCATCAATAATGGTCGACTCTGATTCTGCCATGTCCGGGAGACGGGAGGTAGCCCTGGATCCCTTCAGCATTGAGGTGGGAGTGGGAAGCCCATGACCTCACCGAAATATATGCGCTACTGTCTGCCGCTTGATTGGACGAATGTAAATATTTGAGCTCCGAAATGCGCCTGCTGTGAAGCGAGGCCAAGGCATTCAGCACCATAAACGAATTCGGAGCCACTTGGGCCCCGTGGGTGAGGAGCCAGGACTGGGCCCCGTGGGTGAGGAGCCAGGACTGGGCCCCGTGGGGAACCCACACCGCTGTTACTGTATCTGCTTACCCAGGAGAGCTGGCGAGGGGTGGGGGCTCAGGGCTTTTATTATTGGGCCATTCTGAGCATATTGTTTGTGAAAGCTGATGTAAAGTTAGACCGGAGAGTGTTTTGGAGCCAGTGCCACTCTGCATTAAGCGAGGCTCAAGCTCAGCAGGGTATTAACGCTGTCCACATTACGGCTAAAGGTGGCGAGGTGTAGACAAAACAGCCAAACCCAAACGCCCCCGCACCCCTGGGCCCATGCAGTGGTGCTAGCATTACAAAATACACACACACACACACACACACACACACACACACACACACACACACACACACACACACACGCAAGCTTTTAGCAAGCCAAAATGAATGGGATGTCAGTTTACAGTACATCTGCCACAAACAGGCTCATACTGTACATACATAGTGCCTCTCCTCTCAAGTATCACAGTAAACTGTCTCGCCATCATAAACTCCATGATACCATCAATAAAAGTGGTAAAAGTCCAAAAGATTGATTTGAGATATTGTATGAATATATCATATAAGTAAAAAAAAATCAGCAACTATTAAGTGAACTTTTGGACACAAGATTATAGTCATATAGCTAACATTTAACTACAGTTATAAACATTTGTGCAACGAAATCATTTTAGTTGTACTGACCCTTTTTGTTTTTTTTGTCATAAATCTTTGAGGTTTTTCAGATATTAGTGTATTTTTTTTAGATCACAGAAATATGTGATGAATTTAATGTAGAATATTTGGATTTCATGAAATTATATTTTTCCATACTCAAAATTGTAATGTAGAAAATACCAGTAGCAAAGTAGCCAAGACGCAATTTTGGAATTTTAGCATAGTTTCTTACATTGGTCTCCAGTTTCTTATGACGAAATCACAGAATTTCAGGCAACAACGTTTACAGTAACTGTAATAGTGTGAGATGAACTAAAGAGAGAGAAGCCCCATCATATCTTGACCTTCATGGAGCTCTCAGTAACAAGAGATCAAAGACAGACTCTCTGAGACACTGACTTAGCAGGACGACTTGAACTATATGAAACACGGAGCAGATAGATCTCACAAATGTTGTTTTTCTTTGGAATCTGATTGAAACAAATACCTGTAATGAAGTGGAAACAAGATACTGACTTGGGCCTGGATTAAGAGAAACCTATGTACGTTTGATGTGACTGTCTTTGTGAAACTTCTATATATCGTCAATAATCTTCAGAGAGAGAGAGCTTTATTCTACTTAGCTTGTGGGAGGATGGGAGAGCTAGAGGTAGGGCCTGTGTTTTCAATTTCAATTGTCCCTCTTACATTCAAAGAACCTAAGCTTCCTGTGGTTCAGAGTAATAAAACGGACCTTAGGTTACATCCTGAGCACAATGCATGGCTGCAGACGGCCATGATGGAAACACGTGTGATGATTAAGCCTCAGGCTGCAAAGCACTGTGCAAACACCCTGGAACAGTGACAATGCAATGAGCAAAAGTGGCAAAAAAAAAACAAAAAAAGTGGCAAAGCCACTTTACAACCTCAGAACGTCATGTCAGATTAACCGTTTTTAGTGGTTCTGGTGCCTCTCTCAAACACTCCCTGACTATTCTGTCCAGGACACCCCTGGCATTTCACTGATGGGAAACAGTTCTTTTCTTGAAGAGTTTTCATGAAGTAACCCTGTATCTTCCAGACCCGCACAGACCTACATGTCTCATCAAATGAGGTGAAATTGGGGACTTTTGGTCTGTGTGGTTTGTGATAAATTCACTGGTTCAACCAAGAAAACCAGATCAGCTTGGCAAAGGTAAATAAGCAGTGCAATTATACAACAGGGGCAAGATTATTTATACAAAATAATGAATTTGTTTCTATACATGCCAATCATCTCACCCAAAGGGGTTTTAATAATATTGAGTGATGGAAGCCTAGCAGTAAAACATGCGGCTTTTCCATGGAAATGTGTTTCAGACATGTGGAAAGCTTACACCCAGCACATGTTGATACAATGTGATTAGTTTATTATAGAAACCAATCGCCTGGGTGTATGGATATTTGCTTCCATGTTGTAGCATGAGTGAGATCTGGAGGGCTTTCTGTGACATGCGGTGAATGACAGCACAGCCAAGGAATCCAGGAGCAGAGTGTGTCCAGAAATTTGCCACACGGGAGCGTAATAAACAAGGGAATTATGGGAGGGATGATGAATGGCCCTACTCATCCTTCCATTTTGTTTCCACAGGACGGTGGTGCCCCTGGTTCTGTCCTACACTGAGCCCTGTGCTTGTTGCCACAGTAACACGAGGCTAGGATGAAAGGATCCCCCGTGGGGAGAGGAGCTTCCGCTGCATGGGCGTGGAGTCGCCTTCCCCTGCTTACTTAGGCTTTTACATAGAGGTAAGTGTTTTTGAAAATAACAAGTGTAGGTTACAATGCAATCATTTAGGTATAAATTAGATTGACATAGTTTCAAATCCAAGGAAACTCAATTACAACCAAATTACAAGTAAAATTGACTTACATGGAATTAGGGCCACGGGTTCACACCAAACACGTTTCATATTCACTCCAAGTTCAGCTATTATTAAAATAGGAGCTATACATGTGTGACTGAGGATCGTGTGCTGTAGGCCTAGCTGTTACCTCTGATGATGTAGGCGCAGCTTATTGAGGGACACATCCACTGGGAGAATCCCTCACACTTTGGGCTGATCCTACCCCTCACATTGCCCAGCCTACACCATCCATATTCAGAGTGCTCCAAATGTTCCAAAGGACCTTGGAGACTGAGGTAGAGAGATGGAGTGAGAGGAGCCAACACAGACACAATTCAGGCCATATCCTGAAATCGGAAGCTCCTGAGGAAAGACAAAATGTAAGGAACTGCAACAATGTAAACAAGGGATTCAACGTAATTAAAGTGTTTCCACCTGCTGTGACAGAGTCATCTGTTCTGGGGTTCTGTTGGTATTACCTCAGAGGCTTCTGGTACTAGAGAGGGGAACCTAAAAGAGTCCAGGGCTTGGCAGAGGAAGGGGAGGAGCAAAGGGGCATTTTCCTCTACCTCAACTGAGAATGTAAACACTGAACAGTCTGCAGGCCTACAAGTGCCACAGACAAGCCCTGGGCACTAATCTGTGTTACCCTGTCAGTCACACTCTCACACAGCACTGCTTCTATCCAAAGCAAAGGCTATCCGCACAGTTAACCCATTAGCCCTTACTCCCCCGATAACACTCAGATGCATACATAGTATAATCTATTCAGTTCTTCTCTCTCCCTTTCTTTTGGTCTGCATGGCAAAACAATTAACTGATAGTGCCCGGCAATGAGCATGACAAAGTGAGTGACGTCTGGGAACCCGACACCTTATGAAACGATGCCCGACGTCTCGTAACATTTTTACACATGACAGCATGACTGCTCTCCTGAGAGGCTCGTCTGAGGGAGTGCTAAACCAAAACCCATACGGCGGCAGAGCAGAGGAGAGGAGAGGAGAGGAGAGAGGAGCTTGTGCTAATGAGACCCAGACCCGCTCTGTTAGCTTAGCACGGCCGCTCAGACACTCAGACACAGACAACAGTCTCGCCCCGTCCCAAGGGAGCCTTACTCTGACAGGAGGCTGCAGAGCAGAGGAGTATAGAGGGAATGGGACTATAGAACAGGGTAGAGTGGTGCAGTGGTTTTGGACGGTGAGCCGGTGATGGTTAAGTGTTTTGTAAGTGGGAAAATGTATATCTGCCTAAACTGCTATGGTAAGGTAAAGGTGGTGTAATGCAGATAGTTATATGTAGGTCTAATGAATGCTACAGTATGTAGTAGGTCTCTGTTGTTTGACTGAGACATATTTTCAGACAGCTGCCCTGACTGAGGACGACGGAAAGGAAAGCAGAACTTTTTTGGCAGACGTGCCAGTCCTTTCATAATCACACAGGAATTATGCACATCCCAGTTAAACCGTGGGTAAGAGTTATGGGTATAGTGGCGTTTCCTGAGCGTCTGCCCAAAAGATGATTTAGATACATCACAGGTCTGGGAACTAAGGAGTCCTCGGACACTGTTTAAACACACGTCTCTATTCTGTAGACGAAGCAATTCTAAAGATGTTTAGCGAAAAGCCCTCACCAAAGAGTGACATTTCCAACATGGTAAGTTGTGTAGGTCATTCTCAGTGAAGACTTGGATGAGGTAAAACACAATTACTTGCAAAGATTTATACTCGCTTAATAGAACTTGGCTCTTTATTTTACAATCTGCAAGGGTTCCTAAGCTCTGTTTGGAATAAGCATTAACATCAGAATCCTTTAAAAAGTATTTTATTCCGTTTAATACAGAGGGCGGTTTATAATTGTAATATGTATACATTAAATTTTACAATTCAGACAAGAATTATACATATTTCATGAATTCCTAAATACATTTCAATCATAAAGCCAATGTCTACTTCATTCAGGACAAATAGACCATACAAATCCCAAAGTAGTGTACTCAATAGACCTGTATGTATGGTTTCTTGATGCAGATAAATGTAACTAATGTTGGGTAAATAATAACTAATAGGCCTACAGTTCAACTGTCTCTGCAGGTCACTCAGAACAAAACATGAAAAAGTCACAAAATAAGAATTATCCATGCAATTAAAAACATAACAAATGAAAATAATTGATATTCTGATTAGACATAAAGGCATCTGTGTCACCCCTGCCACAAATATAGGTATGGTCACTCAAAACTACATTTCCCATCATTTCCCAAACACATTCTAGCACTCCAGAAAGACAGCAAGTGTGGTGAAAGGTCAAAAGTGACGGTACATTTACAGCACGCTCAAGAAGGACATGGAGATCACAGTACTGCAAAAACCATTTGCGAAGGCTTTAGCTGTTCTCTTTGATTTTAATTTCAATGGAAACACCCACATGGCTCATTGTGTTCTTTAATATATAAAACTTTTCATTCGTCTTTTTTCCCACTTTGGGATAAGTAAAGCTGAAGCAAGGCTGGCGCTGATATTAATAATATTATCTGTCTTAGTGACAGAGAGCCAGGAGGTTAAAGCCCATTAAAGCAACTAGTAACAAAACAAGGCATGCATATTTCTGCGTTTCTTTTTCGCAAACACACAATGGAAAGCTACAGTGCCAATCTGTTTGATTTATAAACCCTTCAAAACATACTGAAAGTTTGGAGTCCAAGTCAATAAAAGTAGTAAAACGTAGTTCCAAAAACTTGGTAACTCTATTATTGTGAACAAAAGAGGCAATTGTAGACAACAGATACACATGATCTCAGACTGGGTGGTGAGAGGGTATACACGACTGTTCTATCTGATGAGATTATCAACTCAACACTACTGGAGCGCTGGAGGAAGAGGCATGATCGTGGAGAGCAGAGAGAGACACTCTGGAGAGACTCATCCCTGAACCTAAACACAGTTGTGCTGACTAGGACAATGTGCTACGAACACAAAATGGGAGAAAATTAACAAAAATACAAACCAAGAAGCCTTTGGAGCGCAAACAATGCCTTCACAAATGTAATTAAAAACAGACTGTAAAAATACCCTCATCTGCTCATTAGATTGCCTTTTTTCTTACTATTCATTACGACTAATTTTCTCCATGCGTGTAAGTGGACAGGGAGGATGGCTAGATCAGCGTTAAGGGTAAGGTGTAGAAACAGCAGTGTCCTTATGAACACAGCCGGTGAGTGTGGAGCAGGAGCAGCCTTCACACCTCAAGGGCTGGCTGGAGAAACAGTCTGAATACCATATAGCCTTCGTGTCTGAGGACGTCCCTTCCCAGGACATCAACCGCTGTGAGTGTTTGGTGGGTGTCTTTCAAGCGAGTGTGTGTGTGTGTGTGTGTGTGTGTGTGTGCATACTGTATGTGGGTAAATATGCATTTCACTGTATGAGTGTGTGTGTGTGTGTGTGTGTGTGTGTGTGCGTGCGTGTGTGTGTGTGTTGTCAGTCTGTCTACACCAGGGAGCAGTAGCCCCCGCAGCTTCCCCCAGCGTTCTGGTTCTGGTCAGTCAGTTGGACTCCTCTGCCCTGAGTATCGCTCTCCCACAGTCCCGGGGTCTGAATGATCTTCTCCACCAGCTCCTCAAACGCACACTGCACCCCGTCCTTCGTCTTAGCACTAGCCTCTGGTACCAGAAAGAGAGGGGGGGGAGAGAGAGAGAGAGAGAGAGAGAGAGAGAGAGAGAGAGAGAGAGAGAGAGAGAGAGACAGACAGAGAGAGAGGAGAGAGGAGAGGAAGAGGGGATATAGACACAATAACAGTCAATGGTTGCACCTTGATGTCATCTAGTAACCTCTACAGCTGGAGCACGGTGTGGAAAGTACTCTAGAATCAATTCTAACTCGCGACACATTTGGTGGGCCTTAAACTGAAATAGGTCTGCTCGCTCTATTCCACAGCAGGCCAAATTGATCCACAAAGGATAAGACAGATCTGTGCTTATTCAATCATTTGTGTTATTAAGCTGTGCAGTTTTAAATCAGAATTAAATCATTCAATGATAACAATGGTAGCTAATGAAGTCATTGGAATGTCTCATTCTGTTGGTGTTTGTAAAATGGTTTCGAGTGACAATTATTCTAAATATTAATTAGATAATACTTTATCAAGTTGTGCTATACAATATCTAAAGTAAAAGTTTTTATTAAATAAATCCTAAATCTGTCCATAAATGTGGGATTTCAGCAATAATTCCATATTCAAGACGTTAAGAAGAGGATGTTAAAAAGTTTATAAAAATAGAACTACACAAACATTCCAGGTATGACAGTTATTCAAAAAGCAGTTTCCTCTGCATAATCGTCTGCCATAACTCGTATGCCCTGGGTTGGAGAGGGGAATCCTCCTGACTTACCTATAAAAAGCATGGAATGTTTTCTTGCAAACTTCAGGCCTTCGTTCCTGTCTAGTTCATGGTTTTCCTAAAACAAAGAGGGTAATCTTTTATGAGGTCTGTCTTGCATACCTGTCAGCTACTGTGAATATGACTAGGCAGACAGGGAACACAGAGAAGTCTCACAGACAAAGGCCAGTACATATTACATTACATTATGTCTACTACCATGTCTGGATCAACAGCCAAAACAAAGGACAGATTGTGGAAATGAGGATGAAAATAGATACACATACGGGACACATCTCCAAAAACAGGACTCTGAGAGAAAAGTAATTGCATGTTTTAAAAGGACATTAAGAATATGACTCTTAGCAAACTCAACCAAGAGAAGACTTTGGCTGGCCTGGACATACAATATGAGTGTTTATGAAACACCACCACGGGCAATATGGGGACAGGTAAAATGACATAAAGACTGCATACTGCAAGACACATACAACTGATGGTGTTGATACGCCCTTGTTACCTGACAAATACATTAGTATTTTGTCCCTAAATTAAAGGACAGTTCTGAGACGTATACAAACACTCACCTTATCAATTTTGTTCCCAACCAGCATCTTCACAAGGTCATTCCTTGTACAGTACGTCTCCAGCTCATTCAGCCAGTTATCCATCTTGGCAAAGGTGTCCCGGCGGGTAACGTCGTACACTGGTAAAGATAAGTAGGGTATGCTCAGAAACATCTTTATCTCTGGGAGCACAAGGCAGCAGGACACAGTGTCACTGGGAGAGACATTTGCCCCTTTAAATCCTCAACCCAACAGTGTGGTCATCTTATATAATAGGCCTATAACTGTGCATCAACATCAACACACTGTGTTACAACAATATTGGAGACTGCTAGTCCAAGGAACTGGTGATGAAACGACATTAGTTTTGAATGTAAGCTCAGTCTCTCGTCCATGGCGTCAGGCAGCGACACCATCGTAACTGTCACATACACTGTGGGCTTTGGAGGATGTCTGCTTTAGCGTTAAGAGTATAAAGTCAGTTCCAGAGAGTTGAGGGGGGGGGGACACAGGTTGAAAAGCCATCACTGGTCTGTTTAATGGTGGCTGTTTGCTCACCCAGGATGACTCCCTGTGCGCCCCGGTAGTAACTAGGAGTCAAGGTGCGGAAGCGCTCCTGGCCAGCGGTGTCCTGAAAAACACAACCATTTCAGCCCTGAACACACTCAGAGGAAAGTGTGGTTCAACCAGGACCAGGACATAACCATAAAAAGAGAGGTTGACTAGGCTACGTTTTTCATTGATAAGATAGTTGATGTATGGCTGTACATCATCGCCATCTTCTGGAGGTTAAGCGAATGACATGCAAAAGGAAGGAATTAAAGTTGTAACCTTTTCACAAACAACTGAACACATGGATTTTGGTTTTTAAAAGATAGGCCTACAAGTAAATACAGTGTGAATAACAACTTGCCTATATCTCCTACAGACCAGTCAATGTTCAATGAATTCAATAAATCATGCAGTGAGTGTAGAGGAATACTCACCCATATTGCCAATTTTGTCTTGTTCCCGTCCACCGATATGGTCTTCACTTTGAAGTCAACACCTATAACAAAAAACCACACAGATTAATTAGCCATTGATGATTTCCTCATCATAAGTAGGTTGGTGATGATTTGGTCCTATGTGCCAAGAAGATAAACTGCCACCCCGTTTGAAATGAATTGTCACAACATACATACCACACAATGTGTCTGAACTCACACCGACCCTTCGACTTGTCAGACAGGCACTCAGGCCAGTGCACTTAAATTATGATGTGAGCCCTTATTTATTACTACATAGGGAATATGTGGTTTAATATGTAAAGATAAAACAAATATGGCAGGATTCAATGAAAAAAACCCACCACCTGTAACATCGCTCAAAAGACCCATGATTCATTCTTAAAATTCCCTGCTCAGGTCAAAAAATACATTTACATAGAAATAACAGTGTTGTCCTCATCACACTGGACAAGTAAATCTCTTCTATTGCTTCTTTCAGCGCACATAGCATGAAGCGCTTGGCCTGACATATCACCCATAGTTTTAGCATGCACTGAAAGATTTATCAGGAGGACGTATGCTGAGGCTGGGGTTGTTTTTACGTCTGGGACAGGCCTTAGCCAAGAGCCAAAACAGAGGGGGAGGGGGACGTGAAGACAAGGGGGACAGACTCCCCAACACACCCCCGCCCCTGGAGACTGTCAATCACAACGCCTCGTTCTTCTCCCGAGCCCAGCAGGGTTGCTCAGACACTGTCACCAGGCATGCGCCAAGGAATTTACACTAAACAGTCCCTGGGTCTCCCCCTACAGGCTGCTGTGTTTAGTATACGCCCACAGTGCCATGCAGCATCTGTTTGATATACCACTAACCAACAAGACCTGACAATCACTCAAGTCAGGGTAGGCCACTCTGCAAACCCAACTCTTTATGGGCAACCTGAAAAGGCCCTTCTACAACAACACCTAGGCCTATGTTTCAAGATACTTGATTACAGAGATAGACCTACATTGTCGACCCACTTATTCTTATAAAGCTGATTCTCTGCTTCATTCATGAGTTCACCTCTTTCTTGTTGGTTGATGGAGAAGAAGTTACATTTACATTTACGGCATTTAGCAGACACCTTTATCCAATGCGACTTACAACAAATACATTTGTCTAAGTAAGTAAATCATCTATACATCAGTCATCATAAGAAAAAGTAATCTATGCTATGACCAGGGGCTATTGGCAGTCACAATGCTAGAAGAAGGAAGATTTAAAAAATAAAAAATAAATATTTATTAAATTACTATATTATAATAATATTATTATTATTTATTTACAGGAGAGAAACTTGCACAGGGGAGTAGTGGGGATGAAGAGGTCTTTAGGAGGGACACTTAAGATGTAGCCTAAAGAGATGGGTCTTCAATCTACGTTGCATTAATAAGTTATTATTTATTAATAATTAATAAATGCAATAAGTTGCATTTCGTTGGTTCCATCGAAAAAGCTCAAAGGGGCACAACAAACTCCAAACTCAGATGGACAAATTCTAGGGATACCAGCAGTTTGCAGCCACAAATCTAAAGGGACTTGTGTCAATGTGGGGAGCTGGACTTCTATGAGGACATCTGTTTGGCATAGATATCCAGTTGGCCAAGTAAAACACTACTGAAGCATGCCTACCAGACATTTTTTTATTACGCTGAGCTTTCTGGGAATCCACACATACGGTTGTTTCAACAAAGACTACGTTGTGCAGTAGAACTTCTTCACATTGTAAAAAAAACACAATGTAATTATTGTGCCTCCCAAGTAATCAATAGGACTATGAATCTTGAGCCGGTCATTCTTTCACTAAGTTACTAGTCCTTAACAGTCTCAAGGCAACCTGAAAAAATATCAAGGGTGTCCTTGAAACATCAAATGTTTAATACCGTTTGGAATTCTGATATCATTTGCAGATCCGCAGATCCTGAAAGTAATTCTCCTTTCCCCAACCATGTAGGCTAGAGGCACTATTTCACCAGATGCATGAATCATTCACTGGAGTCCTCTCTCTCATATTCACCATTGAATTAAGAATGTGACATTATCTAGGGCTAGGCTTTGCAAGATGACACACATTCAACAAGCCTATTTCACCTGGTCTTTCATTACTGCACAACCATGCATCAGTAAGAAATAGCCAGGTACTTTGCTAAGCTATGCTCTTCGCTCAAATAAGAGGGATCCTGTCCCTGTGCTCAATATTTGACTGTGATGCCATAGATAATAGGATAACAGCTCAGCAGCCCCGCCCCTGATCCACTAGGCTGCTGTATGACAGGCTTAATGAGCCATATCACCATGTGTTAACGTTCAAATACATCCTCAAGCAATCCAGACTGCTATGACACTATGTGCCATGGCTCAAATCTCTTATTAAAAGGAAAACCAAACCACTTCAGGTAAAATGTGGTCAGGAGAACTCTCTCTCCATGTGACTCTGGGTGTTTTTGCAGCAACGGTAATGACGGTTCTTCATGCGGTATGTCACTGTTCTTACTGTTCTCTGTCTCACCCCCAAACGACACAGGGCATGTCCGTCAGCCGTGGCTGAGTCACTCCCACAGTTGTCTAAGACACGTGGTAGACCGGCTCTGTAAGCAGCGTGGCTTCACATACGTCTCGTGGCACTGCAGTGCAAGTTTAGGATTCTATTCTAAGTCTATTTTTTACCTCTGTCTGCAGCACGTACAGAACCATCCAGATGAAAACAACACAAATTGAGTCTTCCTGAAGCCTCTCTCTGGTCTGCCGCTTGACTGACGGCATGCTTCTGTTAGGGGCCTGGTGCAGCATTCCCAGCGGAACCCCAACGGGACACAAATGTTCCACTTAAGCGACATGCCCAGAGTAGTTTGGGGGTTACTCACCAATTGTTGCTGCAAGTTCTGGATCGAATGTGTCATCTGTGAATCTCAAGAGAAGACTGTGAAAGAGGGAAAGACAAAATAATTTACACATCACCTTTAACTTTTATGAACAGAGTATTTTCCTGGATACTCTTTAAATCACACAAATGTTAAAGTATACTTTCCAAACTTTGGACTTTCAAGAAAATCTAAATCTCAGTTTTTGGCCCATAACGTTAATATTCTAGTCTAAATGCCAAGATATTTTTTGGAAAAACCTTGAAAAACTTGAAGTCTGAAATCGGCTCTGTTGGTTGTGACATTATCTCCAGATTACTAACTGTAATATGATTATACATGAGCACACTGAGGCAACACACACATAACCTGACATCAGATTACATCATTGGTTGGTATGGACAGAGGGGCAAGGTTCAATTGTGCTTGAGGCTAATCAAGTGCAAAGAACTTAATCACAGCACTGATGATGTAGCTAATTCTTCTCATTTCCTCTGAAACAACACTAATGCAATGCTTGTATTGTCTTGATTAATCCACCCTGAAATGACTACACCAGATGCACATTATGAATGCTCTTTGTTTTAGGTCTGAAGAGTCTGGTAGAAAACCACCTGATGATCTTAGCCTACAGCACAACAGAAGTTCACAGGCCAATTCTGGTAAAATGAAACCTCCATTCTCCGCTAGGTAGATTTCTAATCAGTTGAAGACCTAGGTAAAGTGGGGATAATTCAGGAATGAGATCATGTAGGCAAGGCAATTTAAATCAATAAATGAATAAAATACGTATGCCTGTAATGGAGATTGAATCTAGGCTAATCATATGATATCAAATTGTAACAGTAAGGTTAATTAACCCAAAACTGCTTGTTGAAATACTACCCTTGGCTCACATGTAGCTAGCATTATTGTATTCTCAGGAACGCTTGGTTTTTATGAGTCTGTAGTAAACTATGCTTCATTGTCCTTTGACAAAAAAAAGAGGATGTCTTACTGAAATCATAGAATTTCATGGTTTTAAAGGCCTTTTAAATCTCACATCAACTTGCCTAATCTTACTAAAATATGAACAAATCCTGCCAAACATCGAAAAGAGATCATAAAAATGCTTGAAAAAGCTTTAAATCTCATAAAGAAACAATTCGTCCCTTGTTATGGATGCATTGACTCTTGCCAGTCAGGTGGCCAGAATATCCAGTTCCAGTCTGCAGTTACTGAGTTAAACTCATTTATTTGATTATTTTTTGAAGGCTGTCTAGTCTGAAAAAGAGGCCTTGAATGAGGATTACATTTGAATAGGTGCCTTGCACTCGTCATCATGCTGTAGAAACATAGGCCTGCTATGTGATGGTTCAAGGCTCAGACATACCAGCATTCTTTCTTGCAGTCTAGACCACAGCCATAGAGCTAAGCAAACTAGACACCATATTGGCACCAAACACCCAGTGGCAATAACATTCTACTTTGCATTCTAACTAGAATTGCCAAACTCTGTGGGAGATGTCGATAAAGCCTAATTCAAAATGCTACAAAAGGAAGGATCTCCTACAAGACACACAAATCCTGATATCATTGTATCAAATGCTTTTGTCCATGACCACATTCTCGTGACCGATGATTGTCAGAGCACTTCACTGAATACTGATCAAGACTTAGCCTAGCAACCCTAACAGTGTGCAGAACTAGGGGTTACGAATGTAACCCAGCTTCTCTGAAGGAGATGAGGGAGACGCTTCACTATGGGACACGCACTTTGCGTACCTATTTGCTGTAAACCCTATTCAATCATGCCTGTACAGGCTGAGGACACTTGCAGGCACATAGCCCAGCCTAGTGCATAGCCTATAAAGGCTCATGCATAGCGCAGCCATTTATTCTGCGAACCTCTCTTCACGCGATCAGTGCAAGAGGGGCAACGAGGTGAGGGGTCTCTTTGGGACCCTGCAACACACCCCGATTGTCTGGTCCGAACAGACACCTGTACGGATGCAAAGTTGTAGACTACCCTGTCTACATCACCGTCTCCAAACCAGCACTCAGGACAGAGTGTGCCACAGAGGGCGCGGTCACGTCTAGGCTGTAAACCCTTGAAAGGTATGAGTAGAATCCCAGCTGGCTGCGGCACCTATCTCTGAAACAGACACACCCTTGAACAGGGCCCACGGCGCTGCCACCCGCGGGTGGAGTGCGCCCGGAGGCCCAAAGGCCTCGACAATTGTAAGCCTCAACATTGGGCTCCCACAACGTAACGTAACCATAGTGTCGCCAGGGGCAAACTGAGTAGATGTAGGACAGACTAGTGGCCAGCACTAGTAACAATGTGGTCTTACTAGACAGCATCTTTACATTAACGGTCTGAAGAGGTTCAAATGGTCACTTGTGAGCGTCTCAAGAACCAGGGACAGGTCACACGGGGGACGACGACGACACACTGTCTGGCGAAGGGACAACTGACGAGGAGGTGTGTCTCAGCAGTCGTCCCACCGAAACCTCCATGGCACACCTCCATGGCAGCCAGGTAAACTTTCACCGTGGAGAAGGCATTGCCCTTATCAGGGGTTCAAACCCCAAGCCTATGCTAGAGTCTTTTTTTTAAAGATTTATCATCTGCATTTAATAAATTCTTCTCTCAAAAATGCACTAGTTACAAATCAGTCCATTCCTGTTATCCCTGATAACAACAATCCACGGGCACCTCATGGGTGTGTGAGCTCTCCACGGCTGTTCACAATCTGCACGAATGACTGCATCACCAATGTGCCAAACCAATACATCATCACATTTTCTGATGACTCCATCCTTATTGCTCTGATGAAAGACAATGATGGCCTTAACCTCTACCAAGAAGGTGTGAAGAGTGGTCCTCAATATCAAGAAAACAGAGGAGCTGGTATTTGGTGGCCAACCGGAGGCTCACAAAGCCGTGTTTGGGTGCACAAGCAGTGGTCGTGTGGCTGACAATAGCAACCAATGTACTTTCATTAATCCGTTTCTAGGAGTATTAGTGTTGTTATGGATGCTTGTAGAGATTGTTCCACAGTGTTGAAACAGCTCAAGCCAACTTAATTATAAAAATAACTCGGACTGAGCTAACGTTAGCTCTCGTATGATTTGAATGTAACGAACAAGACTCGTGACAGGCAGATCAAAGTGACATAACCTAAAGAAACAGACCTAAGAGTCATCCTTGTGATTACGAAACCTCCCAACTCATCGCGATGGCGTCATAAAGTTCCACAGTTCCAACAACACATTTCGCTCAGCTAGCTCGCTAACCAACCACACACAATGAACTGAACTACACGAACAGCAAAACATACTGAGAGATTAGTGGCTAAATAGCTAACTGGCCCAGCTTGACTGCATGTCACGCCATGTCATTTCGAGTCTAAGTATTATGTAATGTAATCATGTCTAGCTAGCAAGCTAACTGCTATTGTGCCTGCGGTTGTTTTGATGATGACAAGACAGCTCTGAGGTAGCTAGCTAGCTGTCTAGCTACCTTACCTGGACTTTCCAACACCACTTTCTCCAATTATCAATATTTTTAGTGTCGTTAACACGTCGTCATCCATCTTCCTTCGCTGTTTGTAGTTTAAATATCTACAGAGAGCTGTCAAGTACTCGGTAGAAGACTAGAAGAACAGTTGACGTTCCTATGAACTTGTAGCTAGATCGCATCTGTGTTCTCTGAGTTCCAGTAGTGGAACTCCGCCCATCTACTTCCGGTCAATGTAAACGGATGTATGAGGATTTCTTCAAAATAAGAGCACCCAAGTTAAACTTTATTTTTCATTTAAACATGGTAAATAGGGGTCCAGGAACCACAAACAAATATGCTAATCAACTTAACAAATATATATCAACCATAACCATGTAATATTTCGTCCCAGAAGGGTTTGTAATTGTTCTTATATCCTACTTATTATTATAAAGTGGTATTGCCCCAGAATAATGGGCTGTACAGAACTATTTTTCAAAGATTTCAATACGTCTTTGGTACCACTCTACTCTGGAACACTTCTAAAATGCATATCAGGTGAGTCTGAATCTAGAGCGATGTCTTTGCAAATGTTGCTGGCTATTTATTCCAGCCATAAAGCTCACAGTACCCAATCTGCACTGTGTAGGACACATATAATGGATTGTACAGAGCTATTTTTCAAAGATTTAAATATACCTCTGGAAACCACTCTACTCTGGAACACTTCCAGAATTGAGGAGTAGAGTGGTACCAGAGATTACCAGAGATTATTATTTCAGCAAAAATACGAGAAAATATTTTGATCCCATCACTTTCCATTCATGTTTTAACTCGCGCTTTTATTTTGAAGCATCGAAAACGGCGATAAGCGAAATCGGAAGTCTTAATTGCGCTAAATGGAGCTTATTAGAGCTCAGAGAACACAGATCTAGATTGCTGCTTGAAGAGCCTGCAGAAAAACAAGAATGCACACATTTGTGCACATCCGGTTTCGTCGTAAGACTTTCGCTCACTTCCGGTTCGCTCACTTCCGGTGAGATTTTGTCAAAGAATCTCTATACTATACCAACGATTATAAATTGCTGCTCCTATCTCTGTGGCTGCATCTTCAAATGGACTATGATTGCATATATGTTTCATTTTTAGATATCACGAATGAAGCCATCAACCCTGCACCAATGTATCGGTTCTTCTCCACTATGTAGTCCATCAGTGGAGGCTGGTGACGTGAACAATTGAGAAGGCTGGGAGACTTAACAGATAGGCGCGGACTGCACACTAACGACAAAGCTTGTTTCATACATTGTCTAAGACCAATTATTTTAACCTAAAATGTTTATTAAAGACATTTATACACTCATATTATGGGGAATGGGACCAGTTTATCTAGGGAATAGCTGAGCAGTGTGCAGGATAGGTCATGGATAGATGGTGAAGAGCTCGAGTACATTTAAATCATTAATTTTCAGACCATAAGCACACCATATGCACACATAAGTGCACTCCAAATACCATTTTGGTACTTTATTTAATAAATAAATAAACAGCATTGGGAAAAGTGAACATAATATTGAAATAAAAGGCACTTACAAGCAAGATGTGTAGAGACATACAGATTTTACGAACACTGTAACACATGAGGGGTATTCTGAACAATCTAAACAAGTAGTTTATTAAAACCAACTTGTATCAGTATGTCTTAAGTTGACTATCTGTTTAATAATAAGCAACATAAAACACTTAGGATAAGGCTTTGTAAAGAAGTCTGTAATATTTGGCGTTGCTTGGAATGAGCACAGAAAAGGACCTGAGAGTGAATAATGCAATCCTATGTAATATAATATCACTACATATGCTTAAATGTAAAACTTAGAATTGATTGTTCAAATAAGCAATTAACAATAACATTGTCACATCGTTTCAACCATCACTTTATCCCATTAATAGCAGTGGTTTTCAGTCCCTTTTAAATTGCCCATTATAACAGTCTTTCAATGTAAATATTGATCAGAACAGAATTCCTGACATTGTCCTGACATTGTCCTGACATTGTCCTGACATTGTCTTGACATTGTCCTGACATTGTCCTGACATTGTCCTTCTTTTTCCTTACCCATACACTCAACTTTTCAATCCTTCTTTGCAAGGCAAAGCTGTACTCATAAACAGTGTAGTCACATTTTTACATATAAACAATAAATGCTTCCCATATGTTAGTTGCACTTCTCTAAACATTCCATGCTAGCCAATGATAAGGTTAGAATCACTTAATGAATTTATGAAAGACAAAATGTAATGTATGTGAAAAATTAACCCTTTAAAACTTCCCTCAATTGTGAATCCAGATTGTTTTTACCCTGATGAAATCTATTACATCCATTATTTCATTCATTAACTACTATATACTGTAAGACACCCGATAGCTGAAAAAAGACTTTGAAGCCACAATGCATTTGTAACACAATGTTGTGCTTTAAACTCAGGTCCTGTCTGAAACTTACACAATCATAATAAGTTGATGTAGAGAGAGAATGAGAAAGACAGAGAGAAAGAGAGAGCTGTTTGTGTCCATATGGATATTGTCTCTATTAAAAGCCTGTGGCAAAACCTTAATTTCAAAGAGTACTTAAAGACTGCATGAGAGATGCAACATAAAGTAGCCTATATACATACTGTACACGTTTAAAGACAATAAACTGTTAGTAAAACAAATAACATGGTAGTGGCCAAGTGTAATGTTATAATACTGAAGTGACAAAAGAAATGACAACATAAGCTAAAAAGAGAACCCCCCCCCCCCCCCAATCCTTCTCATGCCCGAAAACTATATTTGCATACAGTGTTGTTCTGGGAGAACAGAAGCTCCATCATTTGCCTTCATATTTGGGATTGACCACAGTCGTAACAGCACTCTTGTAGATGGGGTTTTCACCCTGGAGGGCAAAAAAGAAAAATAATAAAGAGTTATATATTGTGTAACAGTCACACTGTAGGCTATGTGAGGCACATGCCATTCATATGGCTGGTAGTATCGGAGACCATTTGTGGCGAAAACATCACAGCAGAATCAGAGCCTCTAATTCAGAAGATCAAATGATCATGAGCGTTCTTTTGCCAATTCTGTAAAACCTATCGTGCCATGGATATCTTGGTACTGTATTGAGTGTTGAGAGAGCATTCGTGTGGCATCCAGGAAACACTGTTAGCAGAGACATTGGTACAACATCAAAACATGCCATTTTGATAACACTTCAAATACAATACAGAACAAATTCTGTGCCTTAACTGAACTATATGGGAATTCCTATCATCTCTATGCAAACTTCTCACCAGGCAAAGTTACAACAGCCAGAGGGGGCAGTTTACTGTGTGATGTCCAGCATAAACATGTGTAAAGACATTATGTATTCTTATTTCTACATGCATGCTCCCATCAAATTATATTGACTGTGTGAGTTCAATGTATTCCCTCATGTGGATCTCTCTGTACACTTTCCTGAGCTGACCTATTTGGCCTACGAATGATGAAAATGCAAACTGAAATGGAGTAAAACGAACACAGGAACACACACAAAAAAAGCCCATGCTGGAAAACAAGAGGAGAGGGAAGCAATACAAACTTATAGAAGTGCAGCTTTACGTCCATAGTTTGGATTCTGGAACTTATTAACAGGACTCTTGTAAATGGGATTCTCTTGCTACGGGTAGAGAATGTGACAGACGTTTCAGAACAGAAAAAGACAGAGGAGACAGAATGAAAAGCATGGAGGAAGAAAAATATAAAGGATTGAAAAATGACAGACTAGGAGAATGTGAGAAAGAAATGAAAACTGAAAACATCCCTTTTATAAGCAAGCACATTTCCTTTTTATCTGCATACATTTATATAATCTCCTAACAGCTCTGTATTTCACAGACTTTGTGGGCCATAATGAGAGGGCCCAGAAGCCTCAGTGCCCTGCCCATGCCACCAGAGAGGCTCTCCCACATGTGGAGGGCCTGGGAGTGATCAGGACAAGCTGAGTCATCCTGCCCTGCCCATCCAAAAACCTACTGTCCACAATCTAACCTCTGCCTGTATAGCTAGTGGATCAACACCAGAGGGCAGCAGAACACCACAAGCCAAACTATCCTGGCCACTCAAAGAGGGGAGGAATGGGGTGGGGAGTGTCTTTGGCCACTCCCAGGAAAAGAGAGAGGTATTTTGCAGGGAGCAAAATATTTCCAAAAATGTCCCTGGCATCTCTGTTGTTGTAGTTGGCTGTGATATGACTTAAATTGTGAAATTGACTTTTGAAAGTAAAAGGACTGTGTGCAGCAGCTTATGAAATCATTACCAGGTCTGCTATAGTTATCAACAGTTGAGAGCACATAATTCACTACAATGTGTTTCCTTCAGGAGCCCATTTCCTTCTTGTAATTAGATATGTACACAGTGGCCATATCTACAGCATCTGTTTTCCATGTCTCAATCAGGACATGACAGTTGAAGGACATACAGAGACCTGCAAAAAAGGTAATCATTTCCAATACAAACACCTCTCTGAGGTCGCTGGTATTCACACTCTTACCGTGTCCCATTTAGCATTCAACTTCTCTTTCTCGAACTTGGCGAACTCTCTCCTGTCATGGATGATCATGAGCATCTTCCAGATGAGCAGCAGGGCTAGACCAATGAGCACGATGCCTGCCACCACGCCCGCCACGATGGGGATGATGTCAGGACCCGTAGGGCAGTCTGCAACATGGTCACACACAGCCGGCAACTTAGTCACCACATTTGTGTCATAACTGGGGCTTTGACTTCAGTTTGTACTGACCATCTGACTTGGGGCCCAGGCCAGATGGTAGTTATATACTACAACTAAAGCAGAGTTTTTCCTGGACTGGTTACATAGTCAGGAAACACTGAAAACCCTAGACATAACACTACCAAATGAATAACCAAATGCCTAACTTTTTCCACTCTGCCTATCCCAATTCACCCTGCTCTTACCTAGTGTTTCCACCACATAGACCTCCTTCTCTGTGTTGTTGTTGACGGCATAGGTGTAGTAGAACCAGCAGTCATTGGCATCCCTCTCCTTGCAGTGCATGAGGGGGAAGGCCTGGCCAGGCTGGGGCAGCTTTTCCCTTTCCTTCACTTTGATGAGGTTAAAGTAGCTACAGTCTTTCTCACACGTGTCCTTCTTCTCCCCAGTGCCAAAGGTCATGCACTGAACACACTCTCTGTGGAGGAGAGAACATTGAAGAGAGAACATTGACATGAAAACTGTACAAATGGAGTAGCACACAACTAGGTGTTCCATCACACCTCAACCCTTATCCAATGAACAATCCCATCACAACCAAAAACCGACAGTATATAGCTAAAAATCAAGCACAACTTTACTGCTCTTGTGCCCTGAGAGCACAAACTCACTTGTGCTCTGCGCAGACTCCAGGGCAGGTGGGGCAGATCTCACAGGTGGGGCCTTGAAACTTGGGGTCTGTACACTTGCAGGTTCCACACTCGCAGTTGCCTCTGCCGTTACAGATCTGACTGTTAGAGGCCAGACAGGTGCTGTTCTCCAGGGAACAGTCGCAGGCACTTCCCGTCCAGTTGGCATCGCAGATACACACCCTGCACTCACAGCGCCCATGTCCTGGCAACACAGCACAGGGTCAGTGGTCAGTTATTTCCAAAGATCAAATAGAATCAGACATCAAAGGACCTAAATGAACAACTGTAAATCTAATTTCATAAAAGGCAATGTTATAGCAAATTATGTCTAATCTAATAGGGAAATGGCTTATTATATCTTAAACAATCACATGTGTTGCAGATAGGTCTTCTGTGTGCAGAGGAGGTTGGCCAGCTTGTCTGTCTCCAGGTTTAACATACCTCCACATAGTTTATTGTTGGAGCGGTCGCAGTTGAAGTTGTCACACTCGCAAAACTCGCCGTTGTAGCGTTCCTCTGGGTTCTCTCTCTTCTTGCACTCACAGCTTCCACACACACATTCTCCATTGTTGCTGCAGATGTCTGTGCCGTTGTCCTTGCGGCAGTTCTTGTCCAGGTCTTCACTGGTGACCTCGTTGGTGCTGCACTCACACTTTCTGCCGATGCGCCCTTCATTACACCTGAGGGAGGAAGGGATCAAATAAATCAGTAAATGAATAAGAACATTTTTATCAAATAGAGTACCGAAATAGATAAGGCACTCTCTGAGGAGTGTACACACACAAATAAAACTTTGATGTGCTTATTTAGAAAAATAAATCATGTATGAGCCACTGTGAAACATAATATCAACTTATATTGTCTGTTTTCACAGAAATTAACTTTGCATCATTAATAACAGCTTGTGTCAATAGAATTAAAAACACAACAAACAATAAACGTACACAAATCCAACAATCAATACAATGGTCTATGGTTGTGTTTGTAAGATGAATGTTCACATTTACTGATGGTGAAACATACAGACTTACTTGCAGGCACCACATTCATATGTTCCGTTGCCATTGTGGCAAATGTCACTGTTTTTGATCCCGTCTTTGTGACAGTCACATTCACAGATGAAGTTCAGTGCGATCTCCACTTCCTCTGTGAAGCCCAGAGGTTTGATCTTAATGGCCTCTGGCTTGCCTTGCTTAGGACACTGCTTAGCAGTGATGCTAATGGTGAAAGACACCTACAGACACAGGAAGAGACACAGTTATGTAATTGGTCTGAGAGCTGAAACACTTCAGAAAGTTGGACATTTCCAAATACATATGGCTGGCTTGTTCTATTCCTACCTCGTCGCCGATGGAGATGTTGGAGCACTTCCTGCCATTCTCTCCTTCGCTGACCACTCCATTCTTACAGCGTGACTGGTATGTTATGGTGACGCCCTCTGGCAGCTTGCTGTTCTCAAGAATGACCTCTGATGACAGAGACTACAATAGCACAGTTCAGTTCAGAAAAATATCTATAATATATCTATAATATACTGTATATTACTTGTGGAATTTATTATCCCTACTATTTTAGGGATTAACAGTCAGAGTGATTCAAAGAAGATGGAGTGCAGTATAATCTCAGTTCATACTTACATTGTAGGCATCGATAATCAGGTTGATAACGTTGCTGGAGTTGGCAGATAGTGTGCCCACTGCAGACTTTGGTATGAGATTCTTCAACTCCTGAGGAAAAAGAGAACACGGTTCAGTAAATTATATACGTAGCTGTGGTATGTCAGTGTAAATCCTGTGATCACTGAATACTGCATACCAGCAACGAACAAAATATTGTTTTAAACTATTGTCTACGAACACGTGGTGGTGAAGTCGAAAAAACATTTGCAATGTTGTGGCATTCCAAATTCAGACAGAGATCCAAGTCAACAGTGAAATCAAGTAAATGACTAGAATTCTATTCTATTGAGAATGAGCATACATTGAACTGATTGGACAAACCAAAGGGACATGATGAAACCTCAGAAATCTAACTGTCTTCAAAAGCAGTAGGGCAGAAGGAAATAATCAGAGATCCAGTAGCGTTGCTACTGTAAACAAGGAGCGGATGCTGAAACCGAGGTACACACTTCCATGCTCTTCAAAGGTTTGGGCTTCCTCCAACCACCACAAAAGCACTAAAACTTGGAAATAAAATGCAGTCTCTACACATAGAGAGAACCTGTGTTTTATCTCTAGCTCGAGGTCTAACCTTGTAAACAGGCTGGAACTCCTCAGTGACTGCAAAGATTGTCTGAATGTTGTTATCACTCAGCTTCTGAACCAGGTGGGCAATTGAGGGGTAGTCCTGTAAGAGAGCAAAGCAAGAGAAAATCAAATCAGATTTCGACATATCCAAATTCCAGACCACAAGAGGACGCTGGGATAATACTAAATGTATGAAGGTTAACTATACATACGTAATAGTGGCTCATTGTGTACATGTTGTTCTCCAGGTGACATTTCCCATCATTGGGCAGTACGATCCCACCCAGTTTCCCATCTCCAGCAAAGTGGAAGCCAGCGTCAGTGGAGAACACCAGCAGACGGGTGACGTTCCTCCAGCCTATGTGATCCTGAGGGGTGGAGAGAGAGAGTGACCCATTAAACCAGATTGTAAAAAATAAACCACATACCCCAAATAAACCAAATATCTGAAACCCAAATTACAAGACATGAAGAGGACGAAGGAAGTATATTTCAAGAACAGTAGACTATTTGAGGCACTACCCCCTGAAATAGAACGTTTACACCCTAGAGTAAATGAACAGTCAAATGCTGAGGTCTTATAAAGCTTATTTAAGCTTATTTGCAGTGAATACAAAATCATTGCAAAATGGCTTTTTGAATTTTATTCTTTACAGGTAGAAAAACATGTATACTTACACCACACACAGCCACTTGCATGATGGCATCAAAACCCCCCTCAGGCGAGTCCAGGTTCCCAGAGATCTGCTGCTGGCCCACTAGTGTGTTGAACTTCTGCCCACGGCTGGTCAGGCTCAGGACATTCTTATAGCTGAAGGGACTGGTGCAGTTCTGGTCCCCAGTGCAGGGGTTCAACAGCTTGGCCGGCGTGGTGCTGATGTAGGGCATTACAGTCTTCTCCACAAATGAGCCAAAACCTATACAACACAATATACTGTAGATAAACCACATAACTATGCAACTACATAGTTATAACATTTCATAACTATGCTACTGTATGTTAAATCAGTGCTGAAAACAAAGAGACATAAAAATGAGAGATATATCAGATATATCAAATAATGTGTACATCAGGCTTCTCACCAATTCTGAAATCAGAGGTGATCTTTGACATCTCCAGCATCAGACTGGTTCCCAGATTTTTTACGTTTTCCAGATCATCCTTCATGGAGTATGACAGATCCATAAGGTAGTAAAGGTCGATGGGGTAATCTTCCGCTCGTTTGAACTTCAGGTTAAAAGATTGGGCTTCACCTTCAGAGACAGATGTGCAGGCTTATGGGCTCTGTCCTTCACACATACGAGTACAAGGAGTACTCCTTCCTTCCTAACATCATAATTACTTCTGTACAGTTGATAGATTCAGCTCTGAAAGAAAGTGGAGCTGAACTATGCTAAGCTACATTACATAACACTATGGATAATACTAAGAACCACAAAAAGCTAACACCAAAATAGGCCACAGCATTACTTCGACAAAGGTTCAACATCTGGTTGTTTTGGATGGCCGTTAATATATCTAAGTAATTAACGTATACAATATTGGTTCAAACCTGATCTGAGGCTAAGGCTGAGCTTCTGGGGCTGGATCTGAGTGATATCCTCTAGTTTTTGTTTATCTGCACCCTTGTTGCGATTGGTGACATTTATGTCCTTGAGAACCGTCTGGCTTCCGCGGGGGTTCTCAATCTTAACGGCGTCACAATCCCTCTTCCTCAGGGACTCCAGCTCGTCACAGCGGGTTGAAGTGGCCTCACCCTGCTTCAAGAACATCTGTCCAGGGGAAGAGAGAAGGTCCATCATTGTCCATCACGAGACCCCAGCCCACTTATTATTCAGCATAACATTGTAAGACTACAGAGGTCTGTTTGGAACATCATCGTATGTTGTACAGTTCTGAGTGGCACTGAGTCAAGTTCTGTTGATACTGAGGCTGATACAAAATGCAGCATCAAGATTACTGACAGCTTTCACTATCTAATGCAGAGCTGTAAGCCTCCCTACTTTGTTCTCTATGTCCTGTCAGTCAGCCAAGTAGCCAATACTAGAACACAGGTCCATATGGATGACACCTCTGTTCCATTATCAAAGGGTATAAAGTAGCTAAATCCTCTATAGCCTCTCATTCAAATAACTAAATAAATACTCTAACCATGTGAATACTGACATTTTGGGTTTCAATGTAAAAAAAGTCAACTCAAATCCACATACTGGGTCGGTACACCATCCACATTTGGCTCCAACTTGAATACACTCCCCACAGGACTTGGCATTTGCCTTGATGCACTCGTTCCCCTCTAGATGGAAAACAAAGGTTGGAAAGACGCAAAGGCTCAGAATCATACAGTCAGTCCTTAAAAAATAAGCCTCAGCCTCATCATTTCATTTGGAACACTGAGGCTCAGTGTAATTGGAGCCAGAGACGGAATATTCCATCTTTCCATTATGTACTGTACTGTGCACCAAGAAGCTGAGGTGGAGCTTCTTCTGGCTAATGACATCATTACATTACAGCAATGTACATGTGTCATTAGTGGTACATCAAGTAGTTACTCATCATTCCGTATTGTACATTTACTATGCCACCAAATAGACATATGATCGTATGATGTATTGTTCAGAATACTGATGATGCTCAATAATTGATTTGTCTAACAAGGTTTGGGTTAAGTAGAGCAGAAACTAGATATATTATAATAATAATGTCATCTTACCTTGCTGGGCATTGCTGTAACAAATGATTCCTAACAATGTGGATATCAAAAGTAGTTTCAGGTCCATCTAAAAAAAAAAGACAAACAATTTTTAAACAAATACTGTGTCAGATCACTGCAGTAATGCTGGCTGTGAATTCTGAGAAGACAGTGTTTACAGTTTATAGTCAATAGAAATTGATTGAATCAGCCCCTGATGACCAAATGCATCAATTCACAATTGATTTGACTAAAGGCCCCTTATAGCTAAAGTGCTTCATACTGATAATAAATCTCATCAGTAAATGGAGCAGTTATAATTGGAAGATATAAACTATCCAGTTGCAAGGGTTTTCTATTCTCAGTTAGTCACAGGATAACAGGGGCTAATTCAATAAAACGACCTCCTCTCATATGGCGTTTCTCCCCCCTGACTAGCAGTCTCCCAGTCCCTCTCCCCCCTCTCTGACTGTAAATAGCTCAGGCTCCCTTGGGTCAAAGGCTCTCCTGCCATGTCCATTGATCCCGAGCCAGCACAAAGGCCTTCTGATCAACCAGGTCAAAGAATCATCCCCTTTTTACACTGAGCCCACAGCTCCTTAAGAACAGGAGGACTAAATGGCTTTCTCCAGGTTAACTGACCATTAGAAAACCATAGCCTACATGAGACAATGAAGACAGTGATGGGTTTGCATAGTTATGGGATGATGCTGTATAGTCACCATCACCTAGTGCATCTTTTTATACTGTATCATAGGGATAGTACTATAGGATTTTATGAGGGGGTGTGAGGCTGGTCAGTCAATAGTTAGGGGCAATTCCTGGTGGGACTCGATTTTTCACTTTCAAACGCATGCCAAACAAAAGAGATGGGTCTTCAGTCTACAGTGGAAGATAGGTAGTGACTCTGCAGTCCTGTCAACAGTGGGAAGCTTATTCCACCACCGGGGAGCTCGGATACAAAGAACCAACCCAAGGGAGGTAAAACACAAGCCGTGGCCACTAAGGACAGGACACCAAAGATAGAAATGTTAATCACTGGCGTGCTTCTCTTAACGCACATGGTTTACATTAGGGCTAGATGTTCAGGGATGAGGATGTTCATTAGGAATTCCCCTACTTTTACACATGACAGAAAATGATGGAGGGAACCATAAGCCATAGCTTACCCCAAAGAGACAGTAAACCGCTGTAAATGACATCCAGCACTGTGCCCTGTGGAAGCTCTGACAGTCAATGTGTATGGTGTTGAGTGAAGCATTCCTGAGCGCATGTGTGTATCTGTGCCCGTTATATACACCCAGCAGGGCAGACAGCCTGACTGCGACCACCAGATTAGGTCAGCTCTTCCGCCATCACAGCACTGATTCTATTACTCAAGGCCAACAGTTTAGCTCAACCTAAGATCGTGGATATCATAAAGGAGGTCAGAACTAAACATAAACAATTATTGATGAGTAGAGAAAACTTTACAGAAGTACGCAGCTATTCTTTGGGCATTTTATCACAGACAAGCTGAAGTGACCCTTTGATAAACAACTGAATGGGTAAGAAGAAGAATATTGATGTTTTTGACAAAACCACAACCTCTGTTATTTCCTCTGCATTCTCGCTGGTTTGACTTTTACTCCAGCTCAGAGTTCCAGGGAACCGTTCAAATGCAAACTATGCCTGTAAAATGCCAACGAGGTGTCAACTAAGAAAAACAGCAAGGCTGGTTCTATTCTATGAAGCTTAACAGCTGGGGTGTGGAATGCTCTTCAAGCTGTCCACTGTTAAAGGAAAAGGGAGCAGAAAAACATTGTATGATAACATTCATACAGAAACAAACTGGTATTTCCCCTTAATGGAGATGATTCCCGTACATAATATTGCTTCAGATAATCATATGCATATCAATGGGTAAACCATAACCATACTGGTCAGATATTTCACTGTGCGGATTTAAAAACAAATGAGCCAATGTGAGGGAGGGACTGGGAGTTTGACTAAGCAACCAAATTGCGCCAAAGTATTTCCCTCCTCTGGGAGACAGACAAAAAAAGACCAACATCTTGTGTCCAAACCATGTCTGAAACGAGACACAGAACAGTGGTTGGTTTTAACCACTGCGTGTGGCATTACTCCTGAAAATAATATCTAGGTGACAGCACCTACTTTCTGGTGTAGACACGCACACGTAAGCTGTGTGATTTACAACAGCCTGGGGTTTAAAGGGACCTGTAGCCTGGATTCAGTTGGCAGGATAGGTGATGCATGGGGAGGACTGTGTAACATGACTAAAATCGACCTGGGTTCTCAAGCATTCCTGAGAGACTAGGTCCTGGCAGACCAGGATAGTAGCAGTAACTCCACTTGGTTTGAGGAAACCAGAGCCCTCAGAGCCATGCTCCTGTGCTGACATATTTGGACAGGCAGCAGTTGTCATGCCCCATCTCCCACAACCCCCATCTATCTGATATTTTCTCATGATTAGCCATTTCCTTCAAAAAACAGATAGCCCAGTAAGAGCACCCATGCCAGGCAGTCCTGTTTGGCTGGATAGAAGTGAATTAAACACAGTCCTCCCCTCTCTTATATAGACTGTTGAAAGCTCTGCATGTGCATCAGACTGAGCCTTAGTCACAACTGAGTGGCTTCACTTATCTACACGTCAGCAAATACTTCACAGCTGCAGCAGTGATAATAGACGAATCACAAACTCTGCCTCTGGTTTTGTGCTACTCCACTGTATCAGTGGCGCTCCAGAGAGACAAGCTTTGGGCTTTCCTCACTCAGAATAACTGTTCTCCAGCCATGAAAAGAAGGAATGGAAAAGGAAAAACAGGAAAGGCGGTCCTTTGTCAGGGGGGGAGAGGGACTGCCTCAAGTCCAGAGGAAAATACTTTTACAACTCAACCACTGAGGGTCTACAGTAGCCCCTTACTCTTTCCCACCCCTACACCCCCTTCTTTCTCTCTCTCATACCACCCACACAATCACTCTGTTCACGCCCTGCTTGTGAGCCAGGCTAACCACGACTGTGACATCATATACCCTTCAACAAGGGTGAGCCTGAAACATGGCCAAACCCTGACACGTACAAGCTACCCTACAGATCTGGAGGAGAATATCAAACAGTGTCTGTGTCTTTCACTCCCCCTGTCCTCCCTCATCCTGTCCCTCTCACGACAGACAAAAGCAATGAATCAAGTTGCCCTTTGAAATCAAGAGCAGGGAAGGTCCTGATAATGTCCCCACTGTTCCAGTTTAAGAGGCTGAGTAAATCCTGCTAATGATTTTCTTTTCTATTTTCTTTCAATGTCCTTTAAATCTTGAAATCAGCCCTTCAGTAATGTAAAAAAAAAAAAAATCCTATGTGATCTTTCTGCACAACACTGGTCATGTTGACCAGTAAGCCAAAACCCATTTCACAATGTTAATCTCAAATGTTACATAAAACACAAAGTGTATTGGTCATGTAGCAGGTGCAATAAAAACAGATGTCATGAAGGACTTTTGGAAGAATATTGACCTGAAAAGTACTTAAGCTCACAGCAGTCCTTCTCTGAGTCAGAAAATCAATAGCACTTAAGCTTTTTCTAGTTTCTTTGTTTCTTGCCTCTTTAGTCTTTTGGGAGGTAAAAATACATTTGCTTTAGAGAGCATGGTTTGTTGCATACAGCAACTTCAGAAGAATGGTTTCCCAGTCGAAATGATCACTTTAACAAGAAACTAAAACCTATGGAGGAAGGCCAAGTCCACACCACTATTCATGGCTCAATCACTATGTTGAAAATAGCTGTGCAGTAACTATTTCTGACTCTTCACCTGGTCTGTACATTCAGAGACTATGGAGGGAGTTTTGGTGGGAAGATGCCACAAGATTATCAAATAACCCATAATCATACTATTTTTAATAATAAATTAATTATCTTCAATCTTTCAAGTAAGGGGAAGACAATAGCACAGGCTTCAGAACTGTAGATAATGTATGACAATCACTTCAATATGAAAGAGAAGATCAGCATATAGCTAACCCTAACCCTAAAACTCACTTCCCCCGATTCCTATCACAAACAGCAGGAGTAAGGCCGTCTCTACTAGATGATAGAATGGGCGAGCACGTGATGAGCCTGGGGCTTGCTCAGTCAGTGCCAGTGGAGTTGGATGGTAAGCTTCCACTCCCCACTCTTGCTGAGTTGGCCCTTCCTTTGCTATAACACAGGAAGCTCATTCCAATCACACAGGAAGTCGGCCAAATCTCCCCCCTAAGGCTGGGGCATAAAGATGAGATATTGCAAGCTCCGTGGAAGCTGAGGAGAGAGTGCCACAACAGCAGGAGAGCCAGCAGGGCAACACATATTCAGGACCCATCTAGGCCTATACAGATGCTGCATTAACCTTCATTTGGCAAAGTGCCAGATGTAAGGACCTGTTATAACACACTTTATATAGTATGAATAGCATGAATTTGCATGTATTTGTGAAGCAACTACCGGTATGTAGGCCTTATAAAGGGTTTATAAAGGCTCCAGTTAGCCACAGGGAATGAACATGGCATGTAAGACATAGCAAAAACATAGCAACAGATGGCCGTTAAACGTGCAAATATTTACTGTGAGAAATTATTGACCAATTTCTCACAGCCGCACTGTTAAAGCAGGATTAACACAGGCGCTCTGGACTTTGTGAAGCCCCCACTCTGCCTATGGAAAGCCTGCTGCTGTGTTTCCAGTTGAGCTCAGGACTAATTGACTAAAGCTGTCTATTGACAGTCATAATAGACGTGGTGTCTGCTTCAGAGCAAAGAGGCAAAGAAACTTTCACAGCTAACAGCTTAGTCATGACTCCAATAGAGCACACAGACACAGACATATACATGTGTAGGCACACACACATGCACGCAAACTCATTACATAACATTAGATCAGCTGCAGAGGAGAAAATACTCAAGCTGTCCAACGGAGGTTAACATGTCACAAGGGCTACAAAGGGGGCAAAGCCCATGTGGAAACTCCTGTATTAGCTGAGGGCTAGTCTGTTTTCTGTTCCTGGAAAGCTAAGTCAAAGTTTGTCTTAATCTGACTTTAATACTATACCCGGCAGCTTGTTGGGGCCAGCTGTGGACACCTTCAGCCTGTTTCTGTTGAGGCCCTAATGTGAGAAACTGGCAGGTTAATGCCATTCAGATGTCTTTCATTAGGCTGCAGGCTGCACATTTGAACGCGAGGCCTCCATTTCCACTTCCACAGGAGAGTGAAATCTCTGCAGGCCTTAAACAGTAAGCACTCCGCACTAGGTGTATTTCCTCCTGGGATGGCTGGGAAAATAACTGTCAACTTCCACTGACAACATATTCTCTTTGAAGCCAGAGTTGGATGTTGTGTCTAGGATGTTGTTTTGCCTCACTTGACTGAGCAGTATTGCAGTATTGTATTTTTCCTCCTTCCATTTTTATTAGTGCAAATGTACATCTGGTGTTAAAGGGACACTTCAACCATTTTTAACATCACATTCATTATCTCCAGCACCATACAGTACCAGTGTCTACATATGTGAAAACGGCGATTTTCTATATTCTTTAAAAGATAAGAGAAAAGGTCCTAAGGAAATTGCCCCCTACATGTATGATGTAATTGGGGGTTGAAAACAAAAACAACAAAAAAAAGTTATTATAAGAAACTTCAATGTCCAGGGAGTGTGTTTGTGGGAAATGTTTTTGCAAACAATTTTTTTTAACATCAATCAATTTCCTTAGGACCTTTTCTCTCATATGTTTGACTAAAGAATGCAGAAAAGTGCCATTCACATCGTCACTGGCATGGTGCTGGAGATAATGAATGTGATGTTAAAAATTGGTGAAGTGGCCATTTAATGGTCCAGTATGTAACATTCAAGCTTTCTAAAAGCTTCCTAATGGTTGTAATGACTATATTTAATCGGACTGATCAGGGAATGAGATCCCTTGAAAGAAATATTTCATTTATGTACACCGTTTTGGTCTGGAAAAAGCACTTTCTAAAACAGAGTGTCCTACCCGACATTTTTGAAAGGGTTTTCTGGGGACCAAACAGTGAATATAAACACGTTTTTCCTGCCAGCACGATTTTTGTCTCACCTGCCTCTTTGAATCGTGCGAGCATGCAGAAACATAACAGCTAATGTCCGACACTGCAAGTCCATTTTGGGGGTTATATTATTATTAGGGAGGATGTTGTTGTTTGGAACTTCTAACTGAATTTCGCCGCAATGGCCAGAGGTGGCAGATTTCTGACAAACTTATGCCCTGCTCCTTTAAGTTTGTAATAAACCATAACATATTGCATATAGCTTCTATCGGGCCTACAAAGTCTGCATAGGCTGAGCTATCAATGCTCATCAATATGCAGTTGTGTAACAATAATAATAAACTTTATATATATTTTTAAAACAATGTTACAAAGTGCTTTACAAATAGATGAAACAGATACGCCAATAAAAACAAAAATATAAGTAGAAACAGTAAAACACAGACACTTTAAAATGAATAAGAGCAGCACCAATTAAGGGCTAGTCTATAAAAATGATTTAAAAGAGAATACTGATCTTGCTAACCTAATATCCTCCGGCAGGTTGTTCCAGAGTCTAGAGGCCCTAATGGCAAAGGCCCATGACCCTGGAGGTTCCAGAGCTGTGGGATTCTGAGAACAACAATCAACAGAGAGTTCTAAGCACAGGCAATCCAGATAAGGCTCCCATGGTATTGAATTAACGCCTGTTGTTGTCCCTGAATGGCAGACAAAGATTCTTTAGACTGTCAAGTCACAATGTCCCTCATGATATCAACACACTCCTTCTTCATAAAACCTGAATACTGACACTGTGTTCACTTTGATGCATGATGCTCAGTGCATAGAAGCAAAACAGTTGAAGGCAGTGCTGTTGGTTATCCAGATAAGGACATGAGAACAGACACATGCAAACTGCAACCACATAACTAGCTTTGACCACTGTCAAAGAATAGTCTTTTTAGTCATACACAAAGTATTCCAAAAAGGTTGTAATAGGAATGCCAATGTTTGTACCAGTTTACTGAAGAAAATCTTCTTAGCACAAAGTATGTGTTACAGAGCACTACATAGTGGACATTCACCCCTTTTGTCTCAAAGGGGCAGGATAGCACATATGGTCTGTGTGACACACACACGCACACACATTCAGGCAGATAAGATGGCTACACACAGGCTGCGATAGTACTCTACTATTTACTAACAATAACATGTTTGGCACAACTTTCCTACAGACCTTACCTTACAGAGGTCAACGAAACCACCTAATTCCATAGAGTGTTTCTGATTCTGTTTTTAGAACTGGGTCTACCAAATCACAACAGTGCCTTTGAGTTTGAGTGCAGAGGGAGGGCACCTCTCTTCTAAACCAACTCAGCAGGCCAAACCAAAAACCAAAGCCTAACCCGCAATTTCAAGTTTAGGAATGACAGTTCTCAGTCAACAGAGACTTTTGAATGAGTGAAATGCAATCTACATAGCTTTACACAACAAACAATGGATAGGCTGACTCCCACGCCTTGATCACATATTATCTTCTTTATGTTATTTTCTTTAGACATCTGTGTGCAATAATTTCACAATTTAATGACAATAAACTGTGTCCAAGTTGAGAGCTGATTTCCATGTGCTAGTAGGCAGACACTGGCACTGACAAACAAAGCATGATAACCACTCTGGGATCATATGTTGCTTCTCTTTGTCCCTTGTTGTGTGTGTGTGTGTGTGTGTGTGTGTGTGTGTGTGTGTGTGTGTATGTGGGGGGGGGGGGGTTGTGTGACACACACACACACACACACACACATAACACATATGGTCTGTGTCACACACACAAACACAGACACACACACGAGAAACATCACATGTCCTTAAGACCAGCAGGGTGGGGTCTGCTGTCACAGTGGCAATAAATCAGATGAGAACCCAGACCTCAGGCAGCTGTTATCTGAGGCTAGAGGTCACATCCATTCAGCTGGTAGCTCCCCCGGACATCTCTCCCCATCTCTCCTCCCATCTCTCCTCTCCTCAACTAGGCCCCCATCCCTTCCTCCCCGCACCAGGGCACCTACATTACCTTAATTAAACTGAGCCATAGATTCTCTCGCCACACTGAGAAGTCAGCTCCACCGTCTGTATTTACAAGGTTAAAGAAAGCAGCCTTCATCAGAGGACGGACATCCTCTCTGAGATTAAATGAAGGACTTCTGTTTGATCCAATCAATGGAGCTTGTGCTGCCTACACATCCTCTGTCTCCTACTATGATACTGACTTTTAAAGGACATCTGAATGTTTGCAAGCAGACGTTTCTGCCATAGAAAATGACACTGTCGGGAGGAAAGAGAGGGGGACTGAGGCTTCCTGGTGATATTAATTGACCAACCATTTTGGTATCATCTACAACAAGGGCTGGTGAAGGCAAATACATAGAAGTTGAATCAGTTTCAGTGTGTCTTAAAAAGAAGTAGACAAGTAGTTGCAATGTTGTTTTTTTGGGACACATTTACCCTGATGTTTGTTACCTATCAGTTATGACCCTACACACTCTTCATGCACACCAATTTAGGTTATTTCTGAGGACATTAATTCACACAGACACATACATACAGACACAGACAGTCACACCCACAGTCACACACACACACACACACACACACACACACACACACACACACACACACACACAGGTCTACTGCAACTTGTGTGGCAGATAAGCAATTAAGTTTAAGAACAAAGTAAAATACTGTGAAGCAAATACTTGATACAAACAAGCGAGGATCAACCATGTTACTGACCATATTTTTTGGGGGGGATTTAAAGATGTACAATTTCACATACGAAGCTCCATGTATGAGAGTGAAACTGAACACAAATATGTCATGAATGAGAGTTCACATGGAGACAATTTGCCATCCCTCAACCTCATGGGCCTAATCCAAGTGGTATTCAATGGTCTCCAAAAACAGCAACATCAACATATTGGCGAATAAAGGGTGAATGTATAAAACCATGTTTTTATCAGCTCATAAGCGTTGAGGGCACCCCACATAAAGCCCAGACAAATAGCATATTCCCTTCCCATCCCCACCCAAAATATCTCGATTCAAATCCATGTTTAAAAACTTTAAAGACATGATGTTACTGTAAGTGTTAAGGTAGACAAACTTTAACATTGCCACAAATAGCCCATGCAGATCACCATGTGTAAAATGCATAGACTTTGATTATAAGAACATAAATTAAGTGCTGAAATATAGCCAAGTGCATACAATGAACAAATAATACAAATTTACCTTCACCGTCTAATTTAAATTCCGAGGCAACATAAATGTATCCTTTTTAAAATCCCCGTTATGATCCGCTATCAAGCGCACACAGCAACAATTGCCTTGTTGGCAGCGGGAGCTACTTTCTCCTGCGAAAAGACACGGTAGATTTACTGCCCCACTGATCATTCCGTTTTCATTTTCTCCATTGAAAAAAGAACATACAGGGCACAATTAAATTAGGTGATAGCGTAAAACATATACTAAACACAATAGGCCTAACATGCATACGGCATAAACCTTTCTTTTTAAAATGTAGATGAAGATAATATCAGAAAAGTCCGCAGTGATCCGCTCTCTGAATGTGGATCCCGCCTCCACAGGAAATGCCTTGTTACGTCATGGATAAGATCTTAAATGCTTGGTCTATAACTGTTGTTATTATAGTTGCAATAATAAGATTTGTTGCATAGGCCTAAGGTTGAAATATATATTGACAACATGCATGAGAATAATCAGTTTTCCAGATTTTTTTTTACTGAAATCCTATCAAATCCATGTCGCATGTCGCGTCGAGAAGTATGTGTAGTGTTCATTCATTATCAGCCTGCCTTTCCACCAGTTTTCATCATAATGTAAAATAAAGTTTTTTTTGGGGAGTCACTCAATCCAACATCACTATTGCTTAACCACGGCTAAATGTGACAATAATTTCCATGTTGCTGGTTGTTTGAATGGGACACAACAACAGTGTTTGTGCTTTTGAGAATAACAACCTTCAAATCAAAAGGACATTCATTCTCTCTCACTCCATGTTGCTGGTTGTTTGAATGGGACACAACAACAGTGTTTGTGCTTTTGAGAAGAAGAACCTTCAAATCAAAAGGACATTCATTCTCTCTCACTTTTCACACCCAATTTAATACCTGTTCATTCACTAGTGCTTTAAAACACACTCTATCTAATTTTCAGCACTTTCATTTGTTTATGTAAAAATTGGGCTTTGACTGGTCACCTCACTTTCTGCAAATAGGTTCTGGATAGATTTCACACAAAAAAACAAAAAACAAGCCAGAGACCTATTTGTATAAAACTTGGAGGAACTTTCTAACTAACACAAACATTGGTTCCGGAAGCTCCACTTTTCCTGTTTACTCCTTGTGTTCTCTCATGGAGCTTCATCTTCCTTTTCTCATAAAGTGAAGATAGGGGTCTCTGTAAGATACATCTCCTCTGACCCTCTCATACTATTGAGTGTATTTATTATAATCAGATTTCCTTTGATCAACAGCCCATGTTTATGTTGTGTCATAAACAGAGCTATGGATGCAAGGACTGAACCATTAAACCATGTTTTGAAGATATAAAGTGTGTGTTTACAATTGCATTGTTTACAAATGATGCATTTACAAGTTATATTCTTCAAGAATCAATGGCTATATATCATGAATTAAAAGTAAACATAAAAGTGGATGTACAAATCCTAGATTGCCCATTTTAAAGTACAGAAGCCAAGCTAGTTCAAACCATGACAGCCACCAGATGTTTGGCACCTGTGGTTGTCAGTAGGGGAGACCTGAGAGACAGACTATAGCAAAGTTAAATGTTTGCGAAATGTTAGCATAACAAATCCAAATTCCAGCATAACAGTGTTCTCTACACTTTTCTTTTCACTATCCAACTTCTTTCCTCTCTTTTTTTGTCATTTGAGTTGAGAAAGTGAGAAATATGTCACAATGAATGAGTAAAATTTTCCTCAAGGCTGTCATTGTACATGTTTCTTGAGCCACCTTGTGGCCTCCTTATTTAATGCATCGAGGAAAAAAAAAACATGTTCAAATTACTGATGCTTCTTGAAAAGCCAGCAGTTAGTTGCCATGTGTCTAAATGTGACTATTTTCTGTGGAATTTTTCAGTTGTATTATTTGCATAGTTAATCACTTTAATAATAACTCTCTATCTTGTCTGCACTGTGAAGACAAACAACTGCAGAGGCAATACAGATTGACCGAGGTCCAATTATGATTATGAAAAACATATACAGAAAAACATTCAGAAGCAAAATCCAGGGCCCAAATGACATGTGTTGCTTTTGACAGCCTGATCTAGTAGTGTGTGCTTATTTAGGCCTTCCTCCTTCTTCTGTGAAGACTCGTCATCTCTTTCCTCTTTCCATAGAGAGAGAGAGAGAAAGAGAGAGAGAGAGAGAGAGAGAGAGACAGACAGAGAGAGAGAGAGAGAGAGAGAGACAGAGAGAGAGAGAGAGAGAGAGAGAGAGAGAGAGAGAGTGTGTGTGTCCTGTGCCAGGGATATGCAAAGAGAAGATGAATGCAGCGGAAATGAATGCTTTTTCATTCTGAACCCATCATGGAGAGATTTGTCTCAAATTTGTCTTAACTACCTCCATTTGGTTTATTTAATAGTGTTGGGTTATGATTGTGAGTGTGTATCCTTGTCCCCATAGAAATACAAAAACAGAGTGGAAACCAGAGAAGAGAAATATGTAGGCAGAGGGCTTCAGTTTTGTCAAGAATCTGGCCCTCATATATAATGTTTTTCTCCCAAACTCTCATTTGTAGGTTAGATTTCCTCTGACGAAAAACTTGAATTTAGGAAGAAAAGAATAACCTTATTCATGATCAACTTAGTGCATATGCATAACACTCATAAACACAAGTTCAAATCTCATGGGACGCTCATGTCTGAAATACCAATAAGTATTTTTTTTTGTACACTGTAGAGCCGCCCTGTGGCTAGGTAGAGAAGTACTCAGTTGGAGTGGTTCTACAACCACCACAGTACTTCTGAGCCAAGTCCCTGGTTCTGACTCTGCAGTCAGGGGAGAAACTTATTTAGTTTAGGACAGGCTTGAGGTAATCATTAAATGACAGCACTGCCAGGGAAATGGCCTGAGGAATAACAAGGAATTTAATAATTCAGCGAGAAAAAGGCTTGTAGTTACAAATGAATGCTTTAATCTAGCTCTTGACCTGTCAGATTAGTCTCTGAATAGTCATGACCAGAGTCATACTGTAGATAGAGAATATTGATTGTTTGTGTACAGTAAACGATTGAGGTAACTTTTTCCTACTGTTGTGAAATATGGAAGATTGCTATAAAAGAGCTTCAAATCATTTATTTTAGTATAACATGATTGTCTTTATTATTCCATGTTTGGAACATTTTACAGTAAGCAGAAACCAGTGGTAATCTCTCATCTAATTCGTTAATTTTTTATACATACCTTTCACAAAATAAGATTGAGCACAATGAAGTTGCGATGTTGATTTCTACTACAACGGCCGGCGTGTTCTGAGAAGCACAGAAATATTGAAGCAATGATTAATGTTTCTGTTTCACTAGGACTCCTGTCAAGATATCCACAGATAAAATCACACACTCACAGCCTTAGTTGATCTGTTCTCAGTGCAGCAGCTCCCATTTGTCTAGACATCTGAGCATAACTGCATTCTCTGTATTGTGAGCAGAGGGTCAGTCTGTATGCTATGGCGTTCCATTATACAGGTGAAGGAATTTAGTTTATATTAAATTTTCCTCTGGCCAGTTCCTCCATCTTGTCAAAGATATTGGACCAAACCATTGAGATCTTTGGTTGTAGTCTTGTGGTGAGTGTACTGGACAGCTGGAGAGTTCAACAGGTGACTGTCTTCCTCTGGTCTCTTTGAGTCCTTTTTCATCACAAAAACAAAGCTACTTCAATTGAAAACAATAAAAATCCCAAAACATTAAGTTAGACCTTATTGTCAGAAACCATTTATTTGAGTTGAATCTTTGGAATGTGGTGGTCACTAATTGGTATCGGACACAGAGCAGAC
Source organism: Argentina silus (assembly GCF_951799395.1). NCBI lineage: Eukaryota > Metazoa > Chordata > Actinopteri > Argentiniformes > Argentinidae > Argentina > Argentina silus. The sequence continues at coordinate 7,711,542 of NC_139655.1, read as the reverse complement.
AAAGAGGGAAATTCTGGAGACTGATCCAAAGGTCAGAGGTCAAAATACAAATGTTACGTTCACTTTTTAAGGCCTTGCTGTTTATTAATCTTTTCCTACAACAGCAAATTACAGAAGCAGTATTGAAAATAAAAGTTTCTTTTTTTGTAAAAAAAATCTGCACAAAATTTTAATGACAGTACAAAACGAAGCGATAATATGCCAGTTAAATGGGGACATTACTATAGGAAATTTGTATACCTTTTTCAATAATGAAAACATCTCAATATTTGTACATTTCAGAATTATATCACATAATCTGAAACTATATAAAAGAAGAACGAAAATTAACACTGTGTTTTTGTGTTTTTGATTTTTTACAAATGAACGCTATAAACACATAAACTTCTTAAATATATTTATCAGTGCAACATTGTTTCTTTTTCGTCCACGCTACAGTATCCTTTTTCTCTAGTTAGCAGACAGAGGCTATTGTCCTCTAAACTGTATTCACTAACAGTTAGCGTTGCAGAGTGGGACGTTAAATCTGAAATGAAGAGAAGCCAAGCTGAGAATGTGTTCACCACAGCACACGACATAGCACATAGATAGCAGGTGTCCTCTTGCTCAACATCATGTCTCGGATTATTGTGGTGAACTACTGGGAGTCTCTTACTAAGTCTATACAACAGATCCCCCCCCCCCCCACCCCCCCCCCCCCCCCCCATGTTCTGAACCCTTTTGGAGGGTTTTCCATCATCTAAAAACAAGAGTCTCAATAGAGATTTCAAAGAGTCCACATTTAGGCAAGATATGCACTTCAGCTGAAAAATAGATACAAAAACGAGCCATCAAACATTGTTGTTTCTACAGTTAACACACCTCCCCTGTCTTGACTATTTCCTGGGGTCCAGTGCAATGCAAGAGGTCAGTTTATTATGAACTTTTGATGAAAAAGTGGTGGTTGTGGTTGAATTGCCGTCCAGTAGTAATGTGCTGATAATGACCCCCAGCAGATGGGGGGTGACCATCCTTTGGTAAAGACGGGGCGGGTGACCTGATTCACAATGACATCACCCGACCCCGGTGTACCAGCGTCCCTTCTGACATCAGCTCTGACATCACAACGTATGGCTGCTACACTTGAGACGTAAGCCTTACAGCACTGGGACAGTATGTGAGAATACAAACCATGAGATCTGGCCTGAGTGTCTGGCCTGCTGTGAGTATGATACAGGTAGCACCATTCTTCAGTAAATGTGACCAGTGTGACGTTTCACACTGTGAGGGGTTTGGTGACAAAGTGCAATCAAGCGGCAATGGTGGTAAAGGTAGCACTTTTTCAGGACAATCCGCAGTTGCCTGGAGGTGACTAGTCACTGGTCCAGTCCATGACTAAAGCAAAGCAATGATTGTTTTTGGTATGCTGGCAGACATTCCACACATCTTCCTCTGCTGCCGTTGATATGAACGCTGATGAGCATGATTGAGCCTATGACGTAGGTTGGAGCAGGGGTGTGAAACCATAGGGGCTCAGTGAACCTAATTTAAGTCATGAGTCCAATACACACCACAAAGTCAGAGAGAGAGAGAGAGAGAGAGAGAGAGAGAGAGAGAGAGAGAGAGAGAGAGAGAGAGAGAGAGAGAGAGAGAGAGAGAGAGAGAGAGAGAGAGAGAGAGAGAGAGAGAGAGATCTTTTAAGAGACATGGCCTTTCAGGACAAGCCAAGGTCTTTCAGGACAATGGCTTGATCAAGTTACATTGCTCATTATCCTAGATGCCTGACGCTCACAAATGTTGATTGTTGTGTTGTATGTAAATGTAGGCTATGTAAGTAAATAAGTTAAATGTTAATACAACTGTTATTTGTTTGTGTTTATGATCACTTATTTGTCCCTTCTGCAGTAGCATGAAATAGCGGGTATCTGGAAATGGTGGATGACATTGACTACTCAAGTGTAACGAGCATGTCCTTTTGAATGTGCACTGAAATTGTCATAACACCAGCTTCACACACAGCTTGCTCTTTGGAGAGCGGAGAAATGAAAATAAAACCAAAACACTTCACCTTTCACAAAACAGTCAGACGATTGTATTTACAACACTCACAACCCATGAAAAAAGGGATACTGCAGCTTTTTTTTCTTCTTTTACTTTCTTTCTTAAAAAAGGGCAATAAAATATATTAAAACTTATATACAATATGAGGGTCCGGACAAAAAGAAAAAGCGGCATTGGATTGGATCCTGTTTTGCAGACTCGACTAGCTAATATACCGCTGCTTTTGTTGTCAGAACTTAGGGGATGTAAAAACTCCCAAATCAACAGAGGAGGCCAACAAAGATGTACTAAAGGCACTGTCAGAACCATACATTGGCATGAGCAGGACCCTCACCCCTGACCCAGACAGAGCGGGGCTGAGGGCACGCCCTGTATGCCACGCGCCATGGGGCAGTACTACACATTTGTCAGTTATGGTTCATTTTGAGTTTTGATAGTTCTCCTTCAAACAGAAAAAAACAACAATTTTCAAATAATAATGAAAAGTTTCCTCCCAGAAAATGATAAATACTTAACATCATCATAAATTGGTCTCAACACCAGCATCCGATTGTAAAAATGAATGAAAATCAAATAGAAAATTAAAATAATCATCTAATCATCTGTACATATTTTTTTCTGTATTTAATTTTGTACACAGTGTCCCCTACTGGTAGGTTCTTTTTACTGCAGCTCCTGAGAAAAGCATGGATCAGTCCCAACCTCCCACTGGTACCTGAACCTGTCCTCGTCCAATGAGAGGCCGCTGGCAGTCCATTAAGCCCGCCCACTCACGGAGAGGATATGCCTACAGTCTTGTGCACGCTCATGCATGCTCACACACCGACACACGCAAACAACTGCTCACGCCTCCGAGTATGAGTTCTGTGTGTTGAGTTTGTCCTTCTTCAGCTTGACTCCATCCACCAGTTCAAAGTTATAGTTCTCCAGGGCTGATAAGTTTCTGTCTGACATGCCGCCGTGGGAGCAGGCACAGTAAAGGACGACCCCGCAAATGGCCCCCAGGAAGACACCCAGGGCACTCATAGCGATGATTGTGATGAGGATGGGGTCCAGGGTCTTCAGCATGTTACCTGCCCCCCTGAAATCATCGTTGTTCTCCGCGATCACTGGGAAGTCTGTGATGTCCACAACTGGAGGAGGAGGAGAAGAAGAGGTTGACCATTGTCACACTGTATTAGAACATCATTGATCTGACTTTGAACCATTCTACTACTCAGTGAAATCTGTTTCACTGCTGTCGTATCAAAATAATGTGATTGGGTTACTCACTGATTTTATTGAAGCGGTCGTCAGGCTCCATAGGCTCTGTAGGTACATCAGGATCTGTTGAGACAGACCGACAAAGTCACATACTGAACAAAAGTCCCCACCTCCGGTAAAATGATAAAACACACACGCACACGCACACGCACACGCACGCAGGCGCACACGCACACACACACTCACACTCACCCTTGCAGTCGGCCATGTTGAGATTGTCCAGGATCTTGATATCGTCCACAGCAATGTCGCCCCAGCTCTTCCTCTCCACCAAGCCTTCAATCACCACCTTGGAGAGAAAGCAACATTTCAGCAACATTAGACCAACCATTTCCACATTTTAACTTTTAGGAGCCATCCCTTTTTAGTACCCATCTCTCATTATCCTATCAAAACATAAAAAAGAACATCATGCACATCAAAATCATACAGAGCTACTGTAAATGAATTACTTTAACCCTAACATTTCATACATAGTTCTAGCCAAGCTGAGTCAGTCACCTGATAGGATTTACTAGAGTGTGGCACGAGCACACGGCCCTCCCTCCAACGGTTGCCTTGGTGACCACTGACGGTCCAGAGCAGGATGTCAGCCATGCCTTCGGCCGTCTCCTTCCTCTGTTTGATGTGCAGTGTTCCAATGTGGGAACCGAACATGTGGTACCAGAAGGACACACACAGGTCAGAGTCCTGGGTGGTCACCACTGGACTGATCAGCCGGGCAACCTCTGTCTCCTGGGCGCCCGTCGCTAAAGTGTAGATGAAGTTGCCGGAACCACCTGAGGACAGAGGGCAGGGAGAATGACTGGTAAGGCAGGGTAGCTGATTGTGTTAGTCAGTCATCAGCTTGAGAAGGAGCTGGAATACTTCATTCACCTGACTGAAGTTCATGGTTTTTACATCAAAGTCTGAGTCGCCTTACATATTTGATATCACCTCCTTATCTCTTGTTGCAGTGTGTCCTTGTGTCTCACCTGTGTGGTCCATGTTGGGTCCAGTGTTGAGTGTGGGGGTCCCACTGGACTGGATCTGCCACCTGAAGCCAGTGTCCTCAGATGTCCAGCCACAGAAGGAGGGGTCGTTGGCCCAGCCAAAGTCACAAGCAAACCACAGGAAGGCTGCAGGACAGACAGGCCACAGATCAGATCAGATCAGCTGGATGATCAAACACCAACTGTTTACAATGAGCTACTGTTTCCCCATGGCTCGAGCATACACTCTGGCTTTGAAGGAGGTCAACACAATATACAGCAGGCTTTACTTAGTATAGCCTCTAGGTGGCAGCAGAGACACTTTATATATCCAGGGAGAGAGAGAGAGAGAGAGAGAGAGAGAGAGAGAGAGAGAGAGAGAGAGAGAGAGAGAGAGAGAGGTAGAGAGGCAGGCAGAGGAGTGTAGAATCCTGACAGAATGGAGTGATAAACGATAGCAGAGACTTCATAAAGAGCAATAGCTTGAATCCAGTAAATTATCTATTTTAATATACAGGGCCTAGAAGGACAGTGAAAGGAGAGATACCACAGGGAAAAAGAGAGATGGAGAGAGCGGTGGTCTGGATAGCATGTCCAGTTGAGAAGGCTGCATTCACAGCAGCCTGCTGGGAGGGTGGGCTTTTTAATGAGCACAGCCTTCAAGTTTAAAGGCAGATATGGTTAATATAAAGGTCTCACATTCCACCAACACAATCCCCCATGGACACACACAGAGAGCTGCAAGGCCTCATGGGGAAATATGTGTGAGAGCCAGGCGATAGGGAGCCTCATTTTGTTATCAAATTGGATAAAGAAAGACTTCAAGCAACACAAGGGAGGGATATGTTTGGGATGTCAGCTATGCCTTGAAAAGCCGTCTCTGTTAAGGCAGCTCTCCAAAGGATAAAAAATGTGAGCCAATATTCCCTTTAATAATCTCTGGGTTTTAACTAGTTTCTGCAGGCATCGAATATATTTACCCATTAAACACAAAGGATGGAATTCCCATGTGGAACCACATTTCAGGCACTCCGCCACATTTTCAAATAAATCCCGTTCCCAATTAAAAGGGCTTTGGTTTTTCCATTCTTGAGAGAATTCAAGCAAGGATACTGACAAGCTCTGGGTAAGATGAGCAGCCACACGACTCACAGACCAATTTGATGAATACAAGAACACATTTTCCTTCACTATTCTGATGGAAAACTACTGTACTGCATATCCACCCACACACAGATTGAACCCCCACACACATTTAACCCCTCAAACGCCATGTGAATGTACTGATGTTATTGTTCTGACCAGCCCCCATTCCTATGTACTGTATAATGCATACAGACACTGTCGAGACAGTTGATTGATTGAGGGCTCAGAGGAGTCTGTGGCCTTGAGTCCCTCCCCATTAGCTAAGGTTAGGCTGGAGCAGTTCCTCTCAGTTGGACCAGGCTGGGGCTCAGCCTCATCAGTATGCAGTCAGGGCCCAGTGACTAGTGATTATGCTGAGGAGGCACAACAGCCCCAAGCCTCATCAAGAGATCTGCTCATACAGCCTCAGCATACACTGCTTCACCTGGAGGTGCTAATTACACATCCTCCTCCTTCACACACCTATTACTCAGAGGTACTGTACTCAACATCAGTCATTTGAAGGCCCTGTATAGCACGGATGAGGCCATCCTCAACACCCAGCCCAAATTACTTTGATGAGATAATGAGGGAGATAGAATCATATAGAAAAGTAGAGGATGGGGGTGGTCTTAAGATTGACAATATAACATTGTGAGTCCTGACCTGGGATGGTGTCCACCTCAGTCATGGCCTCTGGCAGTGAGGTCCCACCTGTCAGAAGAACACAATGAAGGAGAGTTAGCTTAGCATCCTTCTTGCACACAGTGGGGCTGTGCTCAGTGCTCTAACGTATTACATGCACGGCAGCCACACTAACACACTAAGAGCCAAACACGTTTGCATTCTCCTCCTTTATTCTGTTGCCAACGGATGCCATTTCCCTCTTTATCTACTGCCAAACACTTCTACACTTCCTTTTCATTAGGGAGAAAAGACAGTGCCATGCACATCACTGGAGACTGCTGGATAGAAGGAACAGCATAGGAGCAGCACTTTGGGAGCAGGGAGTCAGGTTAGCAGGTTAGTGGGGAATGAGGCCAGATCAACAGGAGAGACAAGGCTGTCGAAAGATGAAAGGGAAACACAGATGGCTGGTTGGGGGGATGGGGCAGCAGTCAGGTGCAGGTGGGAGTGCTGGTCAGGTAGCTGTGTGTGTGTGTGTGTGTGTGTGTGTGTGTCTGTATGTGTGTGTGTGTGTGTCTCTGTGTGTGTGTGTGTCTCTGTGTGTTTGGGGGGTGGAGGAGGGTGAGAGGAAAGAGTGGAGGTGGACTGGGTCTCAGGTGCAAGAATGAAAGCATCCCATGTGAATTTCTGAAGGTGGGGGTTGGTGGAAGAGTGTAGGGAGGAGGGATGGGGTTGCAGGTTCAGGTAATTAGACCAATTAGGTGTGTGTGTGTGTGTGTGTGTGTGTGTGTGTGTTTGCGAGGGAGGGGGGTAGGATTAGTGAAAAGGTGAAGAAAGGGGGATTGCAGTCTCATTAGGGCGATGTTAGCACCTGTCACATCGTAGTCATCACCTGTTCCACTGTGACAGCTGGCCTGCTCATCGTCACACTCGTCCGAGGGCGTAGTTGTGGGAGCGGCCGTGGTCGGAGGGAGTGTAGGAGCTACAAAGGGACAGAGAGAGAGGCAGAGAGAGAGAGAGAGAGAGAGAGAGAGAGAGATGGAGAGAGATGGAGAGAGAGAGAGAGAGAGAGAAAGAGAGAGAGAGAGAGAGGACACATGTTAACTTGCATTCAGCTGCTTCTTTGAAAGTGTTGTGGTGATGCACACACACGCACATATACAGACATACACAAACATATTCAAGCAGGCCCTGCCAGTGTCACGAAACTGGTTTCAATCTAAGAGCTATTAACAGACGTCCTTTTATCAGGTTTTGTATAAATAGATGCATGGAGCTGGAGGGCGCTGAGGCTTGGGTTACGGCTGGAGATGGGACTTGGAATCGGGTATAGGCTGGGCCATGCGCTGGCCTATCATTACGGCCCGCTGGACTCCTTGGATGTGGGCACAGCCCCAGCTTCACTCCATGCTCCAATAACACACAGCTTGTGTGTGTGTGTGTGTGTGTGTGTGTGTGTGTGTGTGTGTGTTTACTCCACTGACAATGTAATGAACAGGGCAGGGGAGGGGGGGAGATAGAGAGAGAGAGAGAGAGAGAGAGAGAGAGAGAGAGAGAGAGAGAGAGAGAGTGGAAAATGTGTGTGAAAAACATGCGTGCGAGTGTGTGCTGTGCACTCCTCTGCCATCTCCTAGGTGAAATATGAGGGGGATTAACCTCTGTCAAATTCAGGGAGGAGAGGGTCACCGCTGGGGTCAGTGTTCTAGCAGGTGAGTACCACAGAGAAATTAGGATTTAGCTCACTGGGGCTTCGCTTAGACACCACCTCTCTCTCCACATTGGTAATATCACCTGTGCCTGACTCTTTCATGTGTGTGTTTGTTTGTGTGTGTGAGTAAGTGTGTGTGTGTGTGTGTGTGTGTGTGTGTGTGTGTGTGTTGGCATTAACAGTGAAAACAAGCATTATCATCCCGCTGAAGCTCCCGGTGGGACTCCATGGCTTACATAGGCTGGGCTCGCCGCCCCCCAGAAATCCAATATGTAAATCCACTTAAGGCTGGCCTGCCAGAGCATGTTCTCATAGCTGTTTCTCCTCTAAATGTGCTTTGAGAGAGAGAGAGAGAAAGAGAGGGGGAGAAAGAGAGAAAGAGAGAGAGAGAGAGAGAGAGAGAGAGAGGGAGGGAGGGAGGGAGGGAGGAATTTGGGCCCCTGAGAAGGAATGGGACAGGGGCTGGTAATCCTCAGGGCAGGTGGGCTTTCATTTGATCCCCTGTGTAAGGGGTCTTGCTTTAGAAATGGCTTTGATGCTGCATGGAGACAAGACAACTGCCCCTCTCAGGGAGAGAGTGGGGCCATGACAGCTGTTGCCTCTACAGGGGAATAATCAAAAGCATCTTAAAATACCCCCACCTCGACAACACACCATGCATACACTTCTTGGACTGTCACCACTTGAATGATAAAGAATCCTGTGTGTGTGCGTGTGTGTGTGTCTGTATGTGTATGTGTGTGTGTGTGTGTGTGTGTGTGTGTGTGTGTGTGTGTGTGTGTATGTGTGTGTGTGTGTATGTGTGTGTTTGTGTGTGTGTGTGTGTGTGTGTGTGTGTGTGTGTGTGTGTGTGTGTGTATGTGTGTGTGTGTGTATGTGTGTGTTTGTGTGTGTGTGTGTGTGTGTGTGTTTGTGTGTGTGTGTGTGTGTTTGTGTGTGTGTGTGTGTGTGTGTGTGTGTGTGTGTATGTGTGTGTGTGTGTGTGTGTGTGTTTGTGTGTGTGTGTAGGTGGGTAGTGGTTTCCTGTACCTTCAATCTCACAGCCCAGGATCTCTAGTCGCAGGCCCATCCCAGCAGGAGTGGACCTCTCTGGGTAGACCCTGATGTAACGCGTTAGCAAGGGCTCCACCGTCCTCAGCTCTGGGGTGTCGTAGTTCATATTCCCCTCAAATATCTACCAGAGAGAGAAAGAGAGAATAGAGAGAAAGAGAGAAAGCACAATATTACTGATAATGTCATTGCTCTGACTGATATCTCTCACCAAACAGAGAGGCCCTGAGGCAGGCTTATTCCTGGCTTTTGAAAATGAGCAGGGCTAAGGGGGGGGAGAAAACAATGGAAGATGACCAGATTTCTCTGGCTGACATCTAAGCGCTGGTTAGACTGCAAACAAAAGGCCGGTGGCTACCACAGCAGCAGGATACCCTGGTCAAAGGCAGCCTCGGCTCTGTCAGCCTAGCCTCTGAAGTTCTCTACTTTAAAGAAAAGAAAGAAAGCAAGGAGCTCTCTTTGGGAATAACAGAGGAGAGGAAGAGAATTGGGAAGAGCGGAGTGATAGAAGTGGATTAATGGGCGTTAACACAGGAACGTGTCTCGTCCGTCTTTGATGCTCAGAGGTTCTTAGGGAAAGAGGGAAAGATGTGGTTAAGTAGGACAGGAGGATATTGAGCCTCTCACTTCATAAATCAAGCATCAGACCATCTGGAATAGATTTATACCCTATCAGGGAAGGTTGTAATTGGGGATGGGCTGTAGCAGCACTTGATGTGTGTGTGTGTGTGTAATGTCTCGCCCTGCTTCTTAGTTTATGTTTGTCTTTGTTTCATGTCAGTCATTCATTGTTTCATGTTTTATGTTTCAGATACTGTCGTTTCAGATACTTCACTTCCTGCCCTTGTGTGTTTCCCGCCTGTGTGATGTCTACCCCGCCTTGGTTGGTGTCACCTGTCCCTCATCATCCTTCCCAGTGTATTTAGTCTGTGTGTTCCCCAGTCTCTGTGCCAGTTCATTTCGTACCTTCGTGTCATACGTCCCAGCATTTCCTAGTGATATGTATTCCTAGTTTTTGATCTCCGAGTGTGTTTCTGAGTTTGCCTTTTGCCTACCCCTTTTTGGATTATCTGCCTGCCTTTTTGAACTGCCTATCTGTGTACCAAACGCTGCTTTGCCTACCCACTCCCTGGATTATCTGCCTACCCATTGACTGCCTACCTGTGAACCGAACCTTTTTGAAAGTAAAGACTATTCTATTGGAAGTGTGTGTGTGTGTGTGTGTGTGTGTGTGTGTATGATGCGCTCAAAGCAGACCGAGGCTGACAGATACATCTGGGGTGGCTTCTGCGTGTCACATGTTTTCCCCCCTCCTGTCTCTTCTCACCTCTCCTCCTCTTGAGGGAGGTGCAATTCCACTGAAAGGGTTGGTCAGCGTGTGTAGAAAACAAAGAGGAAAGAGAAGGAGAGACTAGGCAAGACTCTGAGAAGCATTTACAGATGCTTATCATAATGTGTATCGATATTGACTGACTGATTCCACAACCTACTGTAGTACAGGGCTTATGTGAAAATAGACTCAATCCGCCATTATCAGTATACATATACAGTACTGTTTGTATGTGAACCATTTTTGCCATGGTTGTGTTGCCATTTGAGTTTCCTAGCACACCCTAACCTCTTATGAATCTCACCCTTTTAACTAAAAATATTATATAAATGTACTTTCCCAAAAGAAAAAAGCAACTCCCTCTCACCTTTGGCTTGTTGCCGTTGGCGTCCTGGACCATCTTCCAGTCAGAGACATTGTTGCTGTAGCCCAGTCTGAACTTCTTCATGAAGACCTTATTCTCGCGATGCTTGCCTCCCTGGATGATGAGCCCCCGCACTAGCTTCTCCTCCCCCAGGTCCACTTGCAGCCACTCGTTGGTGAAGGGCTGGGGCTGGGGTAGCAGGGTCCACCCTGAGCGGCTGGTCAGCAGACGGGCGTTCTCTGGCACCCAGCTCCGGTCCGTGTGGGAGGAGGCTGTGATCTGGGAGTCGGTGATCAGGCCCGACACCATGCCCAGCATGCCCGAGCATGGGTACTCTAGGTGGGGGGAGAAGTTGAGGCAGAAAGAGAGAGAGAGAAAGAAAGGGTTAGAGGACTATTGTGAGGAGCCATGGTGTCTCTCTGTAGGAGAATGGCAGGAGAGACAAGTAGGAGAAAACCTGAGGGGATATACAGTACACAACAGTAAATGCTTTGTATGTAAAGCCAAGGCAGGTTACTTTTCATGGTTTACGCCATGGAAAACCATGAAAAGGAAGAAGTGAGATAGCGGGAGGGTGTGAATGACAGAGAGACAGTGAGAGAGAATGACAGAGAGACCGAGAGAGAGAGAGAGAGAGAGAGAGAGAAAGAAAGAGAAGACCTGACCTCTTACATGTGCATTTTTCCCCCTGCAGCGATTGTCTCCAGGCATCCAATTAAAACTCTTCCCTCTGTTGGTGTTCATACCTCTCGCACTCTGAGAACGTTTTTATTCTATCTGTAATTCCCCTCCTCTGACACCCTTCCCTTTTCCTTTTGTCTTTCTATACCCCTGCTCTCATTTACTCTGTGTTCTGTGAGCTTTCATCCTGAATGGGCATTCATCTTCATCCCCTTGAGTGCCTATATGCTTTCTCTTCCTTTCATGCCTCTTTGCTGTCGTTACAGATTGGCTTTGAGACACCGTGGCGTTCGCGTACCGCCACAAGCTCACGGAAATGTTCTGTACTGAGCACAACGTGCTGACTGTCTGTCTCCTGGTCATCTCATGCCTGCCTCCACTTAATCAAAAGACTGGGAGTTTACGACCTGCAATATCATCTTTACAATCTGCTCCCAAGGAAGGGATAAAACCAGACATTCTAAGAGCGTCTGGGTCTGTATTAAACACAGTGCAACATAGCCAACAGAACAAGGCTTCATTCAGACCTCTCTCTCTTTGTAGTCATCGAGCTAACAGAGTTCCTGTTCAGATCAGGGCTGAGAAACAGAGCCAATGTGACTCCCGGAGGAGCAGAGGATGAGGAGTCCAAATCAGAGCTCCACGGTTCCCCAGGAACAAACGCTCAAGGGGAAGATTCGTCTCCGTTTGACGGGGACGCTCTCCTTTCGTCCCCTGCCAAGAGTCCTGTGTGTGTGATCCCTGATAGAGCCCAGGGCAGAGTGCGGCTAAGACACTCTGCTGCGGCCTCGTGCTCTCTTAAACAGATGGAAATGAGAGAAGGGAGATTTGGTTGGAGACTCTGGGTGCAAACTCCAGGTCATCTGGATCTGCTAATGGACCTCAGCTGTGATAGCGATGGTTTGGGATGGCACGTACGCAAGTAGGGACACACCCAACGGCCCGTGGATCTGTGTGTGAGTGTGTGGGGTGATCGTGACACACCACTGTGAGGGGCCACTGGCAGGGTTTGGGTGGGACTTGGGTGGAGGCTCTGTGGTTACACACACACACACACACACAAACATACATATGGGTCTATTTACTAACACCAGGGTGAAGGCGATTAATGAATGGCTGTGTATCTCTGCAGGGCACGTAACACATGTGTACCGACCAGATAAAAGCCTAAATACAGCCTAGCACAGTCAGACGTTCTTTTCTCTTTTATTCTAACCGTTTCTCTGTGGGTTCGCATAATCAACACCAGACTATAGCATCAATATCTCAAGAAAAGCACTGTGTGGCATAAAATAAGTCTTATTTTATGTTATGTGCATATTGTTATTATGTTAGTATGATTATATTTGAACAAACAGTATTAGATTACTAAGTATTGCAGATCAATTGAGCTGCAGGACTAACTCAGAAGCACCAAAGGCAGCTGAACAGCAATAACCTTCTTTAAGCTAACTTTCATCCTGACCTATCTCTCTTTGTTTCAGGGACTCGCCAAGGACGGAGAGAGGAGAAGTCTCCGCAGCACTGGGTCTTCCAGATCCTCCCCCCTCTCAGAGTGACTGTGGAGCATCCCAGCTGGCAGCGGCATCATAGCTGTTGTGCCCAGCCCGCCGCAGGCTGATGACGTCACAGGGAGGCCCTGTGGCGCTCCTGCTCCTGTGATGTGTCTGCACTGCGGTCTGGTTGCCTGCCCAAACACAGCCCCCATCCAGCTGTGCACCGGCACTGCACTGCCCTCTGCTGTGCCCCGCACGCCCGCACGCCCGCACGCCCGCACGCACGCATGCACGCACGCACGCACGCACGCACGCACGCACAGGCAACAGGCAACAGGCACTCACACTAAGAAACATATAATACAGGCACGCACGCACGCACACACACACACACACACACACACACAGGCAACAGGCACTCACACTAATAAACATACAATACAGGCACACTCGTAAACACACAAGTGGTCTTCTGTGGCTCAGTTGCTAGAGCACGGCGCTTAGGTTGTGGGTTTGAGTCCCACTGGGACCATATATATACTGAAATGTATGCACTCACTGCAATGTAAGTCGCTTTGGATAAAAGCGTCAGCTAAATGGCATATATTATATTATATATTACAAGCAAACACAGACAGACACGCAGTCTAACAAACACGCAAACATGACTAAGAACCGCACACACACATCCTCCCACACATTAAAGTAGTGTTAACGAGGCAGTGACGATATGAACTCTGTCACAATCAAAGCCTTGCAGTGGGTGGAACTGTGTCAAAGTCCCAGAGATGAAAATGCAAATGAGTGTGTGGGCTCAGCGGGGGGGGGGGGTTAGACCAGGGGGTTGAGGAGGGAACAGGGGGGGGCAGACCGCAGTCAGTCATTGAGGTAGGGGTGGGGATAGGGGTGGGGGTGATGGGTGGGGGGTTAGGCAGCAGAAGCACTCAGGCAGGGAAGCCTGACTCCAACCTCAGCCCTGCCTGCTGTTGATGCCATCCATATTGAATGAGGTACATCCAAACATCAGGTAACATAAATACATAATCGACTTCATGTGCCACTCGTTTATAATGCAGAAGGCAGCACTTGCCTCAGAGAAAGCCTCTCGTACAGAGCCTCTCCCAGCTCACAACAGTGAGTAAACCATTTCTGCTGCTGGACTAGTCTCAGGAAAATATCTGTCAGGTACACGAGAGACAGAAGACTAAGCCCAGAGGAGGGCTGTGCAGAAGAGCACTTACCTATTTTACATTGAAACACATCGGGTGAACAACACATCATCACCAATAACATCATGTGAATGTTGTTTGTCATTTGAAAACAAACTAACATTGCATAGTGCTGTTGTGATGGTTTTAGTTGTAGAATGCTAGAAATAGCACATGAGTGTGAAGCAGTGGGATCACCATGGTACTGACCTGATATCTTACACCCGTACACTTCGAAGCGAAGAGCGATGCCTGTTTCCCAGGTAACGGGCCGAAGCCGGATGAAGCGAGTGAGCGTCGGTTTGGGTAGCATTGTCTTGGCTACGTCAGTGGGGTTGGTGTTCCCTTGGAAAACCTGGGAATGAGACAAAAGAGTTTAAATTATTCACACAGTTTGTTTAGCAGAGGCGCAGAGTGAGAGGCCTCTGAGTCCTGGGCCTCGCTTCACACAGTGCCCCAGAATCAGAGAGCATGGCAGGGTTGTATTCAGGTCAGCCGTCTCCAATGAGACTCTCATGTGGTGCTATAGTTCTGGCTTTAGGCTTTGCATTATTCTCTCCTGACTGCAGGTCTATGGATATTAGTCTTTGATACATGTTTGATGTAAATATTATATATATATACTGTATATATACACTGCTTGAATAGAAAACATCTTACAAAACAAAGTGTCTTCTGTAATAGAAAACAGTTGAACCACACATAGGATATACAAAATGAGGTGATGAAATCTCAAAGTAAACGTGTAACAGATGAGAAGACGGATGAGTGCAGGATGCCCTTGCAGTCCTCCATCACTGATCTTAACATCTTTTATTACAGGTATTGGGTAAAGGTCAGTGATGTCACTCTTTCCCCGGGGGTCAGTTTTCCTGTTCTTTAAGTACCAGTGAGGAGTCAGCTAGCCCACCCAGCCATCATCCCAAACACTCCATCACATCTCACTCAGGATAATTGAGTCACCCAGTGATGCTGTGACCCCCTGACCTCTTGGACTGAGTGGCTGCTGGACCTGTAGGTGGCTGGCGGTGTGAGCCACATGAGAGAGAGAGAGAGAGAGAGAGAGAGAGAGAGAGAGAGAGAGAGAGAGAGAGACCCTGGAGTAGAGCTAATCTGAGCTGAAGCGTGGAGCTGAACCATTAGTCCATCTGGGAGCCTGACTGTCCTGCACTCCCTGGGCAATAGTTGTCAACCGCGTGAGTGAGGGACCCGCAACAAAGTCATCCACTCTGTTAAATGTCACGCCGAAGCTCCTCTCTGGCGCGCTAACTATTAAATGGCTTTTTCCAGCGCATGGCTAAGGCTACAAACTGCAGACTCAGCATCTACTATATGGGCCCACTCCTCACGAAAGCACTTTAGAGCCGGAAAAAGAGAGACAGGGCTTTCCACAGCACCTTTAAGCCTGCGCTTTAAAGTGAGGACTGTGTACTTTAGGGAGGTCGTAAAAGAATTGGGCCTGGGGGTATATACACATTGGCGCTCAGGCACAAAGAGGGCTGTTTGGTCACTCTTTTGTGAACACTTGCTGTTCTTGTGAGTAAGACACACACACACCCACACACAAATACACACAATGCTATGTTACACATCCTTATGCTGGTCAAATGTCTGGACACCAACAGAGGGAGGGAGAGGTGGGGGGGGGGCTTGTAAAGCAGATGGAGAGAACCTGGTGTGTTTGACAGGCTGATCAGTGATGGATCGTAGGAGAGTCGGTCACGCTCCGCTCCAGCACTCCTTTGCTAAGACCCACCTCTACCAGCTGCTCAAACACGGACCCTCTCCTGTTTCCCTTCCTACTTCCATTCATCCTTCCCTCTCACCCTTGTTTATCTTAAGGCTTTTTGTTAGCCCCCCTCTTTCTTCACTCAGAGTCTGACACAAACAATGACTTCATCGCTCGCTTGCAAAATGAGCCGACTACTGTAGTTGAGTTTATGACTGAGGCTGCACCGTAAACACGCTCTCTCACACAACTTGTGGGTATATTAGCATACCAGGCTAAGCGCATAATAGCATGGTGGGAAACATGAACACAAACCAGGGTATTACCCTTTGTTGAGCTCAAACAGAACACTGAGAACACCATCATTCAACTCAGTTGGCTGTTTACATGACTAAGCTATTTAAAGACCAGTACACATGCCAAGGTGGTTTCCATGACTCAGCTCTGTAGGTCCAGACTGAGATACATACGTCTCTGTCTTCTCTGGTGTGGATGCCTGGCTTCTGCTTTAGTATAGAATACATACTGTGAGAATCCATGCTTGAATGAATTACTGTTTATATCTCTAAGACTAAGGCTCTGAGGGAAGAGAGAGGGGTTGAGAGGCTAGATATGAAGGGGGGTGGGGGGGTCTCTTACTTTCTGTTTGGACCCTTCCTTTAGTGTGATCCAGTCCTCCCCGTTTGAGCTGACGTCCACCTTGTAGGACTTGACCCAGTAGGTCTTCTGGGTTTCTTGGGAGACGGCCCCCTGTGTCCCGATGGCTGAGACGAAGCGGAGGAACCCCAAGTCCACCTGAGGAGAGAGAAGAAAGCAAAGACATTTGGTTCAGTACAACATTATAGGTTCTATTGTACTGCTAGTCTGCCAACACAATAGTTAAAAATATGAATCTGCTATTGTAATCACCTTTGCCTGTAGCTCATCTAACTATGACTGAAATGTAATAAGATGAACTATGGAATGATATTACTATTAATGAAAAGGACAGTGGATGACAACTTAATTTCCTGCGATGGGAGACAAGAGCTTATTGGATTAAAGTGAATATTGAACGCAATGGGCCTTGCCATCAAAACAGAATATTTTTTTTTAAGATATAGATTGGATTTCAAATACACCCCACATTAAAAAATCAGAGCCTCATAAAGTAATCATGCACTCCTGTAACATTACCAATGGTTATTATATTTTCACGAGCCGACTGCCAGGGGGAACGAGGCCAAGAGGTTATTGGCTAGGCAAGGAGTCTGTATATTGTAGCTGAAATTACTGTGATGCTAAGCAGACTGAAGTACGTTTCTAAGCAGCGGAGTAAAAGAACAGTACACTGTTTTATATCAGAGCTGCAGACTACGTGTCTTGCTGTCTACCATCACGACTGTCCTCTACCATGACGAGTCTGCAGGAAGATGTGGCAGGCACGCACACACACACACACACACACACACACACACACACACACACACACACACACACACACACACACACACACACACACACACACACACACACACACACACACACGCAAGCACATTCCTGATGCTGTGGGACTTCTCTGGACAACCAGGATATCCAATCTCCTAGAGGGTCTCTTTAACTGGCCTCCATATCCTTTCAAGCTTGTCTAACAGTGGTGGAGCTATTGGTTCTGGATAGATTCAGCAGGTCTGCCAATAGCCTGTTAGCCCCACACAGCTACTGTATATATTTACGGTTCAAAAAACATCTCCTCCTTTTGACTTGTGTTACATCTGCAGGGCTGCCTCTACAGAGCCCACTGAAACCCTGCGTCTCATCCTCCCGTCCAGAATGGAGGAGAGGAAAGACGGGTGGACTAGTGGTGGGAGAGGGCCCGTAGGGACACCAGACCTCCAGCAGCGGAGCAAGGACAGCCTGTGCTGTGAGCACTTAACGGCCTGGCTCGCTCTTTGACAGGCCCCAGTGACGTTAATGAGGAATAATGCCGTTCGTGCAAACACTGGGGACTCGATCGAAACGGCAAAGACTGCGTGGAAGCTGAGGCGTTTGTGGGAATGGCATGACGATGAGGGAGAGGCTTTGATGTAGAACTGAGATGGGCTTAAGCTCTGATGGATGGTGGCCAGGGCCTTGTGAAGATTACTGAATCCACACCAAGGAGGATGTGTGTGTGACAGCACTGAGAGCTGGGGAGATCAGCTCCAAACCAGCCTAAACCAGTAAAGCACCAGCGTGCATGTTAAATACATACAGCCGCGAACACAGAGAGCGCTCTTCTCTTGCCCACCAGACATATGCAATGATCAGCAGAAGACTCACATTTACATATCACTGTGAATATATTGGAAATGCTGCTCTCATTCCTTTATTCAAATGCATTAACTTGCAAAACTAAGGATAAAAACAGATGGGGCTCAGTGAATGAAGTTCTCTATATGATTTTGTTTCTCTGCTCTGAGGATTTGGAGGGCTGAAAAAAAAGGGAGAAAGACAGAATACTTTTGTTCCTGCCTAGGAGCTCAAGGGGCTTACCAAATAAGGCCCGGATTTCTTTAGCCCAGCAAACAGAGACAGAATCAAATCCCCTGTTCCAGAGCGTTTCTTTTTAATAACAGAGGAGCACAATTCCCCATCTCTGGGTATGAGGGAGGGGGAGCAGGCAGAATGTGCCAGTACAGATGGCAGTCTGGGTGGGGAACATGAGGAGGAGGGGAGTGGTAAGTCCTCATCGAAAAGGAACTAAATGCGAGCTGCCCAGCTTCCCTGCCAATCTGGACCAATGACAGGGTGGCTTACTTATAAAGACAGGGTCAAATGGAATGACCTGGCCTTGGATTGTCCTCCTGATTGGGCCTCATTAGCCATAATGGAATTAAAAAGCCACAGGAGTGAGATCACTGAGTGACCAGAATCGAGAACACTCGTGAACACTCATACTCATTCTTCCCGTGCCATTGGCTAGGTTGTCCGAAACGCACTCTTTCTTAAATTGCCTTATTTATGAGTCAGTGAGCAATGATCACCATGTATCTCCACATGCCGCAGCCAGACAGCCAGAGCTCTGATTCATCCCTCAGTCCCAGTCTGAGCATGTTGAAAAATGCATGGCTGGAGAGTACAGTGTGTGGCAAGGCTGTGAGGAGAAGAGAGGAGGAGCGGGGTCTGGCTGGCGGCCTGAGGATCTAAAGGAAAGAACTGCGGCTCTTGTAGAGAACAGACTGGATCAATTTCACAGACATGGGCTGATAAGAGGGCCGCCGCGCTAATGAGAGAGAGACATGATTTATTAACGTGTGCTTGTTTCAGTCTGGGAGGGGAACACAGCGCTAACAGACCAGGGTCACATGGGTCAGGGATAGCAGAGGAGCTGCCAGAACGGCAGAACATATAGTCCATACCACTGCAGCTGTAGAGAAAATAAACAGAGAGGATACTTATTACTGGTGGGATTTATTTTGCTTAGAGGCATGTATCGCATAGCATAGCATCCCCCGGCCCCAATAACTAACCTACAGCTGCTGAACATATCCAGACGAGTTACTGTATGTTATCAGGTGATAAATGATTTGTCATCTATCTCTTGGTGGATTGTCTGAAAGCGTGAATGGTGCTTAATGGATGGTGTAATCATTGTGTAAAAGGCTGTAAAACACTACACCCACGTCTTGAAATGGGAGATGGATTTTGAGACTACGCTGAACAAGCTTGTTTTCATTTCATTTCATTTTTCAATATGGTGATTTTCGAGACGGTTTGTTTGGACCGATGCCCACCAGTAGAAAAATGGCACAGTACAATCTAGGCCCCTGGCGTAATTCATATCTACAGGGACACACACCCTTTCCCACTAAATGCCACGTTGAGATATCAGATCACGACAATACACACCCCTTCCACAACTGTCATCAGTCTCCTGTGTAGGAAGAATGTTATTGTGCCTCTTTCTCTCTCAGGGTTTTCTGTTTCCACGACAGTCATGCTGTATGTTGCTCTGTTCTCTCACCTGGGCCGCTGCTGTAGAGCCAGGCATTACTCTAAACCCTGTGTTCTACAACAGCTAGAGCACTGACTCCAGTCATTACACTGACAAATGGAAGCAGAAAAGCAGAAACGGCATTAGTCTTGCTCAGGCTTGTAGGCTGCCAGTTAAGCCTGGTGTGCAATTAGAATTAATGTAGGAGGTTTCACCACATCAGGCATTATGTGTGTGTGTGTGTGTGTGTGTGTGTGTGTGTGTGTGTGTGTGTGTGTGTGTGTGTGTGTGTGTGTGTGTGTGTGTGTGTGTATAAATGGAGGAGTGTGTCTACACTATGAGTTCGACGAGATGACTTCCCAATCATCCGTCATCATCACTACAGTCGAGGACACGGTCATAATCCTATCCATTACTCATTAAATCAGCTGCATTCTGAATGAGTCAAATGAACTTGGGGTGCAGGATTGTTGTCTGAGGTTCGAGTTGAGTCACTATTCTGTGGCTGCCACGGGGAAGAGTGTGATAAGGGGGCGTTCAGAGAACATGGAGGTTCAAAAGCATCTTTTCGCAGTTTGACTTTCTCATGATTGAGCTGGTGGGAGTACAGTATAATAAGTTCTCAGGGAGAGTTTATAAAAATATGTTTACCAGTTTGGCCTCTCTTTCACTGCCTTCCCTGACTGTGCGGAAAAATAGCTCCCCATCTGTGTGTGTGGGCTGAATGATTAATCAGGGGACATAAAAACAGGGGACGCATATACATTTTCCCTTTTCCCTACAAACAACAAAAGCAACAATAACAACAACAACAACAACAACAACAGAAGAGCTCATCATGAAAACGGAGGAAAGTCTCTTATGTGTTTCAAAGTCAAACACCAGCTGGTAGCCATAGACCAGACACAGTCTGGCGCTGACATCTCTGGCTGGAGAGACTGTGATCCTCTCTGGCTTTGCAGAACAAACACAGCCTTCTGTGGCCAGGTATTTCCACACAGCATTAGAGTAATCCATCAGAATAGTCCGCTTCCGCTAATTTCATGTTCAGCACCTGGGTGTTACTTTTACGTTTTTCAAAAATTCCATTAGCCTAAAGTATAATTAATTCCCCTTTCATGAAAATTGTATTACTCGAAGCTGTGAGACCTATGAGCTCCTCCGAGACCTTTCATTCATCACTGAATTTACCTGACAGAATTACGGGGGTATTTTTAGCCCTGGACACTTCTTTGTGGCATTACATTATGCACGTCTTCCTGAGCGCTGATCATCTATTTTCCAGACAAGGAAGGATGTTCCAGAAGGTTCTATATGGGTGTGCAGGTATGACGATGACTAAAAATAAAAGGTGAGGATGTGGGCTGGCAGGTGTGACATGATTACAGGTTTCAGTCACAGCTGTTTCAGGGCAGCCATTTCAGTGTCTTGTGTAACGGTTTCCCCCTGAATCATCCTAAACAAAATGACTTCCATAGTCGTTTACAATATTACCACTGGCTACTGACGTTACACTAAATGTTAAACAAAAAACGAGGCATCAGGACACAACAGAGAGTGATGTCATGGCATGTCTAGTCAATCAGGTGTAGTATGTGGCAATCTTTGTACAGGATGTGGAGTAGTCTATGGATGAGTGTTCTGTGATGCAGGATGAGTGTGTTTCAGTTGGAAACTCTTGTCTGTAGAGCAGATACTGTAGATCTCACAGGCGAGGCGGCCAAAGCCTTCACACTCCAGAGAAGTGGATGTTAATTACTAGTCCATATTTTAATTACTCATCACTTGGCATGACGACAGGCCTGGACTGAAAAATAGCAGCTTGACAACCCTCATTTAAGAGAAACAAAGGAGAGTGGACATTTCTGCGTCCCACTGACCACGGGTAATTGAAAGCACATTTGGAGTATGGGGCAGAAGGAAAACAGGATACGGCTGAGAGCGTTATTTTAGCCGCTGACGTTAGCCCCAGTGCTTCTCCCTCAGCCCAGATAAAGGCTGGAGCAATGTTTTCATCTGGGAAGTCAGCAATTAGTGCTGGTTTGAAGGCTGCATTGGAATTCAACCTGTTTTCTTTGTTAAATGGCAGGGGCTTCACATCACTGTTATGGTCTATGTGGGGAAATAAATGGTCAACAACCCCATTCTGGGTCATAACACTTTCCCTCCATCCATGCATGCTCATGTATGATTACTTCCTCTTGAACTGGTTGACTTCACTGCTGGATCACGATCAAATGAGTGAGATAAGAACTCTTTATGAAAACATACACATTATTGTTCTTCACATTCTGCTCTTTCACCGGCCAGTGTCCCTACATGCAAGTTTAAAGTAAACATCCTTTCCCAGAGTGCTCCAGGACAGGACCTTCACGTCTCCATAATTCATCTCATGATTAGACCATTTAGGTTATCAACAGGAGAGAGGCCTATGTAAATACTCACAACAAAACCAGTGGTAATGCGTCTATGTCGCAAGAGGGTTGATAGCAGCAGACCTTTGTAAATAAGTCATACAGATATGGAGGATTAAAAAAAAAGAAGCAACCCAACACAGCTTATGGATGACATACCATTATGTTATATGCCAACTCAATAGAGATGCTTTCAAATATTGACAGTTGACTTTCTCTGAGACTCATGTATTATTCATAAAATGTGTATGTGATCAATGGCGGCTGTCGGAGACAACATGGCTGACTTTGAGATCCTGTCCTGCTTTTATTGCCTCCGGCAAGGCGCTGGGGCTATCAGAACCTCTCCTGACTGACTGAGCCATTCCTCATCGCATCAGCGTCTCGGGGGGATCGGAAATCTTCCCCGGGAGGCTCCTGGAGGAACTCTTTGTTTGCAGGTCGTAGCGTGTCTTCCGAAAATATAGCCATCCCCCTCAGAGACCCAAATGCGTTGTACAGATGCAGGTATTTCCCCCTCTATGTCACGCATCATTCAGGTCTTCCTATTAGAACCAGGCCGAGTCCATAAATACACATTTCTGGCAAAGGGGCAGTCCATAGTGAGTGCATTATTCATCATCACAGCAACCTGCTGCATATATCCATGCCGTTCACTTTCTAGGGCCCAACCTTCAAAGGGAAACAGGGTTGGCAAGGGGAGATCCTCACAAAAGGCCTCCTTAATGTGTCTGAATTGGCAAGGGGGGAGAGCCAGGGCCTATCTGAGGATTATGCTCTTTCTTTGTGTTCATGTGTAAACCTCAAAGGAAGCCTGTCCATCTCTCTCCACACACACCAAAGGGCTGTTCCACTGGCATATGGAGAGTGATTAATGACCTAGCTAACCCAGAGCTCTATGCTAAACTACACGACCCCAGTCTAATTACTGGGAGAACGAACTCGAGCATGTTGCGCGCATCTCAATGTATTAGAATAGACCTACATTAAAATGGATGACAAACGCAATCCTGGATTATGCTCTGAATATAATAATAAAAAAAACATGGCAAAGAAATATGCCCGGGAATCAAAACCAGCCTGTCATGAATAATATAACTGTCTGGTGCAAATTGCAGTCAGTGAATTAATTAAATAAATAATGAATTGATTATATGCATCTTACAGCACAGTGAAATGATTTGTGCATGCCAAGAGGGACTGTGGCATTATCGGGGGAGAGATTGTTGTTGCACTGCTCCAACAAGCTTAATGAAAGTGAAATGAAGAATTCCATCCTTTTAATAACACTTGTTATAATTGAACTTCTCAATGAGAGCAGGGCATAAGTGCAGCAGATTTATTTTAAATCGTAAATTACACACCAACCACAGAATTCACTCTTCATTCCCTTAGGAACAGATGTGCCCAGCTCCACTTTTGTTATCTGATTGGCTGAGAGGGAATTGAAGCGCTCAATAGAGCATGTCCTTTTTTCGGTTTGGATTACACTGGCATATAAAAACCTCTCCTTGATCAATACTCTATCTACAATCCTGAACAGTTGCAAAATCGTGTTCTATTCCTCTCGCTTCTGCTCAGTGGGAGATGGAGCATTTACAGTTTCATAACAATCTGAAATGACTAATATGTTTAGCGAGAAAGTCCATGAAGTCTACTTAATTATCGTGAATATAATAAGAAGTGGCAACAGTGAAGTAGTGTAGAACGGGCTACTTAGTTTTAGTTGGGTGTTTTAAAATACATGTCCACATCAACAAAAATAGTTATTCCAGTAAAATTTCCATTAAAATAGAAGTATTTCCGAACTGAAAGAATAAAACTCCACCTTCAGTATGCCTTCAGGGAAGTGCATTCTCTGAGTCATTATTCTCTGATTAAAATCTAGATCATAGACATACAGTATTTCTCTGATAAAACTCAGGCTCCTAGTCTATTGGACCCATGACAATGATGTTGTCCCTGTCTATCGAGAGGAAAGCCGAAACCTCTGTCTCATGAGACACATTTGAGATTGAATATGAAATTTCCCCTTGAAGAGACAATCTGTGTTACAAACTGTTTCTCAGAAGAAGGAACCACACAGGAAGTGGTCGGGAGTGCATGTCTCTTCCTGCACAAGTCAGAGGAGTTCTGAGTTCCTCTCCAGCACAATGGAGGCCCGCCAGGCCCCCACCTCTGATTGAATTAGTCTGGAGGAGCAACAGGGGCCCTCAGGACAATATTTTCATAGCAATAAGGAAAACCTTGCTTATGAACCTCCACAGGCAAATATTTGGCTTAGGGTCAGCTCTATTAAAAGCCCCCTGAGGAATATGATTGGGCCAAAGTCTACACAGGGATGGTAAAAGTAAAGATGATAAAATAGTATGGGCATTTATAAGGCCTCCAGGCTTTGGGTTAGTAAATCAAAATGCCCCAAATGTATCTAGGTAATGCAGTGTGTTTTGGGTCAGTGGGGTTGCCACGTCAGCACAATAATTAGCTCCAGTGACATACTGTACCCTACGTGACATAGGCTGGGGAAGGGAGACTCAGTGCTCAGCTCTTCCCCTACAAGGTTTCTATTGTGAATGATCATGCACATATCTCGAATATAATACCCAATGACAGTGGGTGCGTGGGTGGATGGGGTGGATATGTGGCCACGCAGTGCAGCTGGAGGGATTCCCAGCATCCCCTGGGGCAGCTAACACAGCACAGCACACTGACAGACAGGAAGCCAGAGATATTCAGGTAGGAGAGGAAGAGAACCACAGGAAGACAGAGAGAGAGAAGGTGAGCTTTGTGGTATCTTGAATCCATAGCCGGGAGATCCGTCAGGATGCTGAAGTTAATCATCTGAATTCTGGATCACCTTTAAGGATTTACAGAGCTCCCCACAGAGTGTTTATAGACTAGAGGACAAACTCAGCAGACTCCTGGTATTGAAACAGGGACGAGTCACTTCCACTGTTCCACTCTCAGACTGTGATTCAGTTACAACAACACAGTCATAAGTAGCGGTTTGTTTAGTCTCCAAACAGCTATGGGTGACTTTGGCAAAGTTTTCGAGAAATAACAGTGGTCTTACGGTGATACAGTAAATGCCTTTTTCCCAGTCACATACACACCCATTCCCTTTCACTTATTTCTGTGTCTTGTTAGGGGTCCATAGTGCTCATAGTGCAGTACCTGTATCCACTCCTTGTTGGAGTCCTCTTGCGGGGTCCAGCCGTTCTCATAGTAGTTGAGTCTGGAGCGCTCTGGAGACCAGCTAGGGTTGTATTGGGACGAGGCCATGATCTGGTCGGAGGCTATCTCCCCTGACTCCAACCCCAATGGGTCTGTGCAGTCAAAATCTGAATGGAAGAGAGAGAGAGAGAGAGAGCGAGAAAGAGAGAGAGAGAGAGAGAGAGAGAGAGAAAGATGTTAGTCTAACTTTAGCACCGAACGTCCTCGGTCCAAAGTGCACATCATGCCCACCAAACGAAGCTTGTCTCTGGGGAGTGGGACACTCAGTGGCAGGGTACTCTGGTGGCCGGAATAAAGAGCACATCTGTGCCGCCTCAGCAAATCTCTGCTTCCGCTCCCTCTCTTTCCCTCCACACACAGTGGCTTTAATGGAGGCACAGTGGAAGTGTGCTACATTAAGACATAAAGCTTTATTCATAAAACATTCAGTATAGTGCTAAGTTGAAAAATGGACTATTATGCATTAAAGTTTTTGCTGGTGCATCCCTTCCCTGCTCCCTGTAGGCAGTTTATCTGTTTCTCACATGGTGCATATTTCCTAATGTTGCTGTCTTCAGGGTGTTGAGCACATTATAGTCTCTGTGTTAGCAGCCATATATCAGCCAAAATGTCCTACCACCCAGGATAGAGGGCATCCCTTGTTTGTGTTGACATAGTGCAGCCGTCCTGAGGCATCTGAAGCTAGGTGGGTAGGGACAGCAGGGTCAGCCTGGGCCCCACCTCTGACCCCTAGGGGTCAACATCCACAAATCCCTGCATATGGCACTATGGGCTCCGGGGAGGGCATAGGGTGAAGGAAGAAGAGCTAACCTGACCTGGCCAGTGATTGTATAATCACACACACACACACACACACACACACACACACACACACACACACACACACACACACACACACACACACACACACATTATATATACCAGAGTTGTGCAGCAGCCCGGAGACCCAGGTCTGAAAGTGGTGTGACAGATGGAGAGACCATCTGTGTTAGCTCATAGACATCAGCAGAGGAGCAGTCCCTGGCTGCTCCACACCCTGTGCCCTACCGACTGCACATGAGTGAATGAGAGAGAAAGACACTGAGAAAAATGTCTCACACCCCTCTACTCTCATCTTCTCTGTTCTCAGTCCCCTTATTTTCTGATCAAACGCTGGTTGAAATCTCTCATAAACAACAGCCTCCTCAGAGCCAGATCAGCATCCGTCTGCGTCTAAACAAAGAGCCTCTAGTTTAGATCAGACAGATAGACAGATAGATCTGACCATGAGGGATATCAGCCTGCGTCTAAAGCACACTGTGAAGTAGAATGATCAAGGAGATAGTGAAGCTGCCAGAAGGAGGAGACTGAAAACAGGCTATTTCATCAAAGCAGAACAACCTTATCGTCATCTGATCAACACCTTTCAAGCGGAGTGTGCCTCTCTGACGATATATAGCGAGGGAGGGAGGGAGGGAGGGAGGGATAATATACATGGACTATACATCAAGAGGGAGGGAGGCATGGACTATACATCAAGGAGATAAAGGATATACTGTAGAACAAATACAAAAAACGGCATAGACAGGGGCCTCTGTGTGACATAACTGGGTTCAGTGATGAAATTGAGCCATGTGATCTCAATAGACAGAAGTATCCACTGACCAGAGATACACGATCAGATATTCTTTATTGTTATAATTGTTAAGGCTGGGATTATGGGTAATCTGATCTAACATCTGTGGTTATGGACAACTTCTACCTGGAGAGAGTGGTAGGTGCTGGTGACAAGCAGTCATCGCTGTGCTCAGAGCTGGGGGTCCTCAGTGTGCATGTCTCCCCACGGGGGGCTATAACCATCTGGGATGATTAGTGGTTTATTTAACACCAGCCATCACCATAACAACCCGAGGAGGGGGTAGACAGGGGGTGGGGTGGGTTGGGCCGGGTGTCGAGGCTGGTATGGGGGACTGGGGGTGGTCTGTGGGAGAGATTTACAACCTTGGATGGTGGTTGTCTTCGCAAATGAAATGTTTAGTCGAAGCATTTCTCAAATTGGGGTCAAGGGGTCGAGCCCCATGACGATGATGCAGTATGAAACAGGCCTGTGAGCAGTCTGGTGAGCCCCTCATGTCTGTCTGCCCCCCTGGTGCTCTGCCCCAGTGTGTAAACCAACCCTCGTAAACCAGCGGAGATGGCCCATGCCTTGTAACACATCCACTTAATGAAAGACTGGGAGGTGATGATTTAATAACTCCCATAGTCCCACATTTAACAGTCTGCTAACGCGGGGGAACATTGCTTGTACAGATATATGTAGCTTTAGTCATGGTTGGTTTACTATGTAATGTTTTCTTTAATTGAAAATGTATGGGTGCCAGCAAGTTAGCAGCTGATGATAAACAGGACTCACCCTCTGGCACAGTCCGCTCTATGACGGTGAAGTTGGCAGAGAAGCCCTCCTTGGCGATGGCGCTGTCCGTGTTGATTGTCAGGGCCAGGATGCCCGTGTAGGACAGGATGCGTCCAGGGGTGTTTTGCCCACAGTACCGCCCGATGTATGGACCAACTGTGGAGAGAAAGAGAGAGAGAGAGAGAAGAGAGAGAGAGAGAGAGACTGTTACCAAGTTTACCACTGGAGGTGGGAGTATATCGTTGAGTCAGTATTTGCTTGCTGTGGTACAGTCATATGGGTGAACATTACCAACCACAGCACTCTTACAGAGGTGAGAGAACTCATGTGTCAGTGGGGTATGAGGGGGCTGTATTCTTGGAGACCTGGGAGGATTTTCACTTGTTGACCTCATAAAGGCGTGTGGGAAAAAGGTCCTGACATTCCACACCCCCTTGCCCACGAAACACAAAGAAGAGAGGAAGTGGACTTCTGCAAGACAAGTCGAGGTCGAGGTTTCCGTCTGTTTTGTGGTCATAAATTCCTGGGCCTTTTTTGACTGATGGTTTAGTGCTGAGGTGGACATGGTCACGGTTGAGAGAGTTCCCAAAAAAACACAAAAAGAAAGAAAGGAGAAAAGACCAAACAAACAGAGAAGGGAAAAAGAGGGAATGTCAAAGAAGAGAGGGCAATACAATTAAAAGCATGGCACGGTTCCACTGAGCAATCTCAGTACCGTATTGGAGGGATTGAGTGTGCGGGGTGGGGGGGGGGGGGTGGGGGTAAGGGAACAGGGTTTTTTTTGGTCTGTGTGGGCCTCTGTGGATGTTAAGCAGGTCTGGAGGCCTGCTGCTTATCTGTGATTAGTAAGGCTGTGATCAGTGTTGAGTGACTGGCTGTTCCCCTCTCACCTCCCTTCATCCAGACATGCCACTTACAGCCAGGCTCACAGATGAAAGGCAGAGGAGAGGGGGAGTTAGGGCAGAGGCCTGATGGCTCAAATTCATCATCATAACACAAGAGTGTATGTGTGTGTGTGTGTGTGTGTGTGTGTGTGTGTGTGTATGTATGTGTGTGTGTGTGTGTGTGTGTGTGTGTGTGTGTGTGTGTTTGTGTGTGTGTGTGTGTGTGTGTGTGTGTGTGTGTGTGTGGAAACTAGTTAGGGGGAAGGGCATGACTCTCAAATCCAAAGGCCTCGTTCGGAAAAAAGCCATCTCCTAGATTATCTGCATGACTCAATGGCGCTATGAAATTTTAAAGGGCTTCACTGTGAACTCTGTGTCCTGCATGTCTCTCAAGTCCTAGGGGAGGAGTGGGGGGAGAGTGTAACACATTCTCTCTGCCCACCATCGGCTGCTTGAAACGGGGGGAGGAAGGCAGTGTGACTCCCCTGGCGCTGCATGGGAGCCATCACCCCTGATCGCCCCCGTTGTGAGTGCCTCCAGCCTTCCGTGCTAATGCACTATTGATCCAAAAGGCACCACAGGTACTGCCTAGCTTTCATCAGGGGCTGACACACACCATGTGCTCCAGCTGCCCTTCCATGTCCCAGGCCCTGTTGTTCTCCAAACCTGTCTCACACACTCAATTACACAAGACCAGTGTGAAGCCACACCAGCCTAGTGTTTTTCCCAATTTCAGACCCCCAAAGGCTTAACCACTGACATAGGAGCAACCATGGCTATTTCTTTAGCGGGTGATAACATTTTAATATTCTCTGAATTTTAATAAAAACTTGTGGTCTGTAGAGGGGAAAGTTTCGCAACAAAGTGAGTGTCTTAATTGTTGATAACAGATGTCACTTTTGTCTACGTCGTCTCACCTTGTGACAAAAATAAAGGCGATAATAATGTGACACAGACGGAGCCCTCAAGGTCCTGACAGCTTTTCTAATCAACACTGTTAATCTCAGAGAATTAAAAAAGCTCCCACCTTAGAGGAAAATGTATGAATGATTGATGAAAAAGCTGTAACACTTTTATATGAAATACTGGAGTCTGGCACATTTCCAAAACACAGGAAAAGACCAGGATGACAGTCAGGTGGTGTTGGTATGGAGCCAATCAGTCCACTCCTGAAGGAACACCAGTAGGGAGTGGTACAGTAGGCTGTTGCCATTGTCTACATGCCACGGCCAACTGCCAACTGCCAACTGAAAAACATAAACAACCCTACCAGCACAATGCATAGCTGTAAGAGAAGGGAGGGGGCAATATCATAACGAGGAAATGTTTGGCATTCAGCAATCATTAAGCTTTGTGTCCACACGTCCATATCCTTGACAGGGATCATTATGGGATGCTTTCTCTACCAGGGGTCTCATCAAAACACAACACTTCCTCTAATTTTCTCTGGGTATCAATCACAGGACATAGTTCAGAGTGATAGCATTTCCCAGTACTGGAGAATGCGCATTTTCACAAAAGGCTATCAACCACTCCTTTCTCCATAACAAAACAAAGGACTGTCTTCCTCGACTCTCTCCATTGTGTTAGAATGCATGGTCAGGCACAGAGCCATTTGCATACAGCGGAGGAGTTAAAGTGAAGTCAGCTGTTTAGCTGTGTGGGCTCCACCTGGGCAGCCTAGTTGTCAGGATACTAACACACTATCACTGTGGGGTTTGTTCTACCCTTTTGTGGTGAGTTTAACTGACCATCTCACTCAATAATTGGTTTTCCAGATATGATTCCTAAATCGTCTTATGGTCACCACAGAAATTAAGTGAAAACCTTTAGTTTATAAAACAACATAATTGTATCTGCCTGTCTCTCTACATTCAGTTTGTTTTGATACTGAACTATGATGTTGTGTTTTGAACTTAGTGCTGTTAGATGAGCTCACCTCCAGGAAAGCCATCCCAGATCTCCAGCCGGTCATAGCGACAGAAGACCCCTGTGGGGGGAGTCGTGTCGGGCTCCAGCTCAAAGCTCTCAAACTCCAGGATGATCTCCGACATCTTGGGGGCAAAGATCATGAAGGTACAGTCCAGGTTGTTGGGGTACTTCTCAGGGAAACCCGGAGACTTTATGACCCCACTGTTGGAGGTGAAGTTTCTGGAGCATTCGGGACCTGAGAGGGAGAGAGGAAGGGGAGAGAAAGAGATACTTTTGAGTCAGTGGCGGTTTATTGCTTGTTTGTTTGTGAGGTCCTTTGTGCTTTGTGATAGGAAAGCTCTGGGACCCAGCTGGTGCATTGACACCATGGTTTATAACCCAGAGAGTGAGACCACCTCCATAGTCGTGCCTTTCAATGGGCTCCTACAGCTCATCCTGGGCAATACATGCCATACCTTCACCTCTTCACTTTCTCATTCTGATCTGTATACCTCAGTGTCTGTGTGTGTGTGTGTGTGTGTGTGTGTGTGTGTGTGTGTGTGTGTGTGTATGGTACCTCTGCAGCGTGTTAAATCTGTTGCTCTGTTGGTTGGTGTGAGTGTAAACATACATCAACATAAGCCTCAATCACCAGCACAGGATTCTTGGAGGAATGACTAAACATGCCACTTGGCTTGCGTTGCAACCTTCCACCTTGTGCGACATATGAGAAGTGCTTAGAGAAAATTAGAGCCTCAGCGAAGACAGTCAAGGGGTTTGCATACACATACAAATACACACTCACACACACAAATACACACTCACACACACAAACACATTCACACACACTCCTCAGTTTTATATCGCACGTCAAAACATTTACTCCTGCTGTGGCTCCCTCGAGGGTTGCCTTTCAGCTGATGAAGAATGTAAGCAAATTTCACTCATTCGTCACTTCCCACACCATCAAGGACAAATGATTATGATATAACACTCGGTGACACTTGATGTACAAAATGATGACTGAAATTGCAAGGAAATGTGTCTCTATGTTCTGTACTTCCGCAGAGGTGGCTGCCTGTTTCAGCAGCTCCGTCTTTTTTTAGTTATTTATAGTCGTTTATAGTAGTTTTTTTATACTGTTTGTTAAAACTAACATCGGAATTTATCCAAAATAACCATGGACACAAAACTTTTTATTACTTTTTCACCGTTTTACTACTCATCTGTTTACTATGTGTGTGGGCCTCTGTGGATGTTAAGCAAGTTTACTACTCAACTACGGACTGTTTTTATTCCTGGTGGATCTGCGTGCTGTGAGACCGCTATTGTTTACTTTCAAGAACAGCTGATCCCGTCGGCTCAGCCAGGAATGGTTGTCAGCGTGCTGCCCACTGTACTGGAAGAAATAAGAAGACGGCATCGGGGTAGCAGAGCGGGGTGAAGCGACGGATGAAGAAAAGGAGATATAAACCGTATCTTACTTCTATCATAATGGGCAACATGAGATCTCTGGGCAATAAGATGGAGGAGCTTCCCGCACTGGTGAGAGGTCAGAGGGAATACCATGAATGCAGTCTTATGTGTTTTATGGAGACATGGCTACAGGAGGTTGTTCCCGATGCAAACACCACCATCGAGGGCTTTCAGACAGTGCGGGCAGCCAGGATTCACCGTCAGTGCGGCAAAAAGCGAGGCGGAAGAGTTGCTGTATTTGTCAATAACAGATGGTGCAATCCTGGCCATATTCACGTGAAGGAAAGCGTCTGCAGCCCGGACATCAAACTTTTGGCCGTAGGACTTCGCCCATATTATTTGGCACGTGAGTTCTCACATGTTATTGTTGTGGTCGCATATATCCCCCCTCTGCTGGTGCAGAGGCAGTGTGTGAGACTGTGCACGCTGTTATTGCGAGACTACAGACCCAGCACCCCAACACATTCATTGCAATCTCCGGGGATTTTAACCATGTCACCCTGACAAAAACACTGGCAACGTTCTCCCAGTTTGTGAAGTGCCCCACTAGGGAGAACAAAACACTGGACCTGTTAATGTGAAGGATGCCTACATCTCTACAGCATTCCCCCCCGGGCAGATCGGACCACAACCTAGTCCACCTCAAGCCCATGTATGAGCCTCTTGTCCAGCAGCACTCTGTGACCACTAGGACTGTGAGGAGATGGACACAGGAGGCTGATGAGGCTCTGCAGGACTGTTTTGAGACAACAGACTGGGACGTTCTCTGTGAGTCACATGGGGAGGACATTGATGGTCTTTCACATTGCATCTTGGACTACATTAACTTCTGTGTGGAGAACACCGTACCTACTAGGAGGGTGTGGTGCTTTCCCGAAAACAAGCCTTGGATTACAAGTGACCTAAAGGCCCTCCTCAACGACAAGAAGAGAGCTTTCAGGTCTGGTGACAAGGAAGAACTGAAGTGGGTGCAGAGGAAGCTCAAGGAGAAGCTATCTATCTATCTACTGTACACTCAAGAGAGAAAACACAGTTGATTGAGTCTTTAGACTTTCAATTGAAGCTAAAATGTCAATTGAATGTGGCTTACCATTTCTGTCAGACTTGCAGCAGACTTACCATCACCGAAGACTAAGCTCAGTGTTTGTTCACACACTATTATTATGACCATTAGTGGTAAAGAATTTCAGTGGTTAACGTCATGTCCACATTATTCTGACAACCAATTCATGGGTGGAGGCTGAGTGAAGCTAAAATTGTGGTGCGCCATCACTAGACAAAGCGCAGTGTAACAGTCAATGCATTTTAAGTGAATGTGGCAAACTGTTTTCTCCCCTGTCATTCAGGCATCTTGCCAGGCCCCTAATTCATGACCATCAGGACCACTTTGGAATGTCTAACGCACATCAGAATAAAAAGAGAGTGGCTTGTTTCTTTCTCTTCCTTCTGGCAAGGTAAAAGGCAGGCACACCAGTTTGACTCTGAGGCAAGATGACATGTAGTGTCGAGCTAAAAGTTGGGTTTCAAACAGCAGGACCATTAATCCTGCCATTTTCCTCCTTTTTTTCTTTGGATTTTCACTTTGGTAAAATGCCACTCCCAGGGATGTGGTCTTCCTGGGCTCTGTGAGTCTCCACCTACCCTATCCAAATCCTGGGGACAGTGGAGGAAGGGGACAAGGGGAAGCTTTGGTGCCCAGAAGCAGAGTCATTCTCTGGACTCTTTTAATAGCAGATCCCCACTGTCCGTAAGTGCACTATTGGACTGCTGGTTCATATTTGATTCGGTTCACTATTGGTTCATACTGGAAGTACGCCTCAAAGACCAGGTCGATAGAGCTTCCAGACTGTAGCTTTGAGCTTTGCATTCTGCCGGTCGCTGTTGTCTCACATGGCGCTTGACAAGCGCAGAATGGGACCTGCGAAATCCTTTCAGATTGCTACAAATGCCTGGTGAGTCTGGGCCCAGGGCAAGTGGGGTATCTGTAGGCAGCATGAAAGAGTACTGTGGTCGTAAGGGTAGATAGAGCCTGGTGGCCCCCTCCTGTATCTTCTCCCTATTGCCTCCATCCCCTTCAGCCTCAGATAGAGGGACAGGGCAAACAACAAAAAAGCCATTGTCAGCCTTTGTGTGCCTGCTTTAAAAAATAGGATTGCCACAGAAAAAAAGAGATCAAAACAAAATAAGAGAGAATAAAGTATGGTCCAGTCGTTCCCTGGCGAGATAATCATCTCTTTTATCTCTCTCTACAGGGGTGTTCCCTCTGGCCCTCGGTCTCTCTCTACCTACAACGCTTTGTGTTGTGTGCATGGTATTTGCATGCTTGGGCTGTTTACTGTGTGTGTGTGTGTGTGTGTGTGTGTGTGTGTGTGTGTGTGTGTGTGTGTGTGTGTGTGTGTGTGTGGTGTGTGTGTGTGTGTGTGTGTGTTTGTGAGCGGCTTCAGGAAATATGTGGCATTGTTAGCTAACACGCTAACTCACAGACCCTTTTTCTCTCTCTGTCTCACGTTTTATTGCTGTTGTTGTTTATGTTATCTTGGTGGATCCATCATCACCCCAAGAGTAAGCAGTCAAGGCGAAATCACATGAGAGAAGAGGGAGAATTGAAATGGCAAACAAGATGCACAGGGCCTGTAAATAAGACAGAACTTTACACCAAGAAGCAAATAAACTTCTCCAAGTGACGCTCAGCCGAGCGCATCCCATCACTACCCTCTCCCCTCCAAAGCTCTCACACACACACACACACACACACACACACACAGTCACTCACACACAGTCACTCACACACACACACACACTCACACACACAAGGGTAAACATACATGTCACTTTATCTGAGATAAGACAATTCAGACAGTCTACCACGCGTTTTAAACAAACTGTGGAATTTATGGCAAGATGTGAAAAAGAGATGTAGTCTTGAAAACCCAACGTTTGTGAACAGTCGCTAAGCACTAGCTCATGTTTATAGCCCTCCATAATGGCTTCTTTACTGCCTTTCTCACACTCTTGTGTATATTGAATGTATCAGTTCTGGGTGGCAAGGTAAACAGTTACTCTTGTGCAGTTATTGTAGTTTATTTAACAGGGCAAGTCAGGGCTTGTTAAATATATACGTATTTCACAATGACGTAATCACAACATCCCAAAGTGTTACAGATTTATGCTTTGGACAAATATAATTTCAACAGGGGGGTTGGGCCTCTTTCAGAACCCCACTGTGCGCTTTCAACGTTACTGTAGGTGGTGAAAGCAGGCTGTAGACAGTGTGTTAATCATTGGGTGACATTGCTACAAGGAGCATGCCTTTGACATGACTGTCTCTCTCACTCTGTGGTCAGGGCTATTAGAGACCGGAGCCTTAATGGCCTGAGGTGTTGTTCTAAGTCTGCTGAGCAAATCACCTCTGTTTATTTTTTATGTGGTGGTAGAGTTGATAATTAGCACAGACCCCCACTACCACCCCTTTTCTACCCTTCAGCTACACTGACAGCAGGGTTAAAGGGCAGTGGAGAATTAACTCTATGGACACAAAATCAAACATTAACATGTAGGTGTGGTCACACACACACACACACACACACACACACACACACACACACGGCATTTAGCATGTCAACTTTGCTGATTGCATCACTTCCCCCCTGGTATTGTCAGTGAAGGATGACACAGAGAATGAATGGGGGCCCGTGCCCCCTGCAGCTCCACCAAAGAGAGAGTTTGTGCCTTAAGTTTCCATAGGGGCAGAGTGTGTTTCAGGGGGTGGGTGACGGTGAGTCTATGTGCCAGATGTGACCTATGCCATCTGAGCGTGCAGCACATAAAAGCAGAGCCGGCCCACGTGCCCACGCCCCCCATCCCACCTCTCACTTCCCCCACTAGTGTTGACACAGGTGTCCTCGTAAAAAGCGCCGGCAAAGTGGTGACATGATAAATGGCTTCAGTGGATGAAATGCCGATGATAGTGCTATTCAGTAAAGCAGGGCTTCGGACCCCCCCCGCCCCCATTTCACTCCTCCATCCTGCTGAGCAGTATCATAGAATGTAGGAGGGGGACACTGGCACCATCACTGCTTCTCCCTCTCTGCCCACTTCAATGGGCTAAGCGGCAGGCTTGATGTGGCTCTGAGCAAATTGCAGAGCTGTTAACCAGAAGCACATGAGGATTTTTGGAGAAAAGCTTGAGGAAGACTTAAGTGAGACAAGATGACAAGATAAATATAGAGGCTTCTCTTAGAGAGGATGGGCTGTTTGTCTTATGAAATCCTGCGAGCATTAAGGGACCATTTGATTTAAAGGGGTGGTTCCACTGAGTAAGGGGACGGTGGTACATTGAGGAAATAGGAGTCAGGGACAGCCACAAGTAAGACACCTGTGTGCACACTGTGATGGTAGGATGGTGGGTGAGTCCAGCACCAGACAGTACCAGTAGACCATTTCGTCCCTTTCTGTCATCATAAGTGGAGTGCCTCCATACATACACATAAGCTGGTCTTATCCCTTCAGCTCTGAACTCAAGTATTGCTCTCCCTGTCTTTCTCTTTTCATCATTCATTCTCTCCCTCCCTCCAACCCTCGGTCAGTGGAGCGAGGCTGGCAATTTGCTGCCCATAAAATAAATAGCTTTGGCTAATTAAGATGCCTGGATTGAAAAACAGCGAGGCTATTTGAAAAGCAATGGAGGACCACAAACAACCTGTTCTCTCCCAATTAGACATTCCTCTGCTCTACTGCCTCTGCCACTGATGAGAGCCAGGGCTGCTCTCCAGGTTCATCACTAAGAGGGTGTGTGTGTGTGTGTGTGTGTGTGTGCGTGCGTGCGTGCGTGCGTGCGTGCGTGCGTGCGTGTATGTATCCTCCCTCCCATCTGACCCTGAACCCTCATTTACCTCAGAGAAAAGGCAGCACCATTCCCTGAGGCTGACCTTTGCCCTCACTCTAACCAAGAAGGTGTACACACAGCATTCTTTCGTTCCCTCTCATTTGGAAGTACCGCATTCCCCCCATTCCTTCCTTCCACTGCTATCGGAACATCTGTGTATCATCATCAAGTTTACATGTGTTAGCCAACACAAACCTGCTGATGTTATCCTGCTAATCGTAATAGCCCAGTGTTGATAAGCCTACCTAATCACAGCTTGCTCTCTCACGAACGGCAGCTTTAATTGATATCAGAGCCTCGCCTCTGCAGCAACTGGTGCTTGTGTAGTCAAAACATTGCACAGTCTCAGAGCTAAACATGCTTCTGCTGCCACAGAGGAACCGGCGCAGAGGAACCCTTGGAGCTCTGTCTACAGGGGATGGTCCTGGAGCAAAACATCCACAGTAAGTTTACCATCCTGGGCTGTATCTACTGCAACCCCCCCCCCCCCTCTCTGGCTGAACACATCTGAAGACACATATTGCTCCATATCTCAACACCCTGCATTCAGTGCTTTCCCTTATCGCCCAGAGGCCCAACACGGCTCATTTATAATCAGTCCCATCTAATGGATGAGACTGGGAAATACCTAATCATGAGAAGAATGCAGTGTGCACGATTTAACTGCCTCATCAAGAGAGAATGCTGCACTTCACTGGAGTGCAGGGCACAGTGTGTGTGTGTGTTTCTGTGTGTGTGTGTGTGTGTGTGTGCATGTATGTTTGTGGTTAGGTCCCTTTGATCTGATATGAAAGAACATACTCTGCCAGCTGCCACACACACACATACACGCACGCACGCACGCGCGCGCGCGCGCGCGCACGCACGCACACACACACACACACACACACACACACACACACACACACACACACACACACACACACACACACACACTAACCCAGATTAAAAGAGACCTTGCTGGGTCATCCATCTTCTATTGGGGTCACTCAGGGCTATCCCATAGACTAGTGGTGGGTTAATTAATGAGATTGGAGTCTACCGCACCTGTCTGGGTCCTAGTCACTCAGTGGAAATATACGACCCCAGCTTCCCTCCCTCTACAGCCCTAAACACAGGAAGCCAACACCACAGCAGGAAATTCTGCCCCTTGGTGTGTTGTCTTCAGATAAGAAAGGCATCGCCTGAGTGTATTTGTGAAAATACGGCTGCTTGGTTCTCATTTCAGATTTCAGTACGCCTGTAGCCTTTTTTGGGCAGACTGTATTGTTGAGGAAGGAACCTTGTTATCGTCAATCCGATCGGCTGTCTCTATGACGATCTGCACAGCTGAGTATGAGTATGAATAGACCTTATCGGAAGCAGGAAGAGGTGAAAGCATTTCCTTCATCCATATCCTATATGGTGATTCATTCACTGTCCTTAACCAGCTATGACGACAATGAATTGTCTTGCCTAGATATATATGCCATTTAGCTGACGCTTTTATCCAAAGCAACTTACATTGCAGTGAGTGCATACATTTCAGTATATATATGGTCCCAGCGGGAATCAAACCCACAACCTAAGCATCGTTAGCACCATGCTCTACCAACTGAGCCACAGAGGACCACCAGGAATTGCTCTGTCTGATTACATGTCATTACATGTCATTGGTTGTTGTGCACAATTTACAACAGAAAGTCAGCTGCTACAGCTGCCTTGTGAAACATATGGGGGAGAATGAATCATCTGTTTGTGGGGAACATATTGTTTACCATACTGTGATTGTATAATACCTTGATGCGTAAGCACCAAGAATGAATCACAAGCAACCGAGGAAATGATGAGCATCCTTCTCTCTACCCTCATCAGACTCATGACGAGGTGTCTTTACTATACTTATTATCTGACGAAACATCCCAAAGTGTCTCCTCACCGGTTTTGAAGATCTCATAGCGGATGGAGAAGCCTGCCCCATGGGTCTCGTAGTCAGACACAAACTTGATGTAGAGCTGATTCCCTGAGGACACCACGGGCGAGGGAGCGATCTTCCCACAGTACTTCCCCACCAGCTGACCACTCTCGTCCACTCCGTCACGAACCTCCACATAGTCATACCTGGGCAGAAGAGAAGAGGGAGAGGGAGAGAACCTGTCAGTCACATGTCGTTGTTTAAGTCAGATATCTTATAAACATTTGCGTACATACAAACATACACACGCACACGCACACACACACACGCACTGAAGAATCAGTGTTGATGGATCGGCACCTGAGTGCATGTTATTATGTTACTGATCTCCTTTCTAGATGTGATTAGACAAAAGTGAATGAAAAACATCCTCAGTAACAATGAGGTCTCTCAGGTTAAATACAGTGAACAGGTGGGCATGTTGGTGACTCATATCCGCTCGATGTGGCATCAGCTCCATGTGCATAGCTAATGCAGACACTGCAGAGATTTTATAACAATGCCCACAGCTGCACTGAGTGTAGGTTTACACAACCTTATTCTGCTGCTGAAGCTCTGCTGTCAGTGACACAGAATAGCTGTTTACTCCCTGTAAGTGAGACCTGGAAAGGGAGGGGTGTGGTGTGTGTGTGTGTGTGTGTGTGTGTGTGTGTGTGTGTGTGTGTGTGTGTGTGTGTGTGTGTGTGTGTGTGTGTGTGTGTGTGTGTCTGTGTGTGTCTGTGTATGTGTGCGTGCCAGTGATTGTGTTATACCCCTCGGAGGCAGGTAGAGTGAGACCAGACGCAGGTGTTAATACTATCAGGCGGTATGCTTCATTGGGATTGCTCATGCACTGCACACACTCCAAAGCCTACTCAAATGAAATTTCAGACCAACGGCTATTGACGTGAGGAACTGCCTAATTGAGTCAGCACAAAGCTTAAGTCCGGGAGAGGAACACACCACATCACACACACACACACACACACACACACACACACACACACACACACACACACACACAGGAACACACCACATCACACACACACACACACACACACACACACACACACACACACACACACACACACACACACACACACTGTGTGTGTGTGTGTTTATGTGTGTGTGCAGGAGAGATGAATCCAGAATAAAAACAAATCTGCTTGGTTTTTATTCTGATTGACAGGATGAGTGCTGCAAGGTGAATCGTGTGGGTTCTGGTTTCCATGGTATTTAATCGCCCATAACGCCAATCCCAATGAATTCAGCTCAGTGGGGCACTTATCTAATGTATTCTTGCTCAAACCTTACGACCCACTGTCTTCTCCCTCCATCCTCCTCATTACTGTCTAGCATTAAAAAAACATAACCCGGACCCCAGCACACACACACACACACACACACACACACACACACACACACACACACACAGACACACACACACACACACACACAGACACACACACAGACACACACAAAATATGTATAAAAATATGTGCCTCCTAGGCAAAGGAGCCTGCTTTCTTAGTTACACCCGATTACAGTCAAAACACCTACCTTCCTTAGTGAAGGTAAATTCACTTAATGGACTGTATTTGCACAAAAGGTGATTTCCACTGTGAGTGATGGGTTGGGGTGGGCTAGCCCCTCTGGGGGAGACATGTATCCACTTGCACACCCCTCAACCCCCCCCTGAAATGGTTTCCTCCACCTGCTTTGAATTAAATGGGGATATTTGTAAAAGTTTAACGAAGGCACCACAGGCGCCGCGGGAGAGGGGTAGCACACACTGGGTTTACAGGGTCATTAGATTGGGGTTATGGCCACTCACAGGGGGCAGGTGGGGGCGTTGGAAGGAGGGATGAATAAAAAGGAGAATATGAGAAGCATGTCGCTTTCTGAAATTGGGTCCCCTGAGGGGGTGTAATGTGGAGGATGACTTCACCTGTCTTTCTGCCTGGCTGCTCTGACTGGGAGTGATACCTCCTCATCTCCCAACTGTTCTCTACTCTCACTCCAGATCACTCGACGATAAGAGACGGAAACATGAGAGGGGAGGAGTGAACACACAGTTATACCCGAAGCTTTTCACCTCTCCAGAGCCCTATACGGTACCAGTACCCCTATGTGTTCTTTACTTTGGGACCACGGTCTGGTGCGGTAGCACCTTGGGACCGTTGTCTGACCGTGTGAGCGTGCCTGTGATGTTCCAGTATTAATGAGCGTTGTGTTTGTCGGGGCTGTTTGGGTTTTTCTCCACTGGTTGTGATTTCAGACCCGGTCGTCTTCCTCTGCCAGCCAGCTGTGGCAACAGCCCTGGTTAGCTTACACAAATACAACCCTGTTTCACAGAGCTACTTTATCAGTGTGCTTGAGCCATGTAAAAAAAAAAAAAAGGGTCCATATAGGGGGTTTATCATGGTGCATTTTCCCAGGAGTTGGTAGTTTACAGTGGTATTTCCCCTGCTTTACACAACACAATGATCATGAACAGTCTCATTGTCCAGTTTACAAGGAAGGAGGCTCGGGTTTCTAGAACTCCCTTTGACATCACTCTCTGGCTAGATCTCCACATTATGAACGTGACAATCGTTTGTTCATAGCAGGTTAGAGTCATAAAGAGAACATTGTGGCTTCTGAGAAGCATGCAGGTACTGTACATATATAGCTGTACTGTATATAGCCCATCATGTGTCAAATATGCAGTCATATGTTTGTCCCTGTACTGTACTGTGGAGTACAGCATTTCTCCCTATCCCTGTGTGAGGTAATACAAGGCTGTGTTCTCTAGCTGCAGTCCTGTCCGTTCCGTGCTCATGGCATAGGGCATCAATCTTCCGCAGCACTGCTCTGTTCTATCTGCCGACTTACAATTCACCTCAGTGCTTCTGCCTCTGCAGCCCTCCTCCTCTCCTACCGCCAAAACCTGAGCGTTGCCAGGCGTTTAAAAAATTGATGCAGAGATGCATCACAGAGGAGGAGAGAGCTTGAGGAGTGCGGCTGAGGAGCTGACTGTGTGTGTGTGCGTGTGTGTGAGTCAAGGAAAGGATTCCAAAAAGAACCCCGGCCACAGAACCAATGTTTCGTTTCAGTCCATCTGCAGGGTCCTTTTCTCAGTTGCACAGGGAAAAGTAGCGGCTTTTTCCCCTCATTTAGTAATGCTTAGCACCTCCCGAAAACCTGTTTATTGCATTTTTACACTGGCACATCATCGGCTGCTTCAGATGGACCTCATAAAGGAGGCACAGTGGGAGATGGAGGATGCAGATGGAGAAGGAATAGGCCCTGGGGCTTTTTAGGCAGCTTATGAGGAAAAGGAGGAGAGTCCCTCAACGTTGTCTCTGAACATTTTCCTATAGTCTAATGACTAGTCTCAGAGCCAGACAGAGCAAGACAGAGCCAGACCCAGGCGGTTCTGTTCCAGCAGGTCCACAGGCCGTGTTCTGACTGAGATGCCCAGCCCAGCCTGTTGTCATCTCTTTGTGAGGCTGTTTGACCACTCAGAAGGACTTTCGGTTGCCAGACGTATTAAATGTAGCACTAATAATCCACTAGTGTAAGCACCTGCAGGGCTTGATCCCTGTTTGTGAGGCCTCTGAGATGAGAGAGGGCTGTTAGCAATCACAATGAGAGACACCCTGGAGTATGGAGGGGGGGGGGGGGGGGGGGGGGGCACTCATCCAAACACACTGGCCTACTTTTGAAACTGGACAGTCTCCCTTTTGCCCACCTCTCATTTCTCTCCTTCTGACCCACCAAGTTAAATTTAGATCCCCCCACAGAGGCAGTATCATAATTTGTTATGTTATTTGTTTTTGTTGTTTTTTCTTACAGACAATGAGATCCAGCTGAGCCATAGCCTGACTTTAACAACCATTAATCTGTCTGCTACAGCCCGGGTGGGCCGGCATGGAGCCTGCCAACACCCCAACAGCCCCACACACACAGCTGCCTGCCTCCTGCTGCAACGCTAATGGTGAAAATGGTCTGCCAATCCAGAGGGGAAATTAAAGCAAAAAAGGGATGAATCTAATTCTCCACGACAATCGCTTCAGTGCCTCAAATGTATTACCCTGCCTTCTTTCTGCAGGGAGAGAGAGAAAGCAATCCTGCAGTGTCAAACGAGAACATTAGCCCAACTCACAAAGACAAAGAGGAGGCGATGAACCACAGGCTAACAATATAACAGAGTTAATGCCTCAAGCTTTCCTTTAGAAATGTCTGGTTCTCTCTCTAAAACGTGTGATATGTTTTGATAAATGCAATATGATCCTGGGTAAGGAATAACATTTTGAAACTTGCCTGACACAATAAGTTACAGTTCTTAATCAGCCCATTTATAAACATGAGTGGAAACAGATAAAGCAAATGCTCTTTACTATTTGCTCCCTTGAAAGAGTTGTATAAAAACACTGTCCCAGTTTTTCTCTCTGGTGTTTCTCTTTCTGAACCTGTCGCTAAAGTGAACTATCACAAAACTATCATGAAAACATGTCACACTGAACATTTCAAAACATCTCAGGGTTAAACAAACTCGGTAGAAAAGCCCAGACAACAGAAGTGGGACAGCTCACTGAGGCCTTGGAGACTTGACAGGAAAAGCCTGTTGTCAGCTGTCAAGAAATCTGGCTTGAGACTTTAAGTGTTAGCGAAATGGCTAACAAACTGTCACTTAGGGCCGAGGCATAACATCATTAACGTTTGTACAAGCGGCCGAGACAAGTTTATCTCCATCTTTCTTTTCCCAGCCTGGAGGGGACATGCCTCACTGAGACGAACTGTGCTTTTCCTTCAGCATGTGACATTCATTAACCTACGCTAAAATAATAGTCGCCCACCCTCCCAGGCCCCATTCAGGTCTGTAATGACCTTGTGTCAGTCCCTCTGACAGACAAGGAAGGAACGGGCAGTAACACAGTCTACGTCTAAGTGTCCCGAAATAAAAACACACTCTAATCGAGTTATTAACTTTGTGATTTCAGACTGCCGAGCGGGAAAGACCTGCAGTTCACGGAGCTGAAATGGAAACTTGGACATGGAGCATCAAGGGTGTCTAAAGCAATCAGGCTCTTTTTATAGCGTCTCTCCCCAATTCTCCAGTCCTGCAGCCGACAGGAATGATTCAGGAGAGATTAGAGTTGAACCGAGTGGCTCAGAACCTGAGGACCCGCCCAGTGGTGGAAGCCACCATCCTGAACCCGATTGATTAGAACCAAAGTGTTTAGCCAAAGTGGGCACAGGGAGAGGGGTGCTGTTCCTTTGGTCACCACCACGCCACAT
Source organism: Argentina silus (assembly GCF_951799395.1). Classification (NCBI taxonomy): domain Eukaryota; kingdom Metazoa; phylum Chordata; class Actinopteri; order Argentiniformes; family Argentinidae; genus Argentina; species Argentina silus. Next base: position 7,667,583 of record NC_139655.1, on the reverse strand, counting down.
GGATGGATACTCCCCACCCAAAGGCACAGCTGTACCAGGGCTTTGTGTGTCACTCCCTCAGCCCGGCTCAGCACTTATATTTTTAGATGCCACCGCTTTTGATTTGTGCGGGTGCGTTAGCCGCGCGCTTTCATGAACGGCAATTATGATTAGCATTGATGGATTTAGCGTGCCTCCATCCATTAGGTTTCCTAATTACACTGTTGAGGGATCGGCGTAGCCAAAAATCTGATTAATGAATTTGAGTGTTTAGACCCAATTATTGCATCTCACTCCTATTACACATACAATAATACTTTATTAGGAAATATGAGAGCAGACAGAATGGGAGAAGTAGCCTGAGGGTGTCCTCCCTGCTGTACTTGGCGCTGGCTCTTGCTAGAGGAGAGGAAGGGACGAGAGGGGGAGAGAGAGAGGAGGAAACACACTCACGAAACACTTTATTAGGAACACTATACTAATACTGGGTAGGGTCTCCCTTTATTAGGAACACTATACTAATACTGGGTAGGGTCTCCCTTTATTAGGAACACTATACTAATACTGGGTAGGGCCTCCCTTTATTAGGAACACTATACTAATACTGGGTAGGGCCTCCCTTTATTAGGAACACTATACTAATACTGGGTAGGGCCTCCCTTTATTAGGAACACTATACTAATACTGGGTAGGGCCTCCCTTTATTAGGAACACTATACTAATACTGGGTAGGGCCTCCCTTTGCTCTCAAAACAGCCTCAATTCTTCGTGGCATTGATTCCACAAGATGTTGGAAACATTCCTTTGAGATTCTGGTCCATGATGACATTGCATCACACAATTCCTGCATTTTTTTCAGGTATACTTTCAAGCTGTGAATCTCACGTTCTTCCATATCCCAAAGGTGTTCTATTGGATTCTGATCCGGTAACTGGGAAGGCCACTGAAGAACACTGAACTCATTGTCATTTTCATGAAACCAGTTTGAGACGACTTTTGCTTTGTGACATGGTGCATTATCATGCTGGAAGTAGCCATTAGAAGATGGGTAAATTGTGGCCATGAAGGGATGCACATGGTCAGCAACAATACTCAAATAGGCTGTGGCATTCAAGCAATGATTAATTGGTATTAACGGGCCCAAAATGTGCCAAGAAAACATTCCCCACACCATTACACCACCTCCACCATGAGAAGGTGTACAGGTGTTCCTCATAAAGTGCTCGGTGAGTGTAGAACCAACCACAAAAGCTACTACTGTTAGCGAGCCCACTAAATCTCCTGTCCTTGTCACACATGTGAGGGTCAGTGCTGTTTTAGCCTCTCGTGAGCCGAGATATGTTCAGCTGACATGCTCTATATTCTCTGGAGGCTACAGAAGGCCCCAGAACCAAAACAAATCAGAGCATATTTAAGATGTCTGATTTAGCATGCGGTCACATGATCATTACACGCACGTAAACCATAAGTCATGACAAATAAGTCACGATAACGTGATAACAGAGGTTGTAAACCATAATGGTTTGTTATGGTCATAAATTAGGTGTGGCATAGTTGGAGCATAACAAGATTTAGCAGGGTTCGATATCTATGATCTCTGATATACAGTCAGCATACTCTGGCAATGAGCTCAGAACTGAATGAGGCACAAACATGGCTGGTTGTTAAATAAAAAATAATAAAATAATAGATACTTAGTCTATCTGTGAGGTTAAATATTAAATTGAAGCAATGGTTATATTGATGTGTTCAGGGAAAGCATGGGTTTGAAGTATTACATTAAAATGCATTCATTTTCCAAAACACCTCTTGTTACCATGAATGAAGCAGGAATGACTAACCGCAATTAATTCAAAAATGGCCGAAGGCAGAATGGAAATATGCATTTAGCACCAGTATTCCATGCATATTGCCGATATTAATATTTAGATGTTCATGCTACTGAAAACCCCCGCTAGCCTGTTTTCTAGGAAATGCAGATTAGCATTAACTGGGAGATTGGGTGACGTGGAATAATAGACTCAGTGATCCCCACTGGGCCTTATGCAACATAGCTGTTATACATTTCCTTCTAAGGCAAAGTTACACAAGTAAGTGCAACAGTGTAACAGTATAGAGGGATAAAGGCAAAAAAGAAGAAGCTGAAATTGGAAAAGAAAGAGAGAAAAAAACACAGGCCAATAAGGGAGACAGGAGGAGCAGGTACTCATATTGTCTCTGTCAGAGAGGCCATTTCTCAGGCCATTACAGGTGGAATGGCTCCCATTTGTCCCACCTTGACATTTGAGAGGGTCTGTGATTACACAGAAGAACAGGGAGAAGAGTCCTCCACAGGGGAACCAGCACAGTGTAAATTATAGACCATTGTTACAACAATGAGAAGTCAAGGGTAAAAAAGAGGGGGAGGATGGGGGTTATGTGGCACGGCAGGGCAGACACGAACCGTCTTCCATTAAAAACACAACCCCCCCCCACTCCCCCCTTGGTTCCCTGGGGCTGCGCTCAGGGCTCAGTGGCATGGATGGGGCTCTGCCACGTGACCCTGCTCGTGAGCCCTGCCCATGTCTCCTGTAATGAAGACTGACCCTGTGTCCCCCAATATCATTGGTGCCAACCAGAGCCAATCACAGACCAGCAATGTAAAGCTTGGTTGGGTCATCCTAGGTTCGCCCATTACAATGTACAGTACAACCATACAGTGGAATCTCTGCCCTCTGCCCCACTCTACATTATCAGAGATTAAACTAATCCCACTATCCATATGCATATGACAAGGTTAATTTATGATATGATTCAGTTCATAACATGAGCACATTTTGAGAGGAAAATAAAGAGGGGAGTTCACTGTAAACAATCTGGGTTTGTGACCCACTGAACTCTGCGAGGGACTAAAATAAGACTGTAGATGTCATCTGATTTATGCGCCATCACTGCAAGACATATGCAGAAGAAAAAAAAGAAAAAAAAAAGAGACAATTTTCAAACTATATGGCCCATTTATTTACTGCTGTGAGAAGCATGGTCCCTTGTGAGTAATGAGCTGTGTGCTCAGTGTATACAAAGGGAAGGAGATGGGGTCAACCAGAGGTAAAGCCTTTGGGTGGTGTTCCAGACTCTTTCCTCTCCACAATGAAGAGAGAGGGGGGGGGGGAAGAGGGGGTGGAGGAGGAGGAGGGGTGGAGGAGGAGGAGGGGAGTAGTTGGCTAATGGGTGCCAACATGAATAACGCTGGAGATCTCAGTGAAGGGGTCAGTGTCGTGCGTGTTATTGCCGGGCAGGCCTGTCTCCTCTCTCACTCAGCCGTCCCCTGATTCTTTTATCTGGCTCCATGCTGACTGGGGAGCTGCAGGGCAATGGTAGTAATAACTGCACTGGGAGTTATTCAATTAAAAGCCCCACCTCCCCCTCCCCTCCCTCCCCCTCTCCCTCTCCTGTCCTCCCACAGGACTTAAGAGACATTGGGGGGAGGGGGGGGGGGGGGTCTGGCAGTCTGGGACCTACTGCCCCTGACCAGGTCAACAGCCCAGCCGGCTAGGAGGCTAGTCTGCAGGGCCTGAGACAGTGGCTGGCCTGAATGAGTAGAGGAAGTCCAGCACAAATGATTGGGCAGGGTTACTTCTCTCTGTCTAAAACATACAGCCTTAAGATAGGCAGCTATTTCTGCTCACCAGAGGAAGGGGAAGAGGATGGGGATAAGAAAGTGATGTGGAATGTGCACGCCACAGGTTTGTTGGCATGGCCTGTTATTTGATTGGAGGCCAGATAGGGACCACTTCCTCTCTGCACTGATCACTCCTTGTGATATTCACGTCTCATGGCTGCATCCACCATTTCTGTCAGATTTCCCTTTTGTTCACGTTGTACTTCTTTTGACGAGGTTCTTTGAAAGCGAAATAGACCTTGCTGTGAGGGCCAGGTGCCAAGCAGTGCATCTCTTCCACAACAACGAGTGTGGTCTCCGCAGAGGGGGCATGAGGTTGGCATGGCGGTCTGATCAAAGTGCTGATGGCCAACACCCCTGCCAAGTTTTGGAGGGCGAGCTGACCTCTTCATTTACTGGCCCCACTCTCTCAGGCTGCCAACTTGGAGCCCATCCGGCCAGTAATTAGCTGCCTCTGCATTCTGACGACGTCCCCCTCTGGAGGGTCCAGGATGAGTGGTGCGGCGTCCCCTCTTATGGTCTGACGGGAGGGGGGTGGCGCCAGAGCTAGGGTGGAGATGCAAGGCCACCAGCACCCCGCTGTGATACTATTTTAAAAGGGTGTAAGGGTACGGCTGCATTTATGTCCATGTGCCTTTGTTGCCAATTAAGTAATAGAAATTATGCTGTGAGAAAAGGGCGGAAGAACCACAAAAAAAATGTTGCGATTTACCGAGTAGAGATCAAGTGGAAAGCAAACAAAGCAAGCGTTTGTGGAGTGCCTCTAACTCAATCAGAAAGCAGTGGGGTCCAGCGCCATCAATCACTGTCTGGTTGCCGCAGCTGACATGAAGAGCACAGAGTGAGGGAAAACACCAGCGATGGCCAGCCGTGCACAAACACAGAGACGGAAAACAACTGCAGGAATCTGGCCTGGAACAGGAGGACCTACCGCAAACAAACTTCACTTTGCTTGAGCCCTCCCCCCCCCCTCCCCCCCCCCCCCTCCCAGCGAAACACAGAGGCTTTAGGGCAACAAACAGGCCACAGAAGACCAGGGGCACATCAATCACAATCGTGAGCACTATTCAAGGTAGGGCACTAAACTAAACATGGCTGACGTGCCCTGACATGGTGCATTAAAGCTCCAATAGGCCTCATCAATTAAAGCGGGATTCCACTCTCTTCTCTCTCCTCTGGGGAGGGTGGAGACATAGGGTATTGTGAGGTACTGTTTTCAACTAATCCCATTCCCTCCACCCCCTCTCTCGTGAACTGTAATTACCCCTAATTTATTTTTCCCTTTTGTTGTTTTGCACACAACCACACAACTCCATATTCCAAAAAAGGCCTTGTACATGGAAACAGAGAAAGGACTGGGAGAGCAGGGAAAACCTGTTGCTAATCATATTATGCTTATCCAAAAGAGCCTGAGTGCTCATATTGCCAATGTCTTTGGAAACAGAACATGTAATTGAATCACGGCCTGAGAATTTAATGAGCTGGAAGGAAAATTAGTATGAAATTCTTACTGTCCATAGATCTATGTCCAGATAGAGCTCAAAGATTAACATGGTGTCCTCTAATCATGAAGATGTCCATACAGCTCTTTCTGGGAGTCTGTTTTGGATAAAGACAGACCATACAACTGAAAGTCCTCAGCTGTGTGGGCTGCGACATCACCCCAAAAAAACATCCATATAGGGAAGCTTGCATGGCTCTACGCAACGCTGGAAAAATTACACACGCTGCTGCCAGATAGAGCTTAGAGAGTCCATAGTACATAGTGAACATGAGTGGATAACTCCCCTATTAATACAGAGCAGCACAAACACATGGGAATCTGCATTTTATTTATGACCGCTCCTTACTCCTTCTCTCATCCTTCTCCTCCTTCTCATCCTCTCTCCTCCCCTCCCTCCTTCTCCTCCTCTATTAAGTGGGATCCCTCCTGTGGGGTGGAAGAGTGGCTTGCCTCCCGGTCGTGGTGTGCGTGAGCCGGGCGCGCATGAATCAAAGTGGTGACAGAGCAGCCGGGAGGACGGCAGATGTCACGGTGAGAAAGCTTTTCAATCAGGCTGCCCTTCCAACGGTGGCCAAGGTGAACACTTCACCGGCAAACCCCTTGCCCCAGCCAGGCACACTCTCACACACTCTTTAATCCTGCTCATTATCCAGAGGACTACCACCATGAACCCTTTATGTGACAGAGAGAGAGGGGGGGGGGGAGAGGGAGAGAGAGGGGGGGAGAGAGAGAGAGAGAGAGAGAGAGAGAGAGAGAGAGAGAGAGAGAGAGAGAGAGAGAGAGAGATGTACAAAGGTAGGGAGAGGGTCAAGATGATTCCAATACCTCTCTCTCGCCTTCTGCCCTCTAGCTCATAACAGAGGTGAACATCCCTCCAGAGAGAGGTTATTATAGGGGCTCTCACTTGGGAAATGCTATTTACAGTACAGTTTTAATGGGTCACCTGTCTCATTTACTTTAGGAAGCTTTGAATGTGCCAGAACCATGTAAGCCTACGTTTTATGTTGATACTGAATGGCTTCCCTTTTGTGTCATGTGAAAGTTGAAACATGCTGAGCAAATATGATTTGGGATAATGCAAGGAAAATGCAAAATACTTACATTTAAAGTAAATTACTCACAGTAGTGCTGCTGAATTAATTTTTCTCTGCTGTGGTGTAATTTGATCTGTAACTTGCCTCCTTTTGTAAACGCCTATAGGGGGCTGTTGTTAGACAAATCCAGGCGCATAATTGTAGGCGCTATTGTCACAAATTGTAGTTAGATGAAACAGTGCTGGTATCCACAATTTAACTTGTTGGCTTTGATCATGTGCAGCAGGAATGTTTCACTGACACATAATGTATTTAGAAAAAAAAGGCACATAAACACCAGAAATAATGTCTGTTAACAGGCTATAACTATCTCGAACAATTCATGTCAGCCGAAGCCTCTTCCATTCGCCCCGAGAGGTCACAGCCTTCCACCGACAGAGGATGAAAAAGCCCTGTTACATTCCTGCCTTATTTATTTTCCTCCATGACAACGGCTGATGTATGGTCACGCAGCCCACTTCTCCTTATTTGCTTGTGTTGCGGAGGAGCGTGAGAGGGGAGGGAGGGGAGGGAGGGCAGTTTACTAGCGATCCTGGGAGAGTTATGGTTCTCTTTCCCCAGCCTTGGTGCCCCATCTGAGGGAAGAGGAGTCTTGCTAGTGCCCTCCATCATGGTGCTTTAGAACATCCCATGCATTTAGGTGGTGGGATAGGGAAGTAGCCCCGGTAGAGAGTACTGTGGACCTTTTCGCTGCAGTACTGCTGAGGAACAGGTGGTCCCTATTGTTAAATATGGGGTGTTATGAACCTGTGAGTCAAAGCCTTAAGAATTCGCCTCACAAAAAGATGTGTATGAAAGAGAACTCCAGAGCCAGGAGGGGGTCACTTTCTCCACCCCTCTGCTGTAGCTCATTCCTGTAGTCCAGGACTAGCCAGGAATGCCCGGGCAGCAGGATGTGTATTGTCTCAGGGCACAGCGGAGAGTGTTTGCCTTCCCAGCAGGGTATGCAGCTCTTCTAGGGGCTCCACGGCAGGGGTGGGGGGTCACAATTAAAAAGGAAAAAGTGCTTTTTCAAGCCTTGAGTTACGGGCAGTAGCAGGGGAGCTAGCTCACTTCTGAGGCATTGTGAGCTGAGGCTTTCACTGACTTTCTCCTCTTCCACAAAGACCTTCTTCAGAACACATTCCCAGAATATTCCCCCCCCCCACCCCCACAACTCCCTCTCCCTCCCCACCCTCGCCGACTCAGGACTGCACGGCCTGTCACACAGGAATTCTGTGTTCTCTGAGGTCCAGCAAACACAAGCGAGGCGGAGAGGGGGAGACTCTCAGTAAAAGCATCCTCTTTCTCTGTTCCATTTTAACCCCTCTTCCCTCCAGAAGAAGCTCTACTGCAGTCTGCACTGCCTATGAGGGAATTCACCATGTGCAGAGAATCAGTCTGTTTTCTGTTTGGTCAGCAAATCCAAAACACATCAATGATTCATTGCGCTGTCAAAATCATAACATATCAGTGGAATGTTGATACCAACATTGCCTTCAGTGGATGCAATAGCAGCAACACAGTTGTCAAGGTTTTTACAGCCAAGCTTTTCACATAAGCTTCCATGCAATTGGATAGGTTCAAATTTAAATATGATATGAACCCAAGACCAGTCGAACTCCAACCAAAAATCTAATTGAAGGAGAAACAGGCAAGGTCTATGTTTGAATTAGACCAATTATCATCCCCTCCCAATAAGTGAAAGCTGTCCGTCACTTGTTTATAAATTAATATACATCCAAACTTCCATCTCTCCTTGAGACTACAGAACTGCCAAAATGAGACATGCCTGACAGCATTATCAGACTGAAGTGAGTCTGAGTACACAGCGGGTGAACTGAAGGCATACTGTATACATTTACTTTGTTTTCGGTGGGGCCAAGCTGCTCATTCCAGTGAACTTCAGAGCAAATTGACTTCACATATTTGTCTTGACAGGCTGGCTTTTACCTCAAACTTTGTGAGCATGGTGGCACAACCCAAATCCCTGCCATGCAAGTTTACAGCAGTGCATGAAAGGTAAACACGTTCCACATTCAGTTTTCAAGACCCACTTAGTCCCTATCTGCTGGTGAAGTGTTTTCCCCCCTGCTCTCAGGATACGAGCCGCGCACTTCCAAACAAACCTGTCGGATAGCACACGTGTAACAACAAAGGTAATCACTGCTGCTCTTTATAAGTTACCCACTTTGAGTGCTCCATGTTTGGTTTGTTGATAACAGCCATGTTGGTGAACATGTGGAGCATGTGTGTTCCATTTACCGCTAATTAGATTGGAGGCAGCACACTGAAGCGTGCATTGTAACTTCGCCCTGCTGCTCCATCTGATAAGGAGGCTATTCTGGCCATCATCAGTTTCCATTATGTAAGGAGTGTTTTCTGTGAGTTGAGCTGCAACTGGAAGTCTGATTCCAACTGCACAAATCACACCATCTACTGTCTATGAATACAAAGTCATGAAGCACATGTCTGCCCCGGTCCATAATTGAGTTAACTATGACATGTCCCTTCAGCTATTTACACAATGATTGCCTTCACTTTACTTATCGCCATCATTTAAAAGGCCAACAATAAAAATCTGATTCAGTGTCACAGTTCGTCTTCCTCACCAGTCTAAAGTGATCACACACAAGGTAAAATAGTGAAGTGGAACTAAAATCCCATGAAAACCACTCCATTAAAACATTAAAAATTAAACAGTACCAGGGGTTGGTTAAAATAGAAAGAACTTGAGATCATGTTGACCCTGTTTCTCCAGAAATCCACTGCATGAACCACATGAATCACTGGTGACTTGATTAAGTTTCACAGACACTTCTCCAGGTTAGTAGTTAGTACATACCCTAGCACTATGGTCTATAAGGTTAGTAGTTAGTACATACCCTAGCACTATGGTCTATAACCGGTGACCACTCAGTTGGTATTACACACGCTGGCTTCTCTCCAAACATAATTATAAGCACATTCGGCGAGGTAGGACATGGCAAAGAAACATGCACTTTATCAACTAACAAATGTGTGAACAACCAATTACCTGACAATCCCACTCGGACAACATCAGTGGATGGTAAATTAAATTATTTTGCAAACCTTACAGAAATGTGTCACAAGCTCAGGTTGATGGAGTACCCTTATTTCAACCTGAAAAGAAGCCATTTCATTTGTGGCCTCAAGGCAGAATTCTTTGCTTTTTTACTGTGTGTGTTTGAGCACAGGAAATTCATTCCTGGCTAATTTCATTTACAGAAGTATTGTTTCCTCTCTCTGTGTCCGTCCACACAGCAACATCTCTGAGAGGGCCAAACCCTGGGTCTGGGAAACGTTTAATAGTCCCTCTGTGCTGAAATCTGACCCAGAAGAAGTCAAGGACCCACCCTCTGGAAGACAGCAGCGGTCATCCAGGCCATTATTGTCAGACAGTATAAAGAGCAATAAAGCGTTAAAGAGATGTGTATAAAAAAGTGCAATTAATACATGGCATTCAGACAACATAAAAGGAGCAGAGCGCCGATGTTGGGTGGAGTGGGGATACAGTAACAGAATCCAGCAGAGCACTGTGCTCTCTGGCCCTCCAGCGTAAACAAAGGCTGAGTCGGAGTAGAGCAGTGGCACAGGCAGAGAGAGGGAGGCAGCCCAGGCACGGCTCACCTCAGGCCACCACAGACACAGGGCTCATCACATTTCTATGGTTCTCCAATTTCATCGGCTTAGACTTATTTGACAACAGGTTAACCGTTTAGCTCTAGTGTGGTGTAACAGCTCCCAGCCTTAAAATCAAATGGGGATTTGTAAACGACCCAACATAGGGTAGTGACAGTCAATCATACAATGTTCCATTGACCAAATAAGGCACAGCCAGGCTAAATGGATGGAAGCTGTGCATGTATACTCAAACTCTGAAAAAAAGCTGAATACATTCCAAACCAAGTAAATAAATAAAAATCCTCCTTCTGCTACATGTAGTTGAGAGCACTGCAAATTGAAGAATTCCACTGCCACTAGATGGCGCGGTTTCATGTGCAATATGCATGAATGGAGGGCTGCCAACTTACTTGCATTCCCTGTCCTCGAGATCAAAATGCGGGTTGAAGTTGATCAGAATTCTCTGGTGAGGTCCAGGCGCTGTTATCACCCAGACGCATTTCTGAGATGGTAAATATGACGCCGGATAGCCAGGTGAGGTGAGGTAATTTGCATTGGTGATTCTGATGTTATCCCCACATTTGTCTGCAATAGATAAAATGGATAAAAGATAAACACAACATCCAAAATGTACACATACACACATTTGTCAATATAGGTTTCTTCTTTTAGTTTGAATGACGTGGTGTTATGAACAATCGTTTTCAAGTCAAGGTCTGAACGAAGACCTTCGTTGAGCTGTTCTAATCCAAGGCTACTATTACAATGGTTATTCGAAATCACATTAAATCAATCATGGTTAACTCAGGTGTGGTGTAGGCTATGCCACACGAGTAAGCGACCAAAAATTATTCAATTCTAGTAGGTCTAATATCTGCCACTGACCATCTTATCAATGATCACTCAAACTCTGAGCTCTAATGTTCGAATGGTAGGCTATACAACACAAATAGCTGAATTGTAAAAACGCAGACAGTGAAGTCTAGGCCTTCTCTCTCTCTCTCTCTTTAATCCCGTGACACTGGTAGTCATGACGCTCGGAATATAGAAACTCAGTCTGATAACGCATTGTGCCCCATAGCCAAATGTGTTGTCATTTTGCATTTCGTTATGAAATAAATATGAGCTAGTAGACCTATGCAGCGTTTAAAACAAAATGATATATTATCCAGGTAGGTTAGATTGTCATGTATTTTAAGCAGACTTGCTCATAAAGAAGAATTTTGCAGTTCGGGCCAAAAATAAAGAGTAGTCCAAAAGTATATCTATAAAACTGTCATGTGAACCTGTAGTAGCCTTTAACGCCCTGGGTTAGAGTTAGATGTAATTGTGTTATACGTTTTAGAAAATCTTCTGTGAATCTGTAAAATATCACCAACAAGAGTTATTACAACTAAACAACTCTTAATGACCGAGAATTAGCTCAGGGACAAGGAATGGATTCCTTTAATGGACAGAGGAGTGGATGGGCAGCGGTTACAATGTGCCGTACGCGGGTACACGGCGGTGGCATAGGGCAAGGTGCCTTGAGACCACTTGTGGATACTGTTTCATATATGTATATATATATATATATATATATATATATATATATATATATATATATATATATCACTAAAACCGATTAAATTAAACAATGACAGACACAATTGTGTCGGGAGTAAATTAATCAATTGTTTGTGTCAAGGAAGAGAACAATCTAGCCTATAACATTAGCTAAACATAGCCTAAATGTTTCGTTTGCTGAATCAAATATATCAACGAATTATGCAGAACGTGTTTGTTAATATCACTCTGAGCCCTAATAACATGGTTTTCTAGTGGGACTTCATAAACTGCTTTAATATGGCCGGGGAATAACAGAAGGTTCTTCAGAGTGAAGCCACTTCAAGTTGCCTAAATTACATTTATCTTATTTTTTTTGCACAGTCACTCCTGTGGATTAGGTTACACCATCTGCCATGAGAAATACTTAAATTCAAAAATGAATTGGATGTACAAGAAAAGAGGAAATGTCGACTTAATCTTTTTCCCGTGAATGAGTTTTGGAACTTGACTGTGGAAGCGAAACAATGAACTATGTTTTCTAAATGCATCCATGACAGCGCAGAAACAGGGAAGTGCCAAACCCAAACTTTGAGACACTTTTCATAACTGTATAACATATCTGCACAATAGAATAGACCCCACACAAGCCAGTGGCAATGACAGCACGATACCTCGCGTAAAGATGGGCAGGTGAATGCGCAACAAATCGCCAGAACATCAGCGGAGGTTTAGATAAGGTTAATCCTTATTTAAAAACATTGGGATAAATCCCTAGCAGAGGGAGTATCAGTTGTCACTTACCATTTTTGATAGCCCTGGCAACGAAGAAGATTCCCATTAAGAGGATCAGCACTAATCCACAATGCATCCTTGTTTTGTTACAAAAAATAAAATTAGGGAAACAAAAATTAAATAAAGCTCCTCAAGGGTTTTCAGGCGTATTATTCTTCCTTTAAAAAAAACGTGGGACTAATGCAAACCAATAAAGCAGAAGTGTCTTAACGCAGTTGAAATTCGTCTGAATGTGTCTCAGGTCGCCTGCATCCTGTCATTCAGCTCTGGTTTCCTCTCCTTTCCAGTTGTGTTCCTCTCTCAAAAGCTGGCGTTGCCATTTCCTCCCTCAAAAGTCTGAACCAGTAAAAGAAGAAACAACGCCAACAACTCCCGTTCCGTTTCAACTCCTTGAAATGATGACCAGGCAGAGGTAATCCGTCGCTGTTAAGTGGAAAGAAATATTGAGAGTAAGCAGTGATATTCTTTCAAAAGTGGGCAGATTGGCAAATCAAGCTCGCATTGTGCCCTTGCGCTCTGCTCATTCTCAAATCTGACAAGACATGAACTCGTAATACTAACATCTGGCGAATGGCATTGCCATAACAGGGATTTAAAGCGAGGGATACACCCCCTAAATTGCGACCGCTTTTCTTCTTTTGAGCGGGTGTGCTCGCTGGCTGCTGTAGACTAGCTGAAATTTCAGAGGGGTCTCTGATTGGTTTGATTACAAATATGCAAACCCAACCTCTATGGAAGCCCTTTCTTTTAAAGGAGGGCTCGGCTCATTCTCCGAGACTCAGACTGGCCCTCGCAGATCACTACCAGACCTGACGCGCGCGCGCTCTCTCTTGTACAGGAGCGGGGCTGGCACTGTGACCGAATGTCCCTAAACTCACTAATCAACAAGGCAGACCAGCATCTCAACAGGGACACGTTGGAGCCTATTTTCGCCATCTACCTCTAAAACATGTATTTTGCAATAAACGACCACTGTCACTCAAAGCCAATTGTTTTTGTATTCAATGGTGCCCCTGAAAGAAGGAATAATAGCCTACTTTAAATGAGTCTATTTTAAATGTAATGATGATCACCTACTTACTTGAGAGATTTGCAATAGACGTAATTATCAGCTATTTATATGATTAGGCTACTTTTACGCATCAATATTATGATGTTTAGAATACCTGCCTCACAGTAATTCATTAGATTGCAATAAAGAAAATCTGCGAAAATCAATACAAGTTCCGATCATAGTGCACTTTGTCTTTCAAGATTGTTCTTATGATAGGTTCCACTGCACAAAGGGACTTGGAGACGGAATTAATTCAATATTCAAGCTGCCAACAAGCCGACCACCAATAATAATTTAGGCTCAAATATATTACCCTATAGTTCAATTACACTGAAATTAGTCATAGCGTCACCGATTCGTTGCATGTTGCATCGTAAATAGGTGTAGGGTAAAGAATGACTACAGATATAGCATTGCATCATATGTTGCATTCTAAACCATTTACGAAGATACTGTATCCTATACTTGCGTCAATGAAATGAATGAAAGGAAAATCATGCGAATGAAATGAAAATCATGCGAATGAAAGCTAAACCCATGTAAACCATACCCAGTGTTCTCCACACACAAAATAGTCTACTGTGTCATCTCTCAATCTCACTCTCTTCTGATTTCAACCCATGTAAAGAAAACAAACTGTAATCACCTGCGTTTTGTGGAGTCACAAACCCATAGGTATCCAATATCGGAGCGGAACTGCTACAGTATCAGTATCAGACCCCTGTCCATTTCTTCTTTCAAAGGACGGGTACCACCTTTCGATATCCGTACCATCAAATCTTACCACAGGACAAGTCTCCAACCGTTGACTAGAGGGGACTTCGAGTTCCAATTCCTTTTCCAGTTAATCAATAGGTTGTATGCTACACCGGGACAACCCTTGAGTGCTGCTCCGCGCGAAGCCACGCAGCCGCTGCTGATTCCCCAAGACCCTTTCAGTGCGCAGACAGCCTGTTCTCTGCTGCGCTCACAAGTCACAAGTGAAGAGAGAGGGATAGGCTACGGATTTGCGCTTTCAGAGCAGAGAGCGGGATAAGGAAACAGTCAGTCCAAAAGGTCACTGAAAGAAGGTGAAAATTGAGGAGATTGCTTAAAGTAGGGTATTTTACTTGTATCATTGTATGAAGTTATTTCTTCTGTCTGCGCCTCAACGCTCTCTGCTTCTGTAGCGCTACGAAAACAGGATTTGGAGTCTCCGGCGACATATACAGTCACACGCCCCTTTACCAGGGGGTTGCCTCGGCAATCGAGATGCAGATTCAGCTGCTGTACTGTTGTAGATATCAGCATATACCAAGTCACATTGGGGAGTAGGCATCCACGGACTAATCACACCCACAACATATAGTTTCTATTCATATCACTCACTATGATTGAGTATAAATCAAGAATAATTAATTTCATATTTCGGGGCATGTTTAATCATCTGTGTCTGTGTGCTTGCTAGTATTTGCCCTTTAGAATATTCATTATTGTATCGTGTATATTCCTTAGTGGAGACTGAAACTCTCACATTGAATGCCTCGAAATGGACATTTTGACTCATGAAATACAAAGTGACCTGTACCTACTCAGAGAGAGCTGGTGACAAGACTGGAGGCGCGCACGGGGCACGCAAACTCGCTATAGGCCGATTGAGACTGCCACGGTTTTGAAGAATATTCAAAGCATGAAAGAAGCGTGAGCTTATTAACGGGACACTTTTAAACGCTAAAGCAGACGGGTTAACGAGGGTTAAAAATAGTTTTAACTGTCATTGCTGTCATGGGCTATTGAATTTAAACACTTCAAACGCATGGAAATGGTATCCCGTCCTGCTAGGGTGGTTGAATGGATTGACTGCATTCTGGACACACCAGGGTGGCATTCGCCAGAGGTCTGAGACCTGCAGTGAGCGTCTTGGAGACAGCCTCCAACAGAGAGGCATACATAAGGGGTTAAACCAGGCAGCCACATGATGGTTTATCAGATCCCATAATGACCGCTGGAAGTAAAGAAAAAAACCTCCTGTATGTGTTGCTTGCTGTCTATGGTGTGCCTAGCCTGACCGCAATAGACAGAGGGTGAGGGGAGGGACTGCACGGACCGTTACCACTCTCCCCTGTAGGTGGTGTCGAAAAACAAAGATTATACCGCTTCGCTTCAAATACTGCATTTCGACCTTCAGAATTGAGATCTTTCCTTTTTGTATTGTTTTGATATGACACAGAAGTGGAACAAGACTAGACAATCATCACATCATGCTAACAATGGTGTCTCTCCTAGAAAGAGGCATGTGTGGCGTTATTCCAACCACTACTAGTAATTCCCTCTCTTGGAGATAACACTCCATGTTAGAAGGGTATTGGGCCTCTCTATCAAAGCAGCACTAACTAGACTTGTGTGTCTTGTGGATAACAAGGCGCTGGAACAATGGTATGGAGTAATTTCACAAGGGTGGCTGCTGCCATATCTGAAATGAGGGGGATTGTGGGGGAACAATGAAAGAGCCATTTAAAGGATTTGCTCCTTCGTATCCACAGTAATCTTTAATACATTCCTGAGGAATAATTAGCCCCACACAAAAGGGACATTTTCTTTCCTCCGTGAGCTGTCCGCTTGATTTCATTAGTGTGCCTTTTTTTACTGGAACAGAACCGCCCATACACCAAAACAGATGTTAATTTATTCAACGCATACTCAGGATGAACATTTTTTATTATTTATTTTCTAATCAACAAGAATTCTCAGTTGTCTGTTATTTACTTAGTTACGGAACGCCAGAGCAATATGGCCACCCATTCTGAGTCCTTGTCAGTTTTCCGATTACAGCTGCACAATAAAGGCATGATATTTTCAGCTTTGACCCAAATGACTGGGTATCTGATGCCAGTGCTGATGTCATATCAACCCCAGAGTATGGCATACTGAGCCCAGACATTCAGCCTGGTTACCCTTCTCATATGAACCATTGGACCCTCAAGATGTATGTGGTAATAGTCAACACCATAGAAACCATTGATATGTGCTGTATATTCATCTTGGATCCATTTCCTCTGTAAAAACAGGTGATATTTTGGACTATCGCTCCATAAGGCAACCTCAGTGCCTCATTGGTCTATCTTAGCCTTTACCATACTTGCAATATTTAGCGGCTGATGGGGTATTTTCTTAACCAGCTGGAACATTTAAATATATGCTCCTGTTTCACCAGATCATGAAGTCGATTTGGTTACAGACCATGAACTTAAAAAAAACCTTGTTACCTACTAATCAGGGCACGTGCTTGCTTCCCCCCGACAACCACAGTTAAAGACTTATATTTTGTTCCTACAAGCTGTATCTGCTGTGAAAGGGACCCAGAGTTGTACAGTACAGCTTGGATTACACAGTAAAGTGGTTGTTATACCCGTTCACACGTTTGGCAGCTGTTGGTAATCATTTGCCTTAGAACATTTCACACACCCTTGCACAAGCTTAATGGCACAACTGCACACCTAAAATTCTAGTTTTTTTTTTCAGTGGAATGTGTGTGTGTGTTTTGAGAGAGAGAGAGAGAGAGAGAGAGAGAGAGAGAGAGAGAGAGAGAGAGAGAGAGAGAGAGAACATACTCATATTCACGTGCGTTAGTCAATATTGGACGTCAAGAACATGTTAAAACTCAAGACTGTTGTGTCTGTCTCTGACAAAGCTTTTGTAGACAGATAATTGTGAGTCGGCTCTTTTATTGTTAGTTCTTTTGGCTTTGGGTGCACCATGGGAAACAGAGAGACTCTGTAAACACTTCTCTCTATCGAGTCCCTGAGGGATTCTGTAAGATCAAGGTCTGAAGTAATTGTAACAAAGGCAGTGTTTCTCCTCAGAGGCCTTTGAGTGAGGTGAAACTAAGTGTGAACGGAATAAGCAGAGGGAGGAATACTCATCTGAAGTCAAGACATTATGGTAATAGAGAAACAACAGTGCCGGGCGCAATCATTTTCAGGGACATTCCTAATTCAAACAGAGACGCAGGAACCTGGAGGACGAGGTGGAGGAAATAAAACAAAAGATGAAAATACATTCATTAGAAGAAGAAACATTTACAGTGACATTTAGTGAAGCGGAGAGGATGTATGCATAAATATGCATAATGTTGCAAGGAAATATTAAGAGTTTCTCAGAGGTACAAGAAGGAGAATGATGGCACCTGAATTAACGATGAGGCAGTCTTGTGTGCGTGGTGTGTTTGTGTGTGTGTGTGTGTGTGTGTGTGTGTGTGTGTGTGTGTGGGTGTGGGTGTGGGTGTGGGTGTGGGTGTGGGTGTGGGTGTGAGTGTGGGTGTGGGTGTGTGTTTATGACAGCATTGCTCTGTAATTGGGTGCGTGCTTTAACTTCACTCACATTCAACTCGCTCTTGCAGCACCCCCAATTTCACATCATCACAGACAGAAATTGGCCAATTCACGATGCCTAATCAAGCGATCTTTTTTGGAGCCACGGAAGCTCACAATTGTCTCCATTGCTTAATTACATTTTGGAAGGCATAACGAGCCAACCGTCTGGTAAATTCAAATTTTGGTGAATTGTCGGCGCTTGTTTTTTAGTTTCCAGTGTACATCCCAGGCATATTGGGAGTATTGAAATCGCTCATTGCTCATCATCAAACGCAGAGGGAGAAACCCCAGAGAACAGACCAGAAGAGAGAGGCATGCTGAGGGAAGGAATTGTCAGTGAGAAATGCTATGTAGGTCAATGAAGAATTGTGCTGGGATATTGCAGCTTCAGCTCTGTCTGGGAGGCTGATTTGATTTCCTGTGAATCCATCCGATTTGAATTATGAGAGCTCACCCTCTAAAAAAATCACCTTGGTGACCGCCCTGGAAATCCACTGTCTCAGTAGGAATCAATATACACTCAAGTCCCAGTTATTCAAAGACCCTGCGGTCACACAGAATATCCCTGCGTTGGCTGTAGGGCATTCGTTGAAGACGGAAGTGTGACGTCATAACTTCATTTGTTTCCTGGCAAGATCAAAACTGACCAGTGAAATGGACACCATCATCCAGCGGCCCCCACCTCTCCTCCACTCTTTGTTTAGTCAATAATTACCACAGCAGGTGGCAAGGCTAGTCACCCCCTAGCCTATATCTTACAGGAGGTTAAAGTCCTAGACAAGAGGGGCCGAAATGGAGACTGAAACCTCAGCACAGTAAGCACAATGCCTTCTGTCCCTGTAATTAAGTACAGGAAACCCCGACAATACCAGCCTGGGCTGTGATGGTAAAGATTAGCCGACACAGTGAGAGGGCTGCTGTGCAAGATGAGACGCTGCCCATTGTGAGTGAGAGTTAGGGAGACGCCACTATCACTTATTGTGTGTGTGTGTGTGTATGTGTGTGTGTGTGTGTGTGTGTGTGTGTGTGTGTGTGTGTGTGTGTGTGTGTGTGTGTGTGTGTGTGTGTGTGTGTGTGTGTGTGCGTGCGTGCGTGCGTGTGTGTGTGTGGGTCTTCCTATTGGCATTAAATAAGTGCTGACACAGGGTCATATGACAGCTCCAATGATTCAGTGTAGAATCATTTACAGGAGACTGACAGGACATGAGCAAAGGATGAGTCTCCATTCAGACAGATAAGGCCTTCTCTGATTAGTCTGACTTTATCAGGAAAGCGGGGGAGTAGTCCACTAACCACAAGACATGTCCTACAGTCCAGACCTGGACTGTAAAATGATTTCATGTTTTCAATTTTAGGTTACAAATGATTATACTTTTGGGGGAAAATAACAATGGTAAGAAATAACATGAAAATAATAACTTGAAATAATTGGCAGATAATTCCAGTATTCCCATATAGCTACCTTGGAATAATTGCATTGTAGCTCCTTTAGAGAAGTTCCTTTAGCAACGGATTATTACAACCATGTTTCACTAAGGAGCACTATAGGAGATCTTTTCTGCCTGCTGCAATAAGACTGTACTACTCCTCCTCCGGCTGGCTCGATTGGGGTGATCAGAGTCAGGCTGGGGGAAGTTAAATTATACTGGACTGTTCTTACTGTATATAATGTTTCAGATGTCTATTTTATTTTATTTTATTATTCTATTGTCACTTTATTTTGTTGTTGTTGTTTGTGATGTGAGCTGCTGTAACGCCTTAATTTCCCCTTAGGGATCAATAAAGTACCTATCTATCTATCTATCTATCTATCTATCTATCTATCTATCTATCTATCTATCTATCTATCTATCTATCTATCTATCTATCTATCTAGTATAAAGTGTTTCATTTTGTTCCCAATGTTTTTGGGGCCGATTATTTCAGCTGAAGTGAGCTTCCCTCCAGTGTAATGTAGGAACTCCCTCCACAAGCTTATCATGGCCTCTGAAGTTCACTCTATCCTCTCTGTAGTTGTTATCCTGACTGCAAGCCACAAAAGCAGCAACTCCATCTCATCATGTCAGAGTGCACCCCCTCGTAGAAATCAGCCTGTCTGGCGAGACAAATAAGGACGGACAAGGGTGCCGCAGCAACTACTCCCACTGAGGTGCACTAAAGCAGGGGTTATCTGAAAACATACCAAAGAGGTCCTCATGAATGTAAACGTTCCCAACTGGGAAGCTCCCTGAGCCTGCAGAAGCTGAAGTTTATTGATACAGATCAGATAGACGTCCAGGAGCAAGTTTGGGGTTTCGCTTTCAATGAGCTGTTGGTTATTTTTGCTTCTCTTGATGTCCTGTAAAGAAGTATTTGCTGTAACAATGGTAAGACAAGGGTCCCAGTGGTTTTACTGGTGGACTGAGAAAGAGAGAGAGAGAGAGAGAGAGAAAGAGAGAGAGGTCCTCCAGTGGGAGAGAGATGATATGAGGTCAAAAGTCTAATCAGGAGGTGTCCCTAATAGGGTCAGAAGAGCCTAAAAGCATTACTCCTAAAAGAGCAAGCCTGTTTTCCCTTAATTGGCCAAAGGGACTCATCCCATTAGCGTCGTCCGGCATGGTTTGGATCGCGGACAAAAGTGACAGCTCACCACAGTTCCTCCAGTTATGTTTTATTGTTAATTATAAAGCATTTGATGAGAGTGGCTGTTTTACAAAGGCCAAATGGATTAGAGCGAGGCAAGCCATGTTGTTCGCAGAGAAACCATATGTTCGGGTGTAATCGCTACAAGGTTTTAGCAAACACACAGAGAGCTCCTTGGCAAAACTATTCTCACTAACATTACACATGTACAGTGTCTCACTTCACACATATTGTCCATGTTACAGTGTAGGCATATTTAGCCTAAATTTAGCTAATAAAGCTTCATGATTTTAGCAGAATGTTTTATTTTTTTTATTTTTATAGAAGGTAGTATGCATCTCTATCTTACAACATTACATGTTGTTGTCAAACAGTGTGTAAATGTATTTTAGACACATTATACACAGATATTAGAATCTGGATGTCTAACATATTTGTTTTCTTGTCACTGCTGCTCCTGCAATCATACGATGCAGCCTGAGAGTGACATTGTGATGTCGTTGACCTCTCGTGAACCCATTTGTTTTACCCAGCAGTGTCTGATGTCGAGATATGTCTCTGTCTGTTTTATCAGTCCTGGCCTGTATGCTACCACAGGATCCTACACAATGCCCTCAAGGTCTACACACAGGTTATCTCACCCCAGCACGCCAGTCATAATCAATGTCATGACACATCATGCAGCGGCATACACACTCTCAAAATTATCCTGGTAAAAGTGTTCAGACCTTATGGTTTCTTGTCTAGCCTATTTTCCCATTAAGTGCTGCCATCATCCTGTCAGGAGTAAGCCGAGGAAGTGCAGCTAAGCAGACACTTAATTTGTCTTGTTTTGTCATTAGTTCGGTGGCCACTGCGTGACCCACGTAAACATGCCCTTTATCGATTTAACGTCACTCGCCCAATGGCAGTGATGCACGACTCGGCCACTCTCATTTTGGTAAAAATGAGAGGACATCACATCGTAATGTATGTCACATGGACAATAGACAGGGTGTTGACAATGAGGACTGATGCTAGTAAGGCCTGTGGAATTAAGGCTTTTAAGACACTGTGGTACAGTATGTGTCAGAACATTTGCTCTTTAACACAAATGATGAATTTGAAGATGTGAAACACTCTGTGGAAGGCTGCAGAACAGCAGAGCACAGTTATTAACAAGGCCTATCAGGGTCCTTATCCTATCCTTCATCTACAACCATTTCAGGCACTTCAGTCACTATACACATGGTCTGCTAGGCTCTGTATTCTTTAGAAAACAGACAATGACACCAGACTAATCACTATTGAAAATTATCCATCTGGCAAGAGCCCTTAAAATCACCCTCTTGCCCTTCACAGTCTCCCCTTCACAGTTCTCATCATTCTGTTATTTGGCAGCTGAAGGACATGCAGGTTAAAACTTATTGCACAGCAGTGAAACATGGAACAGTGGCTTTAAAAGTTTAATAAAGACAGCACATTTAACAAGGAAATACAAGAGGGACTTGATGACTAAGTGAAATGAAAGAAAAGAGAGCAAACTACAGGTGAAAAATGTTAAAGATTTGGCCAAATAATATTTGGGTTAGAGTCCCAAATAAAATTGGGGTTAGAGTCTGGGGAACAGGTATTCTAAGGTAAAGAAAACTAAATTGCTGCTAATAATTGCACTCTGACCCTAAAATGCACTGTGACTTTTATTCTTTTGTATGCCTTTTATGCATTTTTATTATTATGATTATGATTGTTATGATTATTATGATTATTATGATTATTATGATTATGCTATTTCCTTTTTATCTATTTCATGTAAAGCACTTTTAATTGCCTCTGTGTATGAAATGTGCTATATAAATAAATTTGCCTTGCCTTGCCTTGCCTAGGTGTCTCCCTCCGGGCTCCCACTCTGCCATCTCACTCACTCACTCAGTCACATACTCACTCACTCAATCATGGACTTATTACCTGCAGCTGTGTTTAATTGTCACTGATGCTTTATGTACCCTCACTTCCCTTCACTCCCCACTCAGTCTTCACAGTGTGTGCACCGTGTGTTGGTCACCTGAGATTCCCTTTTGTTTTCGAGTAAAGTCTGTGTTTGTATTCTGTGTTGCCAACTATACTTTCTAGTAAAAATCATTTTGTTTGGTATCGCTGCCTACTCGTCTGCCTCCTTTATATGCACCGCACCTGGTTCCTACCAAAACTAAACAAAAAAAGCTAAACTGGCACTGATATCAACCTTGATTTAAACAAAACAACTTAGACTACCACACATTAATATGGAGATTGGGGAACATTCAATTGAGTGACACCCTTTTTTATTCTGACATAAAGTGAAGCCTGATGAGCTTCAATGGTGAACTCAGAGGTCTCCGGAGTTCCGCTGACACCAAATAATGTAGAATATTTTTCTTGCCTCAGCTAAATGATGCAATATTTGGAATGTACTGTAGGCAGAGTTTGATTTTACAACATGGGATTCTTGTTTTGAAGCTAGGCTCACCACATGTGTTTTGGGGGGTCTAGTGGGTATAACAACAGTTTAATAAGAAAACTGTGAAAACTGTAGACAACTTAGACATTAGTTGTTTTATTAAAGTTGTTTTATTAGATTCCACTCTTGCTACCCCATACGGGGATCAGTTTTGAGATAAGAATATGGTCAACATGTTTGATATATGCACACAAGGTAATGATATGGACGGGAAAGGGTTTATATTTCAAACAGTTTGACCAAACCTGCAATATGAGGGATAGAAATTGAATCAAATAAATACAGTGAGCCTCTCAGATGTAAGAATAACATAGGGTGGTGTATTGCTGTTGGGCTCAGTGGTGGCAATTGTAAACAATGTCATAATCTATTACAAAATGAACAAAGTACGTCTGCTCAGTTTATTTGTTAAAACAAGCTTTGAAGAGAGCAACACAAAGCTGAATGTTTGTGTAGATCACTATAAATCTACAGGGATCCTCAGTGCCTCACAACTGCAAAGACTTAGTGACCTCTCTTTTATTACTTCATTTCAACAGATTCTGGAACTCTTAAGTATTGGTAATTTTTGTTCATGATATTTGAACACTTACATAACATTTTAATTGTATATATGGATGAATTAGCATATTGTGAGTCATTGATGGAATTAGAAAGCATTTTCAAACGTTGTTAAATGCCTTTAATAGCAGTAAACCACTTCATTTGACACACTTCCAACCATTTCAGCTTCGTTAGCACTTTACACTGCATTACCATGTGCTGACATATTTACACAGCAGGAAACCACTCAGAACTGTGTCAGTCTCACACTTCAGCATAACCGGCAGACTGAGAATCTAAGACAGGTATTTGTTATTACAAGTGATAAAAGGTTTGTTAAGTTACAGTAACAACCTATCAGAAGATTCTGCATGCCTGTGTGACTGACATTGAGAAATGTAACCAGGTTACGAGGCTCTGTGTGTGTTCTTGTTCACCTCTGTTTATCAGCTGTGGTAAAGGTGTGAGTGTACACTACACATGTCATGACTATTTGACTGTTTGAACACTGCTTTGAGGTAATGACTAAAACAGCTTAAGGCAACATAACAAAAACACTGTCAGTGGATCGTCTCAGCAGGCTAGGCGCTTGGTCACAGCTCCAAAACGACAACCTACTATACAGTACTGTGTGTGTGTGTGTGTGTGTGTGTGTGTCTGTGTGTGTGTGTGTGTGTGTGTGTGTGTTTGTGTGTGTTGCCTCCAACAACTCTGACAGGAAGCAGATAAATGGGCACTGCTCTGCATGATCTTAGCGAGGTGTGATGCACATTTCATGGGTTGCTATTGGAGGCTTGTTCTCAAAGAGAAGGCCCAGGGCATTTCTCCTTTCAGTGTGTCTTTATTTCATTGCAGCTTTATGACAACTTTCCTCAAAGTTTTGCCAAAGTCAGACATGTTTATTACTTCAGAGAGTCATATAGTTCCCAGAGCAACACAGTTCTTCAAAAAAGGCCTAAATCATTTAAAAATGACTTTAAGGTAAAATATTTTCAAAGAGAAAAGGAGGTAGGGGTATTTTTGTTGGTAGCCAAAGAACAGTCAGTTTGGGAATTCTATTCTCTACACAGCGGCCTTGTTTTTTTTGCTGACTGAAAATGAGTTGTGCTGCTATCTACTCTCTTTATTAAACTCCTTCATTTCAATACCCTGTTTTCTTATTGAATTATCATCCAGGTCCCAGACAACAACATAAGAACTTGATATCTTATTCAATTTAAATGCCACCAAGAAATAATTATTTGGTACTGCAGACAGATTTCAAATAAAGCTTCTCTCAAAGCTATAATAAAAAGCCATGCGTATTGGGATGTGCGGACGAAATCAAATAGATATTCTCTACATTGCTTTATTATTCAAAATTCAGATTCAGAACTTATGCACTTAGGGGTCGAGCAAACATGCCAGAAATCTTAATGCAGAGGGAAACTAACACAGCTAACTGAGGCAATGTCAATATCAGTGGGCCTACTCTAATACTCTAATAACTCAATTCCCAAAACACACCATCAATGGAGTAGGCAGAATTAATGAAAATTCCCGCTAGATTGATCATCCAATCCATCCATACACACACACACACACACACACACACACACACACACACACACACACACACACACACACAGTACACACAGTACAGTACAGTATGCTTGCTTTGCCAGTTCATATACACAACAAACTCTCTGTTTAGATGAGTCATTCTTAATGGACAAAGACTACAGAGGTCACTGAGGCTTGTCTTGCTCACATGTTCCAGTCCAGGGCCAGTTTTAGCCCTCCAGTTTTGGCAGGAGATAAACTATCCAAACTCAGGGTCCTGGAACTTGGTCATAATGAGTAACTGATTATCTGTGTTTTCAAAGGTCAGTGCGTCAAGCCCCTCTACCAGCATCGCCCTGCTTATCTATCACCTGGCCTTGATGGCCAAACAGGGGCTTCTGTGTGAAGAGCTGGGAGAGTTGACAAGGCCTGGGATAGTATCTGGCTCACGTAAACAAGTTTAGACAAGTTCCACGTGATCCAGGCCACATAAATGGTTAACACGTCAGTGAGAGAATGAGGCCCCGGGCCACAATTAGACTGGCTCCTGTCAGCACTACATACCAGTGACCACCCTGGGAGGAGAGGAGCTCTTATAGGCCTTCCCGGTTACGATGTGTTTGTTAAACATTTTGTAAAACCTAATATCTGACCAGCATCAATATCCTGGAGGCTAATTGAAAAGCTTTCCCAAATACAAAGGACAGCATTATGAGGTTGTGAATTTGAAGTGCTCTGAAGTAAGAGCCAAATATTTTCTTGTAAAGTCAATTAAAGATAGATCTATTCCAGTCTGTTTAGGGAACCACTCTCACCCTTCCAGTGACTGTGTTGGTGCTCTCATATAGCCCACCGGCAAAGAAAACAAAGATTTATGATCATACTTCGAGAGAGAGAGGGCCTGTGTTGCCAACAGCTCTCCCATGTGACACGCGCAGCACAATTATGCCCCGCCGGCAACTTAATAATCATGTCAATATTGCCCTCTTTGTTTTATTGCCCCCCCTCCCCACCTAAACACACACACACACACACGCACACACACACACACACACACACACACACACACACACACACACACACACACACACACACACACACACACACACACACACACACACACACACACACTCACACACTCACACACACAGTCGGTGCCATGAATTGAGGCTAGTGACACTCCCAATCCATCAGACAGAGGGGAACACTGAGGCATCCACAGGACCATTGTGCTCTTTGATCTATAGTATGCTTCTCCCTTATGTAGAGCACAGAACAGAAGTGATCCCCCAGTAAACGGAGAGATGGAAATTCACCCTCCACTCGCATACACACGCGCACACACACGCACACACACACACACGCACGCACACACACACACACACACACACACACACACACACACACACACACACACACACACACACACACACACACACACACACTAACACAGGACACTGGAAACAAGTTGCTGCCTCTTGCTCTCTCTGTCTCTGTCTCTCTATCTTTCTCTCTCTTGTGCTCTTGCTCCCTCCCAGCCTGCCCAGACAGACCAGCACAGAGCACAGTTTAATGAGGTAATTTCATTTGCCTGAACCCATATGCAAAACAAATGCTCTGACTGAATAATCACTGGTGGCTGATGCAATCTTCCAATGAAACTTCGACTCCTCCATTTGGTGTCACCCTAGAACTGCTGCTGTGACCTTGCAGTGCACCCTGACTCCAGCATCCCCCCCCCCCCCCCCCCCGCTTCACAGCCCCCCAACCCTGAACTTTCTGACACTGACAGTCCACAGTCTATGCCAGACTGCTATCATACCCAATCACCCAGAGCACAGAGTCTGCTCCCGCATCAATTATGCCTTTGAAGAAAAATATTCGGGTTTGGACGCATGCAGAGATGGAAAAAAAGGCTATCATGAATCTTTGAGGCGGTGATGGGTTTCAAACAGCATAACATTTGCGTGCGTAATGTAATGCACAACTCCGAGAGGGACATATCTGTCAACCCAGCTCCAGAGATGTGTCGATGAGCAACCCACTTTCACACTACCCCCCATCGCTCTCTATCTCTTTCCTTCCCTCTTTACATTTCTTCCCAATCTCTTCTTCTGTGTTCTGCATTTCTAGTTAGGGTTTTCTGTTTAATTTTTGGTTTATTTTCTTTCTCCCACTCACTCTCTGTCTTTATTTTACATTCTTATTTATCTTTAAATCCTCCCTTTATATGCTCACTTCTGTTTTCCCCTATCTCTCTTTCTCTCTGGAACTCTCCCTTGTCTCTTTTTCTCTCTGGGTCTCTCCCCTGTCTCTATTTCTCTCTCGGTCTCTCCCCTGTCTCTCTTTCTCTCTTGGTCTCCCCCATGTCTCTCTTTCTCTCTGGGTCTCTCACCTGTCTCTCTTTCTCTCTGGGTCTCTCCCCTGTCTCTCCTTCTCTCTGTGTCTCTCCCCTGTCTCTCCTTCTCTCTGGGTCTCTCTCCTGTCTCTCTTTCTCCATGGGTCTCTCCCCTGTCTCTCCTTCTCTCTGTGTCTCTCCCCTGTCTCTCCTTCTCTCTGGGTCTCTCTCATGTCTCTCTTTATGTCTGGGTCTCTCCCCACTCTCCCCTGTCTCTCCTTCTCTCCCCTGTCTCTCTTTCTCTCCCCTGTCTCTATTTCTCTCTTGGTCTCTCCCCTGTGTCTCCTTCTCTCTGTGTCTCTCCCCTATCTCTCTTTCTCTCTGGGTCTCTCCCATGTCTCTCTTTATGTCTGGGTCTCTCCCCACTCTCCCCCGTCTCTCCTTCTCTCCCCTGTCTCTCTTTCTCTCCCCTGTCTCTATTTCTCTCTGGGTCTCTCCCCTGTCTCTATTTCTCTCTGGGTCTCTCCCCTGTCTCTCTTTCGCTCTGGGTCTCTCCCCTGTCTCTTTCTCTCTGGGTCTCTCCCCTGTCTCTCTTTATCTCTGGGTCTCTCCCCTGTCTCTCTTTCTCTCTGGGTCTCTCCCCTGTCTCTCCTTCTCTCTGTGCCTCTCCCTGGTCTCTTTTTCTCTCTGCCCCCCCCCCCCCGTCTATCTCCAGTCATTGTGATGAAGATGGTAATTTCTCTCTCCCTTGGAGGACCAGATTGTTGCATTGTGCCATAGAAGGTTATTAACATTAATCTCCTCTCCTTCTATTGCACCTAATTCAAATTCAGCTGTTACTGTAGTTCATTTGCTATTCATTTATTTTTATACAAATTAATGTAACTTTTCAATAATATTTAGAATTCTAATAGAATAGAATGCAACTTCAAGAGAAGCTAACAATTCTGATTTCAACATAAGCTTCGCCAGAACTCTGGCTGTCTTGTAACTATTGCTACAGTATGTAAACAAAGCAGAGACAAAGTTTGCTGGCATGCACACGCATACAACACACACACACACACACACACACACATGCAGGCAGGCACGCAGGCACGCACAAACACACGCACACACACACACACACACACACACACACACACACACACACACACACACACATAACATTGTCTCTCTTTTTCGTATACACTCTCTCTCTCTCTCAACTAGAAGCACTAGAGTGACTGAGAGACTGAGAGAGAGTGAGTGAGTTTTTAATAAGTGGCGGCACATCTGTGCTAGTCTCTGGCAGCTCCTGGCTGGGACCGGTGGGAGAAACACAGTCATTAAAATGCACCTGTCTCCACTCCACTCCTCCTCTACATTCCTCCCTTCCTCTCCTCTTCTCCGCCACTGGGCTATTGCTTTTGTTCCATGCTAATGGTCCACATCCCTCCACAGCCGTCACGCGCTGCAGGAATGTTACACTACCGCCGACCCAGGGCTCCAGGACTGAGGGCGGGGGTTAACCCCACCAGGAGGGCAGGCAGGGGGGTGGGTGTGTGTGTGTGTGTGTGTGTGTGGGGGGGGGGGGGGGGGGGGGGGTAGTGGGCAGGGGCCAGGGGATGAGGGCTTTGCACCATGCTACACCAGATTAAACTCTGACCCTGAGCGTGAAGCCCTAAACTTTAAGTCTGGGACTATGAGGTGTGCATAGTTTTTTAATGAGATAGTGTTAGAGGTCCAGGGGGTGACAGCTCTTGCTGGCCTCTTGTCATTAACCAGGGCCAATGAGGACACCATCTCATTACACTTATCATTTTTAGGGGGGGGGGGGGGGGGGGTCACTTAAAAAAGTGTTTTTATAATCTCTCAACTCATAGGACATCATTACATCTATTCTAAATGAATGCTTGTCAGCATACATCCTCAGTGAAGGAGGACTCGGGGCAGTTTCAAGGATGTTCTAGAGTGTTTGGTACATGATTATCATCGGAGCTCTGCAGTCTGGGCTGAGAACCTCCCAATCCCAACAGTGACTGGACCGCCGTCTACCTGCAGGTTTACACAGAAACAGTCAAGGCCTCATTGCATCCTTTTGATGGTAATGAGTCAATTATTACAATTATGAACTTTGTGTTAATTTCGTTAGGTGGAGTGAAGTTCCTTTTCAGAATGACTACTGTGTGAAGATGTATTTCTTCTGCGTCAATGAGCTCAAATTATATATAGTTTTCTTTTTGAGTGTGCCGACAATGGCCCTCCGTGCCTTTATTAATTAGTCATCATATCCAGCAGGTATTAATAAGGGCTTATATTAATGTTCATACAATGGCTGCTCTCCAGGAGGAATTGTTCTCTCCATTCATTAGAGTAAAGGAGATTACATGTTTAAATACGTGTGAATTAACATATTATTATTACATCCACATATTCAAACTCAAAGAAAGATTGCAAAAGA
Source organism: Argentina silus (assembly GCF_951799395.1). NCBI lineage: Eukaryota > Metazoa > Chordata > Actinopteri > Argentiniformes > Argentinidae > Argentina > Argentina silus. The sequence continues at coordinate 7,638,008 of NC_139655.1, read as the reverse complement.
TTGTTTATATTTCAAAATGTTTTGTTGATTATTTATCACACACTGCACTATCATCAGTAGCACACTGTCACAAAAATAAAGGCTGCCCTTGATTCCTATTTATCTGTTTACAGAATGATATGGAAGGCAAGCCCTTTCTCATTCTCTGATGTCTTGTTGAGATTCAAAATATGAACAGGCAAAACAAAGAGGAAATTGGTCTTTTAAAAGCTGAAGTTGTAGCTGATTGCAGAGTGTCTTCAGCTATGTTTGTTATTCAGGGAACAGTCTGAATCAAAGCAGCACCCACTCAAGAGCATTTGGAGACAACACTTCAGGGGCTCCTTGCTGATTTCCTTTGGGGGAGGGCGGGGGGGGGGGGTAGGGGGGGACTTAGCTTACATTTCATTTCACTCTAAGATAATATTTGGTATTGTTTCCAACATGTGGGTAGAATAGGTTTGGTGTAGCTTCATACAAACCATGACTCTGGGTCACATTGGCAGTTCTCAGATCAGTTGGTACATCAACCAGTAACAATGTATGCACAGGAGCACAGTAGATCCCATGTATGTCTACTTTTGGCTACGGGGTAGATCATACTGATCCTAGGGCTGTGTCTAGGGATGTGTCTCTATACCATACCCATGCTGTACATGTGGATGATACATACCTAGACATGTGAGATACTGTATATGACCATTCAGACGGGTTCTGTATAAGGGGAGTGTATACATAGGAGGTGAATAAGGTGCTGTATTTGGTCATCGTTCAAAGCCTTGCAGTAATTCTCTACAGACATTTTGAAGCATAACAAAGGGGAGCTGGAGAACACACAGTACTGTGCACATCAGTGAGGAGTTAGAATTCAAAGGAAAGAATAACAATCCCTAACATTTCTCATATCTTTTGATCAACAGGGAACCATAACAAGAGGATCGAAATGCGTCTATCATATCAAAAACCTAGCTCAAACATGGAACCATGTCAACTAAGTATGGCGGTGCAAATGGCAAGTGATTAACACAATGTCTTGTTACCGTGGTGATGGTTTGAGAACCTCTCAGATGCTGCATGCAGCGTAGGCACCAAAGAGTCACTTGTGGAGGAGCTGGCACTCATTCTTTACAGGTCATTCCTTTGTGAGGCCTGATGATGGACACTACCCTGTCACAGATAGGCTTTTCATCCAGTCTTTTGGGCGTGCTCATGAGTAATACCAACTCTGTAAGCTCAAGCTAAAAGAGGGACTCCTCCGGACACCAACTCTCACACAAGACATATTGAGGACGTTAGGCACAATACAATCATCCTCATCAATTAGCCCTAAAGAATAAGGGGAGAGGAGAAGAAGAAGAGGGGGAACGGACAGTATAACTCCTCAGTACAGCACAGTAAAACATAGCACAGTACAGCACACTGGCTTAGTGAGAGAGAAATGTAAAACAATGAGCATGTGAACAATTAATGAATGTTCTAAAAATAATTCTCTCTCCCACCAAGGTCGGCCTTTAGAGGACAACTACGGTGTTTTAAAGAGTTTACTTAAATGTCCCCTTAACTCACTAGACTAATGATTAGAAACCCTGAGAACACCTGCTATCTGTGTTTAATTTCTGGGAACCCACTTTAATTAAGACATCAACAGCATTTAATAAAGTTCACTGGGAGACAAACACACAAATCAGCTGATAAGATAACAGCTTGGCACACACACACATACACACACACACACACACACACACACACACACACACACACACACACACACACACACACACACACACACACACACACACACACACACACACACACACACACACAAACCTTGCCCTACGAAATGCCCACAACGTGATTGAAAACCCTTCCCCTATAACTGCATTATGGCATGTGGTGAGGGGATAATTTATCGAAAGGAAGTGTTGGGCCTAGCAAAACCCTGTCTGTGTTTATTTCCACAGATTTGAAAGCAATAGTGTTGAAAGGCTGTATTAAAAGAGCAATAAATCATTTCAGATTGTTTGCTACCACAAGGAAACTCCTGGCATTTTCACCACCCTCTCTGAGATGCCTGGTGAAATGTTCAATTAGGCAACGCTTTTTCATCTCTGACATCTTTTAAAACAAGAGAAGTACTCATATAAGAAGTGGGCTGGAGGTATAGCAATAGTTTTGCAGCACTTCGTAGTTTGTTTTTCTAAGTTGCCCCCTTGAATGATAATTCCAGGGCCAACATTTCTGGGCCCACATTGCTGTGCATTCTTAAAGTAAAGATGGATAATATGCACCCATCTCTCAAAATGTCAACTCTCTAATGGCAAGCACTTATTGATAGTCAAAGTCCTATTTTTCAACGCTCAGATGGATGTTCCTTCAGTGACGACACAAACACCCTTATCCTCACAACTGTATTGAGAATTCATTGCCGGAGATTGAGGGCACGAATACATACATCTCCCAGCTTGATGATGTGAGTGGTGTGAGCGGTGCTTTCAGAACAAACACATTCGTCTTGAGCATGGCAGTATCCTCTGCTTGCATCTTCATTGTGCTCTCCGCTGCGATGCTATCAAACAAGAACAAATGTGTCCCCTGTTTTATTTTCTTAAGGGCTTTCATCTGCACCATGCCTTTATCTCTACAGAGAAGAGGAGAATGGGGAGTGTTATGACATTCATCTTTTTCTGTATGCCTTTTCTCTTTATCTTCAGAGAGGGGGAAGATACGGGACGTGTTAAGTGCAGCAGAAAAATAAAGATGATAATGAATGGTGGAGCAGCAGTATCTCGGCGGGTCTCTCCCTGTGCTTGGTGGAGTCCTAGTCCATGTGTGTGTGTGTGTGCGTGTGTGTGTCTATGTGTGTGTATGTGTGTGTGTGGGCTTGGTGGAGACCCAGGCTGTATGTGTGTGTGTACATGTACGTGTGTGTGTGTGTGTGTGTGTGTGTGTGTGTGTGTGTGTTTGTGTGTGTGTGTGTGTGTGTGTGTGTTTGTGTGTGTGTGTGTGTGTGTGTGTGTGTGTGTGTGTGTGTGCGGGGGCGTGTGTGTGTGTGTGTTTGTGTGTGCGGGTGCGTGTGTGTGTGTGTGTGTGTGTGTGTGTGTGTGTGTGTGTGTGCGGGTGTGTGTGTGTGTGTGCGGGTGCGTGTGTGTGTGTGTGTGTGTTTAATGATGTAGCTTTGATAAATATCGACATTGTAGAGACAGAATAAAAGCAGGTTTTGCCCCATCCTGCTCTAGGCAGTAAACAGAGAGGTGTTTGTTTGTTGTCAACACCTTAGCAAATCGTACATTCACCTAGATTCACCCCTATCAATATGGACCAGCACAAACAGTGGGGTGATAGCAAGCTCACATAGCCTAGGTTGTTTATCATCCTCAACACCATGCTATTAAAAACACCCTTGTTCCAGTAACTGTATCAATGCTGAAGTAAAGCAAGTGAAAACTATTTATGAATGACTCAGTAGTTGATTGAATCCAGGCTGTGACAAGAAGGGATACAGGCCCTCGGGAGCTGTTCAGTGTGTTGGAGGGGACCACTGTTGTGGTTTTAGAAACGTGGTGCCTTCCATGGCTTTGAAGACAGTAGGGAGAGCATTGGTTTGGGCATGCAAGAAACCCTGTGTGTGGGGAAACTGTGATTCACCACAGCACATTAATCATGTCTTTCCACTCACCTCTTAAACAACTCCAGCATTTACATCCCCTGAACAACATTCATCTTAATGTCAACCACCCAACAACCAAAAACACACCACTGAGTACACACCGGGTCCAGAACTCAGCTCACTTCATGTTTTTACTTTTCGATAGTCTGCACTAGGGATGACTGGTACTTCACATCTTCTGCATACTAGTTAATCATTTTCAGATAATGAAACACATATTTGTGTTATTATGTTTATGTGAACAGAATGTAAGTAAAATGCTAAATATGTACATATGTTAGTTTTAAGAATAGTTCAGAAGGAATTCATCAGTAGCACTGAGAGAATATTTTTAAGATAAATTATTATGGTGCAACTTTGCAGTGATAAAGACTTAGAGCACTATCTTGAGCAACACTGTGGCATGGTTGTTCAATACTGCTGGTTTAAAGAACTTAAGTCTAATCTAAGATGACAGTTATCATCTTAAACTGTTGTTCTAAAGTAGAGCATCCATTAGAGCTAGTCAACTGAAGTACATCAATTGATGTCTTACAATCTACAGAACGTGTGCCTTATCTTTAGCTGTGTTTGTTATCAAACAGAACAGGTTTAGATGGGGAAAGATTATGCTGCCGCTGATGTATCATCGATGTCAAAGAAAATGTCATAAAGCCAACAAACAAATAACAGCCTTTTGCTGCAGCCGAAGTTTGAGTTAATGAAATGAAAAACAAAACAAATAGCCAGGCGGAGCGCTGCCTGTCCATATGAAGAAAGCAGCCATATTGATGGGGTTTATCGAAAGAAAGCTAAGGCGCTAATGTGCACTGAAATGTCATCAGTCAAATCAACGCCTCCATCTCCTGGCCTCGACTGGGGATTTCTTTCAGAGGAACATTGATTGACAGGGTCAGGATTGATGAGGCCCTGCACGCTGTCTTGTCTGCTGCAACAACACATCTATTCCTTCAAACAGTTCTCTTTGTTTCGAACACCAATAAAGTGACCAGCAGCTTCCAACATGTGAAGAGTTTGGCCTATAGCATGTTGGCTCTTTGGCCTCCCATGGGCTCAGTCCTGGGCAGGAGATAACTCCATGTTTATAGGAGGCGTGGAGCTGGTCTGAAGGCCCCAGTGGAGAGCTGTGTCTTCCAGGCAGGCGGACATGGTGACTGGCAGCTGCTCCAGGGGCACCAGATGGCTGGGCGGAGGTCCATGGCAGTGGGGTGAAGGGACCCTGTGTCACTCTGTGTGTCTGTAGCCTGTGTCAAAATTCTGGCAGAGACAGGATGGTCGGCCAGCCGTTAGCTCTCACTCGCCCGTAGTCGTGGGGATGAACCAGTGTTGGGCAAGGGATGAGACGTTGTTGCTATGCACCTGATGCTGTGGTGCAGGAAACCAGTGGACGAATTCCAAATAGGATGTGAGAGGATGGACAGGGGCAGAGGGAGTGACTGATAGCAGCCTGGTCAGGAGATATTGGTCCGGTCACTTGTTTAAAGTAGAGAGTTCTACTTTACTTTTGTATTGTTCTACTTAATTGAACTACTTTCTCTTCCACATTTTGAAATAAGGTTTCATTCAGTGGTGTAAAGGATATACCAATGTATTTGTACATACAGTACAGTTATGCTGACAGCATTTGATCAAAGAAAAAGGTCCGGTTAATATATACTGACCAACAATCCACTCCCCAGGTCACAATCCTGAGGGAAATGTTATTGACCAGTGTGAACCAGAAAGTCAATATGAAGGTGATGCTTATTCTCTCCCTCTGGAGCTCTCTCCTGATAGATACACAGAGAGTTTAGTATGTCAACCAGCCTTCTATGGAAAGCCAGTCAGACAGCTCTGCTCACTCTCTTTGTTCCATGGCTTTTCCACCCACGATAGAATCCCAGTGGCGACTGACTGCGAACGGAGAGTAACTTACACAAAGACAGCCAGCTGATCAATATTTGAGCAGCTCTGTGTTGCCTGTGTTCCCCATCCGTGTCATACGGTCCCTATTCCACACTGGGACAAGTGCCAGGACACTGGATGTTTGAGGCCCGGTTAGCGAGGTGATGTTGTACTAGCACTTCTCTTGATCTATTATAGATGAACTTGGGAATCCAGGCACACTCATTCACACACATACACACACACGCACACGCACACGCACACGCACACGCACACGCACACGCACACGCACACGCACACGGACACGGACACGGACACGCACAGCATTATCTTTTTCTCTTTTCATCTTTGGATATAACGTTCACACAGGCGCTGGCCTTCCCGCTGATTCGTTGTTGAGTAATTGTCTGTCATTGTACAGATAAAGAGAATGTGAGGAATGCAGTACATTCATCTGTACAGTACATCAGCATGGTAGGCCAACAAGCCAGCTCCTAAGTTGGGTTGTTAAAAAACAGGTAATAAAAGAACCATTGCCTCTTATTATTGGCACAGCAAGATAAGTTGCCTTTCCAGACGCCTGAAATGAGAAAACATTGATGGATGATGTTCTCTTTATTTTCTTTCAGTGCTCAGGGTGATACCTCTCTGATCATGCACAGAATTATAGCTGTACAACTCAGGCAGAAATGGTGGCTAAATTGTGGGCTTTGAAATGATGTGTGTGAAATATCTCCCCACCTCCACGCTGTTCACATTAGAAATGTGATCCACCATAAAATGTCTTTGTGGTAAAGAGTGGGAGAGACTTGTACTGTACCTTTGATCACGCCGTGAAGTCAGACTCTAATGCATGAGTACTGTTTGTGTGCAGTTTCAAAAGAGTGTATAATGTTTAATGATAGGATATCCCTGGTAGTGATTTGGTTTATTTTGACAGAGTTTGACATGACATCAGATACTGTAATGGGATGAACTGAAGGTATGCACTGGGAATACCTAAGGGCAGGGCATCTGCAAAGATAACGGTGTACCACTGCCATAAATAATTGGTGCACATATGAATAGGTTGATAGACCATTGGAGTGTTTGCACATGACATACTGTAAGTGGAGGTCATATATTTTAGTGTGTGATTAATGCTAAACATGAGGTTCATTCACATTGTAAAAGTTCTTAAGAGGTCTTTCCCTTCATCCCAACACTGGGAAAACAAAGATGAATATCACACAAAAACATATGCAGCGTGTGAGATTGAATACTTCACATCATATCATATCACTTCATCAGGCAGCTGCAAGAATGCCAAAAAACTTTGCATTTGACAGGAAATGAAGAGCTCAAGCAATCTGAAAAAGATCTATCATCAAAAGCAAAACTCAAACATGTAAATTCAAACAAACCATTCATGTTTATTCATTCCACACTAACATAGTAACTGATGACTTGCATAATGCAGCATATTATTTGGAAGTAAGAATTTCACAGTACGTTCACATTCCAGTATTTCATTCAGGGGATTGTAGGGAGGTAAACTGTATTTTTAACAGTATGACAAAAGTACTCCCTGAGGGCAAGAGAAGTGGAAGTTTCAATGTCACATACTCTGTATTCACAATATTTCATAAACCAAATTTTGGTAATTCTTCTCCCCTTTGGAAATTCTTTTGAAGCCCTGTTCAAACTGACTTTTTATTGACTAATTACTTTATTTATGCATGTATTTATTATCCTGATGAATTATACAGCAAGATTCTTTTTCTGCATCCTGTCAAATCAAGCCATACTGTACTTTGATCAGTCTCTAATTAGATGAGGACCAACAACAGAAAATCACGCTCTTGATAAAAGAGTTGAGAATACATTAGACGTATGCAGGCATGATGATTTATTTGGTTTCTCTCATAATGCTCCCTTAATTGGGAGAGAAGAGGAATGCCGAATTAATGTTGGTGGGGTTGTTATGGGGAAGGGGGCAACAGCTTTCAACTTATCAATGAGAACCAGTGTCGTCAGCATTGTGAGAACACAACAGTGCGAGCTGAAGAAGTAGGCTACTAAAGTAACAAAACACAAAGTAACAACACTATATCCTGTTTGTTGTCTTACGTGCCTGTTCTGGTGCCTGTGCTCGTTTGACTTTTGTTAAATCGTCTTACCCTACGATGTGATTGCTCTACGTCAGCTTCGCAAACAACTTAACCATCCGTTGCTGTGATGCGTTGGTACCAAAAACAGTAACAGTTTTATAACAATAACAGTTTTAGTCTCTGACATGAAAACACACTTCAGGTCAGGCCATACATGCCTACATTAGTGTTTACAGAGTATACAGTATATAGCTTGTGTATGTGCAGACATGTACATGAACATTTGTGCAGTGTATGGAATTTCCCGCTGGCCACAGTTCTCGCTTCTCTCTATTTCACTTCCAACATCAAATCTGTAGGTATCATTAATGGTTTCCTAGGTAACCCTCTCAGAGAGATAGCGGGAGTTTCAGCGGGAGACGTCAGTGCACAGTTGTTATTGACTGCCAGTTGGAGCTCTGGTGTTCATAGAGCGTCACAACCTTCACCCATGTGTATTTCCACCCCTCACATCGGGAAATATGTAATTACAGTCTCCATGGTAATGCCATTTGTGGGGTTCAGGTTGAACATTTACAGATACAGAACGATGATTATCTTGGATAAAAACTGTCCACCCCAATTATATTCATAAGTTGTTGTACATAGTAGGAGAAAATAATACATCTGGCATGTGGTTTTACTGGTAGAGAAGGTTTCCATAGAATCCTGCAGTCGACGAACAACAAGCTTCTCATTTAAACTTTCAAGGATGTTCAAGGCTAATTAGTGCAGTTATTCTACCTGCTAATCACTGTTTTCTGGTTCAACATCCCCCAGAATGAAACAAAGCTGACAGCCAGGCCACCTCTTCACGGGGCGATAAATCTGCATTTGTTTCTACATTGTTTTCCCACTCAACCATGGCGGCAAACAAAACAAAACCATTCAGAGAAATGGTGGCGGATGTATAGAATAAACAAGGTTCACCTTGTCCCAAGCCTATACATCATCTCACTAAAGGGAAGAGAGCAACGTTTACTGATCTCTTCAAACAATTAGACCTAATATTATATATAATATTATATAAGGCCCTACTGAATTTTTACATATGTGTACAATGCCAACTGGCTGCTACATACTGTAGTGCAATGACAAATACTATGATGACATTTTGTGTGTGTGTGTGTGTGTGTGTGTGTGTGTGTGTGTGTGTGTGTGTGTGTGTGTGTGTGTGAGTGTGTGTGTGTGTGTGTGCGTGCGTGTCCTAAACATTGGAAAATCTGTGTAAATCAACAGTAATTATCTCTCCTCTCTCTCTCTCTCTCTCGTTAGGTGTTAATGACAGTCTTGCCATCACCCTCCTCCACAAAAGCAACAGCATGAAACAAAAGAGTCGCTCAAAGACAAAGTGATACAAAACACCTCCTACCATACCGGCCAGGTGCGCTTCAGCCTTCAGCTTGACTGACCTTGAGGAAGCGTCATGCACCAAACAGAGGCTTTGTCTCTGAGAAACGGCACCAATTAACGTCTGGAGCCAACCGAGGGGTTATTTTGAACGTATGAGGGACAAACAGTCGAAAGGGAGAGAGGGGACCTCAGGAGCGAGCTGCGGGAGCCCAGAGTGAGAGGCAGACAGAGTGCCAGAAGGTCAGGGATAATTAGAAGCCTTTGTGGCCCTCTCCAGAGGCTCAGGAGGAAGCCTACAGATGGGCCCTCAGCTCCCTGCCACCTTATATTGAATGCACACACACACACACACACACACACACACACACACACACACACACACACATACACACACACACACACACACTTGCAGGCAGGCAGGCAAGCACGCATACACCCATGCACGCACGCACGCACTCCACAGACACCTGGGAGACATGCTGGGGTGCAGCAGACAAAGAGTCCTAACAAGGGAGAGTGTACACCGGGAGAGAGACGAGGGAAGGAGGAGGAGTGGCGATAGAGAGAACCAGGAAGGGGGGCAATGGGATTTTTGTTGGAAATTAGAGACCCCACTTGTCACTTTGCCTCATCTGATGTTGCCTCATCTGATGTTGCCTCATCTGGTATGAACTAATTGATGAATAGATTAATGATAGCATATTGTGTTACCATTTTGTAATAGCTGCATGTCTTTTTCCACTGCTTACTAATGATTATCAAAGCAGTTGTTTTTCCATTTTCCACATTGGCTTTATTTCACACAGTACTGCTGGATGAATTAACAATAACCATTCAGCAGAACTGGCACGGGCGTTTGAGTTCAAATGTTAGCTGATGTCAATGAGCTCTATAACCAACTTTAATCTTTCCCTTTTTGGAGCCTGAAGAAAAAAGAAAAATTCTACCATGACATGCTGTGCCGTAGGTAAAGCACATAAAACAGCCTTGACACCAGCAATAGCAACCTGACATTTCTATCCAAGAGCCATGTAAATTCACACCAGAACCTTCCACACACGTTTCTATTCTGGCACCTGGATGTCATCTGACTATATATCAACCTAACCAGGACACGCTATGTAGCTACTAGGATTTTCAGTTAGGGCTGTGTCGCTCTGATTTGAATGTCACTCAGTGCTATTGAGTCTGTGATAGCCATCAGTGAGGGTCTTGACAGGTGAGAGTTGTTATAGTGGCTGCTCTGCTCTGCTCCACAGCCTGGATGGTAACCTGCAGATGTAAGGGGATTCACTGGCCTATACTCCGTCAGTCAGGTGACATCTTCATTAGTGTGGTGATGACGCTCCTTACTGCAGATGCCATCAGATCTGCTTAACAGTCCTGACAATGTCATCATGTGTCTACCAGTGCTGACTGCAGTGGTCGGAGTAATGCACGGTAAACAAATGCATTGTGACAGAGGGTCAACATGGTGAGCTGCCTTTGACAGTATATAGAAAAAGGCACATTGAAAATCCCCCCTGATAAATGTTTGATATACTCAACCGATGTCTATTTTAAACAAACCAAAAACACTTACCAAACAATATCAAGTTTCTCACAGTGAGAAACAGTTGTGTGCTCAACCAACCAGTATGCAAATAACAGCCATGTGTAACATTTTAATGAATGTTGGGAGATCCAGAATAAGTGGATGTCTTGGCTAATCCGCAAAGGTCACCTGTGGTATATCTTTGCATGATTGATTGTGTGTAATTGCTAAGCTTTATTTAATCTTAGCTTAGCGTCATGCATGCTAATACAACGCCATGCATGGCATGTAAATATCAGCTAAATGTCACATTCATTAGGAGATGCATAAATTCACGGATTTGTTACCCCCTCTATCCACTGGCTTCAGATCATAGCAATTATCTTAGTCTGGCTTTAAATTAGGGGGATCTCTCAGGGAGGTGGTTTGTCCCTTAGGAAGGGTCATGTCCTCAGGAACTATAGCTGTGTGTGTGTGTGTGTGTGTGTGTGTGTGTGTGTGTGTGTGTGTGTGTGTGTGTGTGTGTGTCTGTGTGTGTCTGTGTGTGTGTGAGTCAGTGCCCGTATCATTGTGCACTGGATTTCCCCTTGCCAGAGCATACAGTTAATGAACAGTGACTTGATTGTTGACTACAGTGTGAAACGTCAGCATCATTGGCATCAGTGTGTCTCATACCATCATTATGACAGCACCGAGCTCCCCCATCACTAAGCACTGTCTGTTTGTGGATGTGAGTTTATGTAAGGAAGTAAGTATGTGTAGCTCTGCATGTCCTGTTCTGACCAGGAAATGATCGTTTGTGTGGTATAGATGAGGAGGGAGCCACTGGAGCTTCACTTCCTGTACTTGAGTACCAATGGTCTCCTGCAGCTCTATCCTGGTGCACAGAGAGCTACCCATAGTACTCTGTTAATTTTTACTGAGCCCCTGCCGGTGTAGCCCAGCCCTGACCTTTTCCCTCTGGGCACCAGGGTGGGGGAAGGGATAGGGGTAGTGGTGGGCACTGCCCTGCTCTGGACCCAGAGAGCCCTGGTAATTAGCTAAACAGCATCCTAATGGCATCCCATGCCATCTGTTCACAGTGCAGGCAGCGAGGGGGTCTCACACCTTTTAATGGGCCTAAATATTCGCACGGAGCAATTAGTCGGCAGGACGGCATTATACACATGCCACGCCGTCACATTCTTCTGACCAACCCACAACCACAGTCACCCCCTTCACCTCCCCCTCACCAGAAATGCAGCTGATCTGTTACATTTACAATGTAAATGTAAAATTTGTGGACATCACACACACACACACACACACACACACACACACACACACACACACACACACACACACACACACACACACACACACACACACACACACACACACACACATGGACACACGCACAAGCAAGGGGGGGAGGTGGCATGACTTGTGATCATGCTAATCTCTACTGTACGCAGCAGCAGGTGTCTGAGCTGTCACCGCCCTCCCCCTCTCTGGATCCACAGGCAACACAGGTGAAAAGAACCGGAGGAACTGGAGGAGACAGGGTGTGCCTTCCTGATGAGCACGTGGAGCAGTGGCGGTTGCCGTGCGTCTGTTGCCACGGCAGTAATGCTGGTGAAGTGGACCCCTTTGTGTTGGTAGCGAGTTAGCTGTTGGGTATTGGACCCCCACTGTAAAGATAATTACACACATCCAAGGGACCATATCGGAGACTTAATCATCATTACCACAGATATCAGGCCATTTCCAGAAAGAAAATATGAAGGCTAAAATCCATATGAAACTACTCCCTCACGGTGGCATAGGCCGTCCATCAGACACTCACCCATAGGGAGAGCCTAATGGTTATGGTGAGGAGAGGCAAAGAATGATCATTACTGATTAGTGATGTGAGCCGGGAGAGTAGGGAAGTTCTGCTCAAGGTTCTGCTCATAAGGCAGGTTATTGATCAGGCTTGTTGAGGTTGGTCGTGGTCGAGCCATTAGTGTACATTGGCACAAGGAGAACATGAGGAGATGGGTAGGAAGTAGGTTTTTAATAAAGCTGTGCTTTCATTTTTAACCACTCTTATGGGGGCTCTCTCCATTTATTTCATTCCGGACAGGAGATATTGAAAGGCTCCATACTACTGGTTGTAGAAGATCAATGACAGGTTTCATAAAAAAGAAAAAAGGGCGATTTAGAAAAAAAAAAAATCATACTTTCCATTGTCTTTCAAATAATACGAAGGGTGAGAAATAGTAAAAGACAGTTAGTGTAGCAAAGTATAAAAGTAACAGACGGAAAGAGAGCATGAATGAGGAAAAACACAATGGATTATATGAGGTGATGGAGAAATAAAGATAGGCAGAGTATGATTGTGGTGTGTTTGCAATGGCTGCTGATGGTTGTGAGATAGCAGTCAGGACCCAGTATATGCTCAACCTAGATGTCTGAGTGGCCTCTCTGTCTGATAGCCAGATGGGACAGAGCTGATCATCCTGGAGACACACAGACGCCACTGCCTACAGGGCTACACTGCCCCATAATAAGGGGAAATAGCATCCTCTACAGCCAAAATGCCTGGCATGAAATAAACATTGGTAGATTCAAATCTGAGACAAGTAATCAGGATTATCTTCAGCGTAGTGAAAATGAGAAAATAAAAACTGTAAGCATATGGGGGTGGGAACAGCGGACTGCCACACAGATTTTTGTCGGTATGATGATATATGACAGTATTTTTTGTTCGTTAATAATAAAAGTTGCAAATATGTTTTATGAGTATGAAGTATCTCAACTGAATTAATAACTTGCTTCAAAACATTATCCTACAAGCAAAGATACAGGGGATATACCTAAGCCTGTATAAAATGTTCTACATGTTATATATACACTGACCAAACACTTTATTAGGAACACTATACTAATACTGGGTAGGGCCCTTTGCTCTCAAAACAGCCTCAATACTTCGTGGCATTGATTCCACAAGATGTTGGAAACATTCCTTTGAGATTCTGGTCCATGATGACATGATTGCATCACGCAATTCCCGCAGATTTTTCAGGTGCACTTTCAAGCTGTGAATCTCCCGTTCTACCACATCCTAAAGGTGTTCTATTGGATTCAGATCCAGTGACTTGGAAGGCCACTGAAGAAGACTGAACTCATTGTCATGTTCACGAAACCAGTTTGAGACGACTTTTGCTTTGTGACATGCTGCATTATCATGCTGGAAGTAGCCATTAGAAGATGGGTAAATTGTGGCCATGAAGGGATGCACATGGTCAGCAACAATACTCAAATAGGCTGTGGCATTCAAGCGATGATTGATTGGTATTAATGGGCCCAAAGTGTGCCAAGAAAACATTCCCCACACCATTACACCACCTCCACCATGAGAAGGTGTACAGGTGTTCCTAATAAAGTGTTTTGTGAGTGTGTATACAGTACCAGTCAAAAGTTAGCACGGGAAGAACAATTATCTTCTCCTATCCTGGATAGTAGCCAATTTTCCTATCCAGTTTCAATCTTGCTATAACCTACAATTCTGACTCCTGTCTCGATGCACACAACTGCGCATTTTATGATGTAATGCATAGGGTGCGTTGTTAAAGCATGTACTGTATATACATGTCAAATCTCCGGTAGTCTCCGCTATTTCATCTTGAGCCAATTCTAATATATGCAAAGCTTCTCATACCACCCAGCCTTGGGGCAACTTAATGTAAAGTGTTACCTATTTACCATATCTTTGAGGTTTAGTTAGAGAGCTCCATACAAAGGCTACATGGCAGTTAGGTTGTCCCCATGGTTGGTGCACTCATGCTCGGGTTGACATGGTCAACAGAGACCCAGGCCTGAGGAGGCTGGGGAGACAGGGCATTCCAGAGTTAAATACCTTTCAGAGAGACAGAGACTAAAATCACTCAGTTGTATCTACCCCCAACATTCAGTGACGGTGACTTTTTAATAAATCAAAGGACGTTTTTAAACACGTTATCTCCTTGTCTCTCCCTCCCCAATTTCATTTGAAAGTCGAATGTCTGTTTTGCAAAAATGATGTCAAGAAAATCTATTAAAAAAGCTGATTTGAATTGACCTGAGTGATTTCTGTGGTTTGTCTGACTGTAAGCCATTGTTGGGATGCCTAGTCACATTTTATTGGCTCATTTGTATGCCTGAAATGGTTGTCTTTGTCTGACTTGATGTCTGACAGGACTGAAACGATCAATGCAATCAGTTGTAATGCTGTTCCACAGACAGTGCTGTATAATTGGAGAGACACTTAACCAGTCCAATGCTATTTTTTCGTTTTCTGGTGTTGTTTATGTGTATGGTAATAGTTGGGCCTGTCATCTTAGGAAGTCAGAAGCCTCTGGGGATAGTTTAACAATGAGCACAGTGGTGTGTCATCAGCCTCTCCTGTGGCTCTCATTCCCAAATGGTGACACACTCTTCCTGATGAGGTAACACTCTGATGATTGTTGTCTATGAACTGTAACACTATACAGATGCCATCATCTCAGACTGGACCAAAGACCTGCTGCTGTGTAGAGCAGGGGCATATTAGAGTTAAACCACATCTCACAGTGTGCCTCACTGTATTGAAAAATGAGGAATACATAAAGAGAGAGATGTTTGTGTTTTCCAGTCGTTTCAGTATATCCCTGATGAAAAGGAAGGGGGAGAGGGTTTGCAGGAACCCCCTCGATCTCTATCCCTCCTTGCCCCCCTTCCTCCGGCCTTCTCCAAATGGCTCTTCTAAACAGTGTCCTTTCAGTGGCTAATAATAGCTGAGCGTTCAATTCTCTCCAGCCCCTTTAGAGAGGGGAGGTAGATGCTGTTCCAGGTCCCTGTGGACCATCTATCTGAGGGCACACCACAGAAGATAATGTGCCTCCTCAGCCTGGAGGATCCGCCAGGACTAGGGGGTGGAAACACATCTCTGTCTTTATTTCATTTAACACTCAGGGCCTGACGGTGAGATCGAAAGAAAGAAAGCAAAAAACAAAAGACTGATGCCTCTCATCCACCACCTGAGAAGTGTGTGCAAAATGGTATTGGTAAATCGCTGACCGCACGGGACCTGATAACAAGTGAGATTTCCATCGCACCTGGAGACGGCATGTGGGCAGCCCCATATCTCAACCCCCCCTTCCCCTCCCCTCCACCACACATGGATGAGTTACCGCCTCAATATTTCATTATCACTCGCCGCCTCTGAGCCTGATCAAGACTGCTGCGAGAGACACTTAATTTTCCATTATTTTTTTTTTAATAACATACCTGAGAGTCCTGAAGCTCTAAATCTTAATTTGAAACGCTGGCTGAAATATGACGTGGCCGGACGTTCAGAGGCTATCTAATCAGGCTTAATGAGGCCCTGGTGCTGGTAATAAACATGTAAACCAGATGGATACAGAAGAGAGGGCTCATCTGACAGAGAGGAAGAGGGCCCTCACATTGCCTCAAAATGCCTTTGTGTGAGACCGGCTTCTGCAATTACACTTCTTACCCAGGCATTCCTCCCTCAGCACTTTTATTGCATTCTGCTACCCAAGACAAACAGCAATAAAGCCAGGGTAACCATGGATACTTCAGGGCCAAAGCTTTTTCTTCCTCTCAACACCTTTAAACCTTTTCTTTCTTTAGAATTTAAACAACTGTAGTCTCTTATTTTTCTAGCCTCTTCAAGGTTATGGAGAAAGTGTGGGGATTAATACAATGCTGCAAGATAGTCTTTTATCAAACCACCAAGGCGCTGAGAGAGAAGTTAAGTGCAACATACTTGATGAATAAAACGGTGCCAGTCCAGTAAACCTTGACTGTATATTTCTTCACATGAACATGTGAGGTGAGAAGAATAAACTATCCTTCTGAACATGTGGGTGTTTTATTCTTATGTCACGTAGTCACACAACATAGTAATACAACTGGACAAAAGGGTATAACATTTATTAACCCTTGGTCTAGTCTAGGCTTGATCTGGGCTTGATCTCTTGAGAAAGCTAATAAACACATAAGCTAATTAAAAAGCCAGGGGGAGATTCCGCACACTCTGTCCAGAAGAACCCTGTAGCTATTAGTCCTGTCGCTATCTCTCCAGGTCAAAGTTTATGTGGCTGCCCTCAGGTCAAACACGGTTGTAACACCCTTGAACTGACAACCCCATCAACAAAACAAACAATACCTCTGCTGTTTATTTTATCAGTAAGTTTTACATACACATTCTGGTGTGAGCCTGTTTCTCAATCATAACATGTGCCTGGAGACAGCATTTGAAGTCAACATGAGGAATGGAATGAGTTATGAAAGAGCAAAAGTGGGACAAAGATGGTTTTCAGTCAGCCAGGCAAGGGGGTCAAAGTTTATGATTCTCCCGGAGGAAGTACATGACAGGGATGTAATAGATTTTCTTAACGTCTTCCGTCTGCTGCTATGTCCAAAAGAGGTGTCCTGGGTAATGATAAGGTTGCACAGGGAGGTCCACAGTGTTTTTTTCCACATGGAGCACAAGGGATCCTCGCCTAAATAGACACTTATTAGGTTACTGTTGCCCCTGGCACTGCAGAGGTGTGACGAGAACGTTTGTGCTTCACACCGAGACCTTTGTACAGTATACCTTTTACTGTGGCTTCAATCCAAAACAGGAGGTGCAAATATGCAGTAACTTTCTCACTGATCAGCACCTACTATTGCAGAATGTACTCAGCATTTCCAAGAAGCAACGATTTAATCGTTATTGTTACTATATCATTGTTGAGGCAATAGATCAGCTATTATTCTATGATGTCTGAACAGAAATAAACGACTGTAAGTTAATGACTTAGGATCAACAAGAAAAACCATTGTTGTTTCTGTAGTAGAAGTGCAGCTCTTGCTCTTCATTGTTTACCATGTAGCATAGAGTTGGAGCAGTAGGAGATTTCATTAGCTGAGTGTATCTCCCATATTGCTAGCAACAGTACAACAGAGTCACCCAGCAACCGGGCTCCCTGTGCTGGGAACAAGTCATCCAGGAATCAGAGTGTTGCCTCACACTTGCACAAAAGCCTTTTCACACACACACGGATGATTCTGGAAATCCCCTTTTCAGTCTTTGAATCAACTATAATCCTGTTGGGTCTGACAGCGGTCCCCCAAACAAATGTAATTGACAATAATCAGCTCTAAAGCAGACCTTTCTTTCACAAGATGACCAGCGAGAATAGAGTCAGACAGTTTGTAAATAAATTGAGTGTGGTTAGTTTGATGCTCTCTCATTCCCATGCCCTGTGAATTTCCTACCTGGTTAAAAGTATTTTCTCAGTGCACATCGGGAGGGGATATACGTCGACACTTGCACTCTATCTGAGCAATAGAGAGTGATTAATCACACAGTCATTAGCCGCGCATCGACAAGTTGAAAGCCTTCCAAATCTTTGATTAGGATAAGCGCATTACTGACGACAGAATGTTTAATCAAAATCCTCGCTAGATACCAGATACTCCTCTGTCTCTCTCTCCCTCTCATTCTCTCTCCTCTCTCTCTCTCCTTCTCTTTCTCCCACCCTTTTGTCCTCAGGGTGTGTGTAAACAGTAGAGGCCTTCCAGAGCTAGACACAGTTGTAGGCCAACAATAAAAGGTTCATCCAATTCAGTTTGGCATCAGGACCTGCCTCCTGAATTGAGAGCATAGCTGCACCTGTTATCTTCACCGCCATTACCCACTGCCAAGATTGAATAAGATTGTGCTGCCAGGACAATAATGTGGACATCCACCATGAATGTCCATCACACCATCCTCCCATTGCCCCACAGCCCAAAGCAATCTGAGTGTCTGCTCTTCCATTCAGCTCCTATGGATTCCCCCTCCGTCCTGTTTGGATTAAGCAATCACTGGTCTTTATCTCTCCTCTGTTTCTCCCCAGTATTGGCTTTCCTTATCACAGCTGAACCAACTGCTTGCCCAACCTCCCCTCCACTCTCAAGGCTTATGATGAAGTCTGGGGTCTGGTGGCGAAACCTAACCTTGTGGACTGTTAGCCCCTCTAGTTGGTCAGACATAGAAGGTAAAATTAAGTCTATGACATCACACACAATCATCCACTATCAGTGTCTTCTCCTG
Source organism: Argentina silus (assembly GCF_951799395.1). Taxonomy (NCBI): domain Eukaryota; kingdom Metazoa; phylum Chordata; class Actinopteri; order Argentiniformes; family Argentinidae; genus Argentina; species Argentina silus. The sequence continues at coordinate 7,619,373 of NC_139655.1, read as the reverse complement.
GGGGCATTATGACCCCTCCTGTGCCTGCCCCCCATGGCCATGCCCGAAGACCAGCCACCTCAATATGTGTTTCTCTCTCGTGTCCTGGATAAGATGTTGCCAGGCAGATTGCAAAGTGGGCTAAGGAGCATGACTTCTGAGCCCTTAGTTTCTGGTGAGGCCTTCTATTCTGTATTTTCAGCCAGCACAAATTGGCCGCAAGGCCAAACGCAGGCGTATTGGCAATTTGTGTCGGTGGTAACAGGTGATACGATTCCTTTTTTCATTCCATGCAATACAGTGAACCCGTCCTCTGATTTCTGCCTCCACCAGCCTCCCCTGCACTGTAAGTACACTGGGGGCGATAATGTGGTGCAAATTATTGCACACATGATTTCCTGTGCTGGCCTTAATAGCTGTGTCTAATTTCATGGGATAGTAAAGTTTAACAGCATTATTAACTTAGGAAAACACATTACTGGACAAATATGATGCAACACTGCAGCTATTTGCATAGGCCAATGTAAACAGGCAGTTTAATGGACCACTGGGCGGCCTGAGGGCTAATCAACAGATTTGTCAATAAAACAGAAGGTCTCAACATTGTATCACTAATAGGTTCAATATTAGTGAATTAACAGACTACACCTTAACACACTGATGTAGTGGGAACGCTGGATGAGCAAAGATTATTATGGGCAAATAATACATCATATACAATATAAAAAATACATACATTAAATAAACAAAAATCTTAACTCTAACCGTAACCACTTTTAACCGTTCCATGCATGTAGAATGTAAATGCCCATTGTTCTGCTGATGAACCGTTTTGTGAGACCCAAACATTCTGTGTGATCCCATGTTGCATTTGAGTCACGAATAGAGTTTGGAAGACAAATATCACAATAGAAGTACAAAGAGAACCCAACTGAGACACGACTCAAACCCCTGACTGTCTGAGGTCCATAGACAGTTCTCTCTCACAGCACCCAATAATCAATGGAGTCCAGCAGCAGATTGCCCATTGTGAAGACTTACTCAATCAATGAGTAAAACGTATGATCTAAATTTACTTTGCACTAAATTATTGTCCTTTCATACGATATGACATACTTACGGATATGCAATAAACAAGTTATTGCCTTGAATTCCACAATACCTCACATCGGAAAACTAGTTTCACTACGTTCACAACATGCAAGGCTTTCTTCACGCGTTATAGTGTTGTAATACTCATGCTTTTTGCCCAATCTTCCTCTTGCACGTCCTTTTGACATTCTGTAATCTTGTTCTAGGAAGCGTTAGCAGAGAGAAACCCAGTGAACCATTTATGTTGCTTGTCACTATGAAATGTAGTTGATTGAAAACAGATGACGATACATTTTTCAAGTAAGAAATAATGTTTTTTTTTCAGACGTTGATGGTAGAAAAGCAATGTGAGAACCAGGGGTCACATGGTCAACTGAACTGTTATGCATTGCAGTTGCTCTACTCATCACCAAACAATGAAAACTCAAAACTCAGAGCTGACTATCCCACTTACTTTAACAGTTTCAATGTTGTTCTAGGAAGCCAACCACCAATTCTCCTTTGAAGGTTCTTTTACAGCTTGGGGCATTCTATTTTGCATTGGTCTACCTCTGTTTCTCGTGAACAACACAAGCGTATGCATACAGTTATAGAGTATGTTCTCATACACATGACCTTGACTCCAACCACCATCTTCTCTGCTGACAGTGCTGCCTGTCAGAGGATGACTCGACTGTTGAGTTGTGTTTGTGTTTTTTAGGCTTCAAAGTTTCCCAGAATCAGCAGCCATGAGAGTTGCAAAGACAAGAGCAGGAGGCGGTTAAGGCGGGTGGGTTACCTATCTATGGATGTTGCCTTTCGTGCATAATCCCATGTCTTCAAATGGAGAGAAAATGCTGATGAAGCCAGGGTGCAGAACAATTACAAGAGAGAGAGAGAGAGAGGGGGGGGGGGGCTTCTTTCCTTGGCAAGTCTGTGTTTTCCCAACTCACATTTTGACTGTATCAGCATTTTAATGAAAGACTCTTTGTAACTTTGTTAAGATCCTTTGCACAGGCACTGTTTGAAAGAATCTGACATAGCCAATGAATGACATCTGTTGTCTTGGTGTCAATTAGCCAACCACTTGAATCACAGTTAGCTTGGACCAACAATTATACAGTAGAGTGTATAATTAAGTAGTACAGTAGAGTGTATAATTAAGTAGTACAGTAGCGTGTATAATTGTTGAGAGTATATAATTGTTAAGAGTTGATCAATTGTTAATTGATAAGAGTGTAAAAAAGAGCCTTTTCACCTAGATCAAATAGAAGATCATAATAGAACTTGAAACAAAAAAAACTAGACTAGAAACTTTGACAAAGGAAGGAGAGCTCACTCCATGTCTCTGACTCCCACCAAACACATTGATCACCCCTACATCCTTGCTACTTTCTCACCTTCTCCATCACTCTGGGCATGGCTGACCACCAGGATCATACTGGACAATGAACAACAAACTAAGCCCCAGAGATACATTCCATTAGCTCTCAAGATTTTAGCCCTCAAGATCGAGCAAAAACCTAGAAGACATTATCATTTTAGAACTTGCCAACACAACTTCTCATTCGATGAAGCACCCCCAACTTACTGTCTTAAAACGCCCTTTATGTTCCAGGGTTGGCATGAAAGCATTTTCTATTTGCAAATCACTTCTGTGGAAATCATTTCTGACCAGCTGTTACCTTATGTTTGTCAAGGGCTTGCTTGTTTTAGTAGAAACAGCAGAAGGCCACGACACATCTTGGCTGTTTTGTATTAGATTCTAAAGGCAGAGTGCCAACATTTCATATTTGTGTGAGTTATTCCCCCAATCAAAAAAGCATGCAACCATACGGTCCAGCATTTTCTGTGATGGAGCACATGTTAGGTTGCCTTCATCATTGTACTTCATATGTGTAATGCCTGTAGCATTGCACTCAGAGTGAATAGCAGTATTGCATTGCAGTCATGTACACGCAATATTTCCTTAGACAAAAGCAGTATACAAATTACACTGTGACTTTTGGGGGGGTCACCTATTTTTTTTTAATTACATGATGATACATATTTAGGCCGACATCGCATCTCTTCAGACAAACTTGAAAATAGCATGCAGTTCTAGCGTCACATTGCACCAATAAAAGAAGGCATAATGCATGCATGCGTATGCCAGGGCCATAACCAGGGTACTTTTGTTTTTGATCAAGGTCACATGCATATCCTCAAAAGCTAGAAAACTACTCTGAACTCTGAACTACACACAGTATGAACTGAATTGATACATTTGTTTGGCAACTTTGCTAATGCCCTTCCCCAAAAATGAAAAGCTGTCTCAATGCAATTCAGTCATATCATATGAATAATTTGATAGATTTTATCAGAATTAATTAATTGCGCTTCAGGACATGACTTGGAGATGTTGGGTATCAAAAAAAGTAGGGTTAGGGTTATTCATAAAAATGCTTCCATGTGTGATTTTGGAAGGATGGGGACATGGGTTTCACAACGTCAGAGTTATTTTATTATAGTGTTGCATCATGCCCGTGGACCTCCAGATGATGAGACCAGTGTTAAACCAGCATTTACACAGCCCCCCCCCCTTTTGATGCTTTTGGAGGAGTTCATGTCTCTTTCGGGCTCCCCCTTAATTCTGACACTGCACAAAAGCAGTCATCAGTATTCACCGCCGCTCTCCTTGCAGTCTCCTTGTTGTCTGCTCAGGGCAGTTATATCAGGTAGTGGGCAGTGTGTTAGATAACCTCTTCAGACCCAGAGGCTAGTGTGTGCTGAGCAGCTTGACCTTTGTGTCCTCTTTTCAGTATGTAACAGTGTTCTCACAGTGACTCAGTCCTGCAGGGCATCTTGGATGGCACACTGACCTCCCAAAACCATGTACACTCAGTGTATTAGTCATAATTGAAAGCCTTTTCTAAGAACAGGCACATATGAAGCGTGTGTTTTTTCTGTCCAGTGATTGGTTATGGTAGATGTGTGTACACTGTATTTCTTACAACAAGCAAGTAAACAAACTTATGTAGACATGTGTGAGGGTTTGTGTGTTCATTACATGAGAAGCCCATTTCATAAGGTAAAGCTTGTCATTTTGCGGTTTGGCCATACTGAACATTTCAAATTTGTACATATGCTAAGTTTTTCAAATTGCGGCAAATATGTGCATATCCTTGTAAACAAACAAAAAGAAAAGCATGTAAATAAAGGCCAGTGCTTGACCTCGACACCAAATTGGGATAAATTGAGAATCCATGTAAAACTGCTAGCTGAAGCTAGGCTAATACTCTAGGCTGTTGTGGCAAATCTGCAGGCGCTTCGCAGATAGTGTTACTACTGGTCAACAGACAACATCTAAGGTATATGATACATCAAGAAATAATGATATTTCGATGAACTATTAGGTTAGAGTTCTGAGTTATTATGTAGACATCAGTGTTTGTAAGAGTGTGTGGCTGTGTGACAGAACTGAGTTTGTAGAATTGATGTACTGTTTAAATATGACATAAACAGCACAGGTCAGAAGAAACATCCCAGGGGAAGATGTATTCACTATCATATTAAATAATTGTATGGACTGCTTGCGAAAACTTCTGGTTTACTAATCCATAAAATCCTACTTCATACTCCTATGTCTCTGAGTGTCTTGGCAAGAGATCCTCATATGGAGGGATGAGACAGCACCCTGATAAGCTACACTGGCATCTGTTTTCCTTGTTCGCACATCGCTTCCCAATAGCTAAATTAAACAGTGGCTGGCAATGTAACGACTCGAGACAAGTCTTTAGTGTGCAATAACTGAAGACGAATCCCCACCTGTTCCCACAAATGAATTCATGCATTTTTCAAAAGAATGCAAATTAGCATGGCTGGTGAGCAACTGTCTCCCAACAAAATTATGTTATCAAAGGACACTGACTATAGGAGTAATTAACAGGGTCCGTACTCTGAAGTGAATGAGAAGAGGCATGTTGTTTTGGTTCTTCGGGATGAAAAAAAGCATTTTCTTTTGTACTGGCACAATCGCCTCTTTCTCTTTGAGGGTGGAGTAGAACGGGTGCACTGAGAGACCTGCCTTTTACAGTTTTCTTGTGATGAAAAACCCCATGCATGCCTTATCACAAATACACACATTTGGTTTGGCAATCTACCTTAACGGAATGAGTGATTTTTTTCTTTCACGCTTTCTCATTTTCTCTCTCTCTCTCTCTCTCTCTCTCTCTCTCTCTCTCTCTCTCATTTCTTCCTCATCCTCTCCCTTTTCTCTTATCCATCTCTCTTTTCTCTGTATACAACGGCATTCTAAAGAGAGGTGAATTTCTGTGATTGAATTTTTCTTTCTTCACGTCGTCTTGTCATGCTAATGTATGTGTGTGTGTATTTGTGTGTGTATTTGTGTGTGTGTGTGTGTGTGTGTGTGTGTGTATGTGTGTGTGAAAGCAGCTCTGATAAACACAATGTCCTGCAGCTGCCTCTCACAAAGGAGACCTGGGATACCACGTATCCCCCGCACCCATTCCCATTCCAGTCATATCTTCCTGCCATTCAAACCAACACACCACCTCTCAACCTCTCCATTTACACCACAACAGGAACAGGATCTTACATTTACTGTAACAGTAAGTGCAGTAGAGTGGCACTTCATAAAGAAAGACTTGTCACCACTCTATTGTCCAGAAAACAGCCCATATACTGTATCAGCGCTATAATTAAATTGTTTACGCAGCTTGAGTGTAAAGTTTTAGATCGGTACTAGAATAGTTCTAGAATATACTGCAGATCTGGGTTAAATGCTGAAATCAGTCATCAGCATTGCATGTGTTAATTACAGATGTACAGATAGCAAAGAGCTCCACCATAATGACTTCCCTTGGGTACCACATGGTAATCCTGCAATGCACAAACAGGGTTGTTCCTCTGAGTGTTCTGTAGTACGGTCTATGATACTGTATAAGCATTATCAGAGTAAAGAGGGAGTATTCCATATTCATGATTACAAGCATGACCCAAAACCTTACTTCAAAAACAAAACAAATGCAGTACGTTTATTGTGAATAGTTATTAATATCTTATCCATAGCCTTGAACATGTCAAACTTAATCAAAGGCTAGAACACAGCCCTAGTTTATAACAGGTAACAACACTTTGATTCCAGATACACTAATCAAACACTTGTATTGTATTAATTTAGCAGACTATTCTCCTATTGAAATCGTGTGTCTATACATTTTTACTGGCAGGTGACTACAAAAAGCAGAGGCAGTAACAACTTTCCTTGCAACCGGCAGATCACTGGTTCGAATAGCGCTATATAATACAATATTTGTTGCTATTTGTTGCAACAATTATTGTTGCTATTGCTAATGCTTGTTAATGCCTTCGCCTGACAGCTTTCCCTGACCTTAACCACTTGAAGTTCATGTCTAATACTGCCTAACCGCCACGCAATTCAAGCTTCTCATGTAAGTCACGGAAATTCACTCACTTGTTGAGGTATTGTCCAAAAATCTCTTACGTGTCAACCAGGACACGCAATTGGGAACATGTACTATTGTGTATAGGCCACGATTTCATTAGGAGACTGTGTTGTCATTTGGACAGAATACAACCAAACCCTCAGGAACTTTTAACTTGTTTTCCATTCAGCTTTTTCAGCATTAACACAAATTCCCATCCTCAAAGCTTTGTCCTCTGTAAAGGGAGAGCCATTTGGACAGTAGATAACCATCGCCTGGCCACAGAGGTAAGAGGGAGAGTCCTTGTACCACACAGAGCCTTGCCTTTCATCCCTGCCTTGTTTGTCCACAGGGGAGGTGACAGGATCTCATGTTTCACCTGCTGCCGCAGCCTCACCACCGCCTCTGCTCCTACACAACACAATCCCACAGAACAGCATGACATACAGCACCGGCATGTGTCACTCAGATGAAGATGCACGCCATACCGCCTTGGAATAGTTTTGTCACATGGAAAGACAGAGAGAGAGAGAGAGAGAGAGAGAGAGAGAGAGAGAGAGAAGAGAAAGTCAGACATGCATGACTTGATGATTCTTTCACAGACGTTTTTTTTGTGTTTATCTCTAGCTCTTTGTCTCAGCGTGTCTCCCACTCGCTCGCTGTCCTCTTCACCCTCTTAACCAATGTAACACGATTCCAGACTGATGTCTATCAGGATTGTCATTACGCCACTGTGGGGTCTTTTCCCAGAGTCAGATAGGAGATTCACTGTTTCAGGTGCTCCAGCTCATCCCTCCATAACCCCCTCCCCAATCTCCCTCTGCCCTTATGGAGATAAGGCAGCTCATCAAAACCACAAAAGGTCAAACAGTCCATCATCCATTTGGTTTTGCAATATAGCTGACCTGATACATATGCTGTAGCTGCCCATGAGGCCAGTAGCCATAGCAGGAGTTGTCAGTGTGGTCTGACATTAGGTGTTGATAAGACTGTGAGAGTGTCTTTGCTAAAGGGCAAATGTGAAAGTGTCGAAGCTGCGCTACATGAGTTAGTGAATCTTGGGATTGGACTGTCAGAAGATATTCACACATCATCACATTTACCCCTATCTATTCCAGATATCAAACATCTCAAAAACATTGAATAATCCGAGGTCACTGGGTGAAAGTGTTCTTGTCACTTCCTGTATGAGCTCAATGTTCATTGACACTGTTCTGTAGTTTGTTGAATGACTTTGATCCAAACCAACCAGCAGAGTGTTCAGAATGTTCATACATCCACTTGTCTACAACCTAGATATATCTGCTGTGTTCATTTACTGGAAATATGAAACATGACCTTTTGTCTGAAAGGTCTTTCGGCACGATCAACTCCCCTCCACAAATGTTCTCCACAGACAGACGCAAAGCCGGAGCTCAGCAATCCCCACCTCAGTCATCTTCAAGTTAAGTTTCCCAAACTTCCTCTGTGGTGTGAATGGGAGTGATTATGATGAAGCAATCTCAGGGGTGACCATTTAGTGGAGGAGTGGATACAGATGTCTAATTAAACCAGCGTATGGTAGTGCTGATTGTATACTAAAGAGTCCTAGCTAATCAATACAGGATTAGCATGGCTAGCCCTGTTCATATTATTTGGTGGTTTAGCACCTGCTAGCAGTGTGCTAATTTCTTCTTGATTGTCATCAGAGCTCGTCTTTTGCTCTCCTCCCAAAAAGCTATACTCCAATTAGCAGTTCAACAAAATCAATGCATTCAGCTGTGGCAATTATTCAAGGGTGGGATTTTATATAATAACAGAGAAGTCTAACAGCAATATCGGCATATTTGCATGCATGCACGCACACACACATGCACACACACACGCACACACACAAGCACTAGGTGGTGAGGGAGGGTTGTACTGTATATGCGGTACTGTATATGCACATTATTTTATAATGTGCATATACAGTACCATACAAACATGTTACCATTGACCATAGTGCTATTCCTGAGGCCAAAATAAATAGCTGTGCACCTGCCAAAACATATACCATCTAATACAGAAAGCATGTACTGTATGCCAAAGTGTATTGCAGTAACATACTCTAAATCACTGGCCATAGGTGTCTGATTTCATACAGACTGTTTTTGTGAAATTGTAGCTTGGCTCTAAATGAATCTGAATGTGAGCAGAATATTGACAAAGACCATGAAAGTGAAATAAAAGCCTGAAAAGGCTGTATACAAATCTAATGGCATTGTAATTAATTGAATTGGCGTTTGGATTGGAAAATGAACGTCACTGAATACATTTGTTATGTAGCACAGTTCTGCCTTCATCTTACCCTGAGAGAAGACATGCTTGCGGCTATCATTTCCCCTCTTTTTTTCCCCTTTTTTTCTCAAGTCAGAGACAAGCCACAGAATGATTTCATTACTGCAGAACATATTTCCTTGAAATCAAAGAAACATTCCCAATATAAAGACAACCTTTCCCTCTTGCCTCCAGTGCTTTTCCCTACTCATCACAGGAAAGCAGGCCAAGGAGGTCAGCCTGTATATTACTGTACCAAACCGCTGTGTGCGGCCATTGGCTCAGACAGACACAGAAGAGGGATCATATACTCCTACAGCAAACACAGAACATTCCTCAGATACAATCAAGGCACAAACTTGCTCTGGATCATGTATCCGACATAGACTGAGTGCTGTTCAATAAAACACAGATGAAGGCCTGATCTTAGCCATGATAGCCACCAAGGGGTTATTCAAACAAGCTATTATGAACAGTACAGTACATTGCAGCCATGATTAGGGGGGCTGTTTCTCTATGAAAAGCCCTGCACAAATATCCTTCTTGCTCAGAGCATTGCAAACAGGACATGCCATACTGTACATAACCCAGGTGGGGTGAAGGTGCCTGGACTGGGAGACATGGCTCAAACCACTGATGACTGGCCACTGTGGCTAGGGGACTAATTAGGCCAACATGGCCTATCTTCAACCCAAGTTATAATGAGGCTAATTGTTTACTCCGTGCTGAGTGTGTGCAGCAGGGGTAATACCCTCATCGAGTGCCCTGGTGCCACATTCAGAGGGACATCACCTGCTTATTCCATTCATATCACCATGTTTATCAATCCTGCATGGCAGAACCTTCAATATAATTCCACTATCATTTCCTTCAATAAAAATATTGCTATTGCTTCACTTCAAGATTTCTATTAGCACTCACAATGACTGTCAGGCCATGCGCTGGAAAAGCACACAGTGTTATATTACTTACAGTACCTGTGACTTCTACCCATTAACCTCCTGTAATAGTTCAGCATATTGGAGTGATGTTCTGTATGCTGAGTATCCATGTTAGTGGATGTGTGCTGTGTGTCGGGCCTGTTTGTCTGGCTGCTGCCACCGCTCCACCTTGACAGCCACAGGGGAGAGGATGCCTTTCATATTCCCAGCATGGCTCCTGTGGAATGTCATTACCCACAACAATGGGGTTTCTGCTCTATTTACCTTCACTATTTTTCCATCTCGCCTCTGAAGTGTGTGACCCTCAGACAAGGGGCGGAGGAAGCTCCCAGCCTCCCACCACAAACATCTCTGCCACCTCTTTATTTGAAGAAATATTAAACAACTGGACAGAGTGGTCACACAGATCTGGATCCTTGGCTCTATGTCAGGGGCAGGTAGGGTGGGAATGAGGCCACCAGGGAGGTATGGCAGACTGGGTTTGTTGACCAGAGGGAATCCCTGTCTCTGTGATCATTCCTATAATGCCTCCATGTCTCTCTGTTTGCCCTAATGACAGGATCAGCCTTGTTGTACATTACAGTGTGGGAAATAAGGGGGCTGCAGCCACAGTCAAGAGACACACATTTTCTCTCTTTCTTTCTCTCTCTCTCTCTCTCTCTCTCTCTATTTCTTTATTTCTCTCCCTCTCTCCCTGACGTGTACTGCAAAATGTTCAGCAAGCCATATGTCATGTGAAATCACACGTTCATGTACAACACCTTAATCGTGATATTCGATAAATAGTCAAGCTTTTAGACACGCTACAAATAAGTCGGATTTGACTGTGATCCAACACTACAGTGTTGTGTGGGTATGTGTCAGCCTACATATCATACCGAATGTTGTAAACCATTCACAGAGAGATGGATTAGGCAACCTTCACAATGCATGGTGAGAGCTTTCAACTATCTTCATACTGTAGAACACTTTGATATATTTCTCCCGTTTCAAAATTCCCCAACAATTAACTGCTTATGGAAATTGAATGAAAATTCATCCAAACAAAACATTTGGCAAGGTAATGGCCAGCACCCCAGCGGAAAGCCCAGTATGTGGGAATGTTCACTCTTCCCACAGTTCCTGTGTGAGTGGGAGAGCTCTTGTCCCTCTTTCCATCCCTCACTCTCTCTCTCTCTCTCTCCTTCTGTCTCTGTCTCCCATTAGCAGTCTATCGGAGTGGGGGCCAGAGGAATGCTCTCTGTCGCAGGCGCCTTTGTTGTCGTGGTGACTGCGGCTCAGCCATCCCAAAATACTCTGGGCCTAATACATCATCACCCCCACTCTCTGGCCCATCATACCAAGGCTCTGATCCTCCATGCAGCGTCAGGCTGCACCACAACACAACCCAGCACTCCACACAGCATTCACAATGCTCTGCATCCAATCCCTGGTACAGACAAATCTGTTTCCAATGAACCAGAGTTACCCAGTACACTTACGCTAACATGCAACGGGAAGGTTTCTGTTTTGCCCTGTGCTTTCGTCTTTCAAACAATCTGTGTCTTATTTAATGGGAGATTGCTTTCTGCACATTTCTGTCAGCATGTATCCCTCTGTCATTGGTTGATTTCAGCCTCTCCTCGGTATGCTTTGAGTTGACTACATGACTCTTGGGTCGTGATGACAAATCCTCCCTTATTTTTTGTGGCTGTGCTCAATTAATTTCAGTGGAGGGGCTTTAGGTTTAAATACTGTCCACCTGTTCCTTGTTTGCCTGAGAGGACTGCGAAGGGTACGCTCTCCATTTAAGATCTCTACAAAGATTTGAGAATTAGATTACTAATTCATCCACAGGTTGCTTGGATTACCAGGATGTCCACATTGTTGGATATTACTGCAGCTTTTACTTTCCTTAGGCAAAAAGAAAATTGCTGAACTTGACTACTTTGGATAATTGTCGAAGGGAGCACAGAAGAAAAATAACCAATGTTTAGATTCTGGTCGGGACTTCTGTACCCCTGGAATGCAGTGTTTACTGTCTTTTTTTACTCACTGGCTCTCAAAGTCTCTTCATTCAAAGATTGGCTCATTGCCTCAAAGAGGCTTGTCATTGTTTCTGTTATAACTTTTTTTAGCGTGTCATGCTGCAAGGCCACATACACAGGAGTAGGATGAGTTCCCTGGCTTCATGAAACGTTTCCCAGAAGGGAAGTGTCACATATATCATTTTCTCATTTCTCTGTGTGATAAAAGCTTGTTTTGAGAGGGCTCCCTGTCTCTCTCCTTTTCCTGTGTGGATGGAGACACAATAAATGCTCTCCGGTGTGAATGGCTTCTTGAACATGTGAATGATGCACAAAACAATTGAATACTGCAGTGTGATGCATGAAAACGGTAATAGAACATTTGCATTTACATAATGCTAGATAAATATAATGCCAGATAAATATAATGCCAGATAAATATAATGCCAGATAAATATAATGCTAAATAACCAAAAATAAATATTTCTGGATGCCCCAGCTATAACAAAAGTAGACAAACAAAATGCACAAATATTCACTTCCTCTTTGAACTAACTCATTCTTGATAGTGTGTGGAAATCAATTCAGTCATGCTTCCTGGACGTCTGACGTGATTCCAGCCTGGCAGAGGTGGACGGGAGTGAGGAGTGTGATAAGGAGTCCGGACCCAGGCGCGCACTAGACGTGTGACAGATCATAAAATTAACAGGCTGTTTTTGACATTCAGAGGCACTGCATAAACAGCACTGCTGCCAACAGATAGCAGGGAAAAGCAATCACCAGAGAGAGAGAGAGAGAGACAGGGAGGGAAGGAGGGAGAGGGAGAGAGAGAGAGAGAGAGCTATGGCTCAGGACTCTCTAGCAACAATTTAAATATTCGGTGAGCCCCGCGGCACCAACTCCCAAATACAATTTACAGATATCCATCAGCAGGAGCTTCTCTCCCAGGGCACAGCCACACAGTTTTAGACTGGCCAGGCCACATCCTGTACATCTCTGCTCTGCTCTGCATGATAACCTCTCCCAAAGAATGCCCAGGCAAACCGGAGATTGGGCAGCATCACATGTTCTGGTTGGCTGGACACAATGTTTTGGGGATTCTACTGACCATTCTGGAGACTTGGAGAAGTATGCAAAGGCTTTCAGTGAGGGAGAGGAGATGGGTTCCTACCCCTGGGTCTCCATGCATGCTCACACCCATGCCACATCACACCCCTTTCGCTCTGCTCAAATTCCATCACTTTAAAGCCCAGACCTTGAAGCCACCACCCTCCTCCATACCCCTCCTCCATCACCCTCCCTTCCTCTTATTCAATCATTCCATGTCTTATCTGGCCGTGCCTCTCTTTAAGCTTCTCTGCCTCTCTCCTCTCCTGATGGTAATCTCAGCACCAGGACTAGTTTGTGTCTCCATGGCCCCAGTTAATCCCAGTCTTTGAGAAACCTAGATGTTTTATTCACCAGGCGGAGAGATCATATTACAATATAAGGCACCCAGCTCTTTGCATGTTCATTGGTATGTGGCAAGCCCCATCTTCAAGAGCAAATATTATCCTGAGAATGAGGAATCATGTGCGCCTCTGTTACCTAGAAGACTCACTGCACTGGTGAAGCAGTTTTGTCTATAGAGTATGGTTATGACATGCCACAATGCATTTGTGTGTATGAAGGGATATGAATAGGAGAGTTCTCTGGGATTTGTAACATAATGAAAGAATGCTCCTGCAACTGCCTTCCTCATTTGGCCCGACATCCATTCCCCATAATGCCTGCCACAGGGAGTCAAGTGCTCTGAATGGCCCCTCTCTCTGATCTAATGTGTGTCTCACACTGTTGTCAAAATGACTTAACCGTTACCTGGTGAGAGGTGCTGAACGTCACCTGGGCCCACTCCTCCAGATGGTGTGTGGGGTTGGCAAACGCTAACTGCCAGCAAGAGGAGATCCCTCTCAGGACCTGTCAGCTACTATGGCCTGTCCCCTCACACCCTGTCACACACACATGCACACATGCACGCATGCACGTGCACACACACACACACAGACACACACACACGCACAGACACACTCTTGCATGCTGGCTTCATTCGATAAAGCTCCATGCCTGGGCCCACAGTCACCCAGCATCCTGACTGATGGATCCCTCTCCAGCTCCCTAAATGACTGCTCCTATTACCATTAGAAAATATGGAACATGAAGACTAATCTTGTGTGTGAAACACACTCTCGATTAATCAGGGGGGCCTTTCCCCTCTCTCACGCCTGCCCCTGCTCCACTGGAGCTGTTCTACATGTGCACAGGGGACAACTCAATGCTGAGCGCCCTATAAAACAAGACCTTCACTAGGGAACAGAACACCAGCCGAGCCTGGAGCCTGGTGACATACTGGGCCATTAAACTGAAGGACACATGATACTAGCAATCAGGGGAGCTCAGGGTCTCTTCGCATCTCAGCTTTTACATTTGGGATGATTATGTGTAAGTAATCTATTACAGCTCAATTCTAACGAAATCAGGAAAATGTCCCAGGATGATAGCAGCACAAATGTAACTGCATACCCATGGGTGTTCAGGGACTGTGTCTTTCTGGCTAATTGCAGCAGGTACAATTTCATCTATTCTAATTGGTTTAGAGAAATCCTTTCTTTCCATTGTATTCAAGTGTTTTCAACTATTACAGTAATTTATCTCTCTCTCTACTACATTATTTTTTCCTTCATGTTGCTACAATCTTTCCCTCTGTGCTGAATCTCTCTCATTGCTCTGTGGTCTCAGCAGAGCGGCATAGTAAGTCCCCAGCAGCAGGGATGGATACTGACAGGCCAGGCTAGGAGATGAGAAGACATGGACTCATAGAAAGGTCATTCCTGCTGAGCTGGAGCTCAACTTCACACCTCTCTGAAGAAGCAAAGTTATTTCTCTAGGAGAGAGTCTCAAGGAGTGTGTCATGTTTTTATGTTTTCTGAACCTGATGCGTTATGGCACAGAGCAGACTCTGCCTCAGTGGTCCACTCAGAGAGCCAATTACTCCCTCTTTGCATCTCTTTGAAATGTAAGGCAGCAACACTCAGATACATATAATGACACCAATGGAGAGGATGATATAATGCTAGGCCCAGGTTTTAAAAGCTACTATCACAAGAGTTCTTGTTGAATGAAGCAGTGGTACTGTAAGCATGTTGTTGGTACTGTGACACTGTGTATCATCTTGGAAGAATGCATGTTTAATTATCTGTGTTCTATTTACTGTAACCTTGCGAATGCAACACTCACAGATATACTGCAGAAAGAGCTCCAACAACCTGTTTGGAGTATAAAGTCTTTAGTAAGGTTGTCTGAGACAGAGACCAACAACCTGCATTGGGCTGATGCTTACCCCACAAACAAGAAGAGCCAGACTTTACCTCAGACTACATGAAAGCCTGGCAACATTTCAAAGTTCCAGAGGCGAGCAGCACAGTTTGCAAAACACCTGCGAGATAACACTCTGGGCGGATTAGACTGCCATTTCTTTCATTCTCTCTCTCTCTCTCTCTCTCTCTCTCTCTCTCTCTCTCTCTCTCTCTCTCTCTCTCTCTCTCTCTCTCTCTCTCTCTCTCTCTCTCTCCATGTGTTGAGTGTAAGGCAGACTGCGACCATGGCATTTCTCCTGCCTCAAAGGGCTGCCTCTCCAATACCATTCAGAAGTGAGCCCCGGATTTGTTTACTTAATCCAATATTTGTGTTCTGTGTATGTGAGCGAATGCAAAACAGTTTTTGTCGCTAACAAATGGTGAAAAATGAAAGCCTAAAATAAGAGTATTAGAGTATTTTGAATAAAAGTGTTTGCTGTGCATGGCAAAGTAGATAGCCTGCCTCGACCTAGGGAGGAATTATCACAGTAGGCAAGTAAAATGTGTTTAACATTACAGTGTTTATTTGCCTGGAGTGTGCTTTGAGATTAGTCAAATTGCACCAGAACTGTATCAAGTACGATCAAGAAAAAATGAATAATATGTTTGCATCTTCAGACTCAACTCACTCTATTCATTCCTCTCTGCTCTAGATACAGCATGGAACTAGTGTGCTGTGATCTAGGAACGCAGACATCAAAAAACACAACACTCTCCTTTGCCGATTAATACCAGGTTACACACTGCAACCATGCACATGATTGGTGGGTTTCTGGTCAGCCTTGACAACACTAATGGGATTAAATGCACTATTTTAGTCCTATAAAAAATTCAATGTTGAACACAATGAAGTAGAAAGTAATGTAGCCTTCATTTTAATGAGTTGATAGGGCATTATTTATCATCAAAGGACACTGTAATTACTTATGATAGTTGAGGTTGTTTAGCGGTATATTGGGAATTAACTTTAGGGTTATCTCTTGAATCTAAAGCTTGGATAGAGTAAGGGTTGCCTCTGCACCATCATCACTGGGTGCAAGCAATTATAGAAAATAATGAGAATATTAATTAGAATTTCTCATTAACAGACCCTGTTGTTTTAGTAAATGAGTTTAATGATACTGAAGCCTCTGGCATTCAACCTTCCCAGTGGGACCCATATTTGCCCCCAGAGAAGGAGTTGAGGCCCCAGGAAATGACAAGACATGAGAATAGACAGAGTCAAAACATACACACACGCACACTACTCACACACACACACACACACACACACACACACACACACACACACACACACACACACACACACACACACACACACACACACACACACACACACACACACACACATGAGAGAGAGAGAATGAGACTGAGCAAGGAAGAGACAGAGAAAGCAAGAGAGATAGGAGGGGAGGAAGAGGCAGGGGAGGGGAGGGGGTAGGATGTTTAATTGTGAACCATAGTGATATTTACATAGTTAATGCCTAACCCAGATAATATGAGCATGCAATTATGCCCAGATCCCATCCACACTGCCTTTGATGGGGAAACATTCACAAGTCATCTGGCATCCCCAGCTGAATGTGGATGAAAGGCATGCAGCTCCCTCTGTGCTACCCCACCCCCACCCCCACCCCTGTGAATTTAAGCAGAATACATTGACATCACAATCTAAAAGCGAATGTGATGTTTGCTGTTAGTACACTAAGTCACATTAGCCTTTATATACAGTAGCATGCCAGAGCTACTCCCTTCTATTGTATGATGTTCACAGTATGGGACCCTGAACATTCTACACGAAGAGGTCTGCTCCTGGATTTGGTCAATGTATGGCAATGGAGTAATTAATCCTCTGATCTATTTCTATCACCAACGTGACGTGACCTTCAACACAATAGATAGGCCTAAAGGCAAACAGTTATTTTTCGTGGAGGGGAGGCTTGGAGCGGTTACGGAATAATCAGCTCATCTCACCCTGACACCCGTCTGAGATCACACTGGAGACCGAACCATGTGTTCCGATTCACAAAGTTATTTATTAACCCAGATCAGTATTGAAATTTATTCGGTTGCCACAGCTGCCGTTCCCACAACCACTTTATCCCAAGTCATTATGGAGAGTCTCCACTCTCTCTCTCTACCTCTGTCTTTTGCTCCCTCTCTCGTCCTCCCTCTCTCTCTGTCTCTTCCTGTTATTCCCTTTTCAAGCCACACTCACAAACTGGAGAGATAGTTTGTAATACAATAGGATTATCAACTTTGACTTGAGGTTTATTTACTGGTATTTAATTTTGTCATGTACGGGTGACTGTGGTACTCGTGGAACGATAAGGATAAAAAAGAAGCAGATTTTCTTCCCAAGGAACTTCCATAAAGTTCTCATACCATCTACACTCTAAAAAGAAAAGTTATGTAGGGGCACCCTTTGGAGAATGCTTTTAGGTTCCATGTTGAACCCTTTCCACAGAGGGTTCGAAATGAAACTCAAAAGGCTCTACATGGAACACAAAAGGGCTTTCAAAGGTGCCCTTTTTTCTAAGAGTGCACCCATGCATAGATATAACATATCAAGATACAATTGGTACATTTATACATTGAGAAGATCTTCTTGGAGTCCAAAGTAACTGAGGCATATTGGCTTTCCTTTCACAGATTTAGCCTTCCAAGAGAAATTAATGTTGAATGACGATGGGTGACATAAACACAGACACACATCTGACATCAAATAAATCCCACAGGCTAACCAAACAAAACCATCCCGCTTCAAATCAGTCAGTATACAAACACACATAGCCGGTGTAGCGACCCTCCATTCTGCTCCCTTTGAAAAATATATCATCTTTTTGAACAAATAAATCTCAACTTAGACACATGGTAAGCAGGTGCACATGCATCCGTCCCATTTCTAAAAGCGCTTTAACTGAGGCGATGCCAATTTGCATGAGTGACTTGAAGAGACTAAACACTGTCAAAATAAACCGTACTCCATTATAACATGCTATTGATACCGCAGCCTTGTGTGGCTCCTCTGAATGAAAAGAAATGTCTTTCATCTATTGTTGTGGTGCACAATGGACTTCATATTGTGGTGTTTTTGCGGTTGAAAGAAGAAGTGATGAGATGTTAAAAACTGCCATTGAATCGTGTTCCATCAAGATTTTTTAGATAGCTGACAAATGATTACACAAACCTCTGTCATTGTAAGATGACATTACTGTCATATCCAGTAGACCATCTCTTTTACACATCCCAGAAATAGGGGCTGGGAGAGAAAGAGATTGCTGCCGAGAGACAGCGTCCTCCGCAGTATCACTCTGCCTATTCCAAACTATTCTGTGGCTTCAGCTGAGAAAACAAAGGAGATGAGGCCAAGGCAAGCAGTGTCCGATTGCCTTTCACAGCCTCTCGCAGTAATTGACAGTTTGAGACCTTGCCCATGGAAAATGCCAGGAAGAAAATGAGAAAGATGAATGAGAGAAAAGAAGAGAGGGACCTGGATTTACCACACACACACACACACACACACACACACACACACACACACACTCACACACACACACACACACACCTAAATGTCAGCGATTGTAAGTATGTGTGGCCTATGGGGAGAAATTAGGAATATTAATTATTTCATAATGATTAATTAAATTGGTCCAGTTCTTTTATTTACTCAATATCATTAAACTGCGATATGCTTACAACTGCCAATGCGGTTTAGGAATGTTTGGATTTCTGATTCTAATTTTAAATTAAATAAACTCTCTTACATATGCTTATGGTACATGAATGCAAGCTATGCTACTGTAGTGGTGTAGATGGACATGATGAATACATTAAAGCTGTGGCCTTAGCTATTTAGATGTTGACAACCAACAGCTCATACGGTTGCACACTTCTGCTCTGTAGAGGTTAGTGACACTTGCCTTTTTTCAATCATTGGTGAACAGGAGTTACAGTAGATCTGCAAGAATAAAGTGTGGGCAATTAAATCATGAAAGGGCAAGAGCCTGATGTGAGCTGCTGGATAAGTGACATCAGAAACTTGCACACTAATTGGGCGAATATGTGGCGAATACTAAGAGCTATCATCTGCATGTAACTCACCCAGGTAATAGATGAGGTGGAGGTTGTTAGCACGATCCCCCGCCTCTCTTAAACCACTTCCGCTCGTTTGTAACTGGATATAGAGGCCTTCATGTTGACCTTGCTATGGTCAATTGATTTGGTTACTCCTAGCCCAGGTCTACTGAGGTTGTCTGTTTTTATTAAAGCTGGGTACAGAGATTTGAGGCGTGGGGGGAGTTTGAGTAGGCAGGTCTGACACCCAACACCGGGTAACTCCCCGCTGCTCTCAGTGTCTTCAGTCCAGGACTAATAGGTTTTGACAATCTCTCAGAATGGGAAATGTAAATGAACTGGGATGTTTCCAGACGCTCGGCTAATATTATCAAAGGGCTAGGTGAGATTGTTTGATGAGATGAGGAATAATTCAAGGCACAGGTTCTCCTGATGTTTACGAATAAGAGGGATGAACCTGAACAGAGGGAGTTAGAGCAGGAGAGTGATGAGAGAGAGAGAGAGAGAGACCATGTATCGTATGAACTGTGAATGCAAACATTGTCTATATGGTTTGCCACAGCACTTTGGGAACACATACAATATTCTATCGACATGCTGTATTGACGTTCAAAATAACAAACATGACCTTGACATCAATAGGAAGTGAGTTCTTGGGGCGCTTAGTGGCGTAGTACACTAATGCGCATACCACATAATCGCAAGGTTCCTGGTTCGATTCCGACCCTCGACAAGACTTGCATGTCATCCCTCCCATCCGTCTTGCATGTCATCCCTCCCATCCTTCCTGTCAATTATCTACTGTCTCTATCCCAATAAAGTGGAAATGCCCTAAAAACATATTTAAAAAAAGGAAGTGACTTCCATTCCGATGTGAAGAAATGACTCATATGAAACATAAATAGATTGAGTAATCTACAAACAACACTCACAGCAAGACTATGACATATGATGTGTTGCAAGGATATGCTGAACAAATAAACAGTGCTATAGAACCTCACTGCAGTCTTACAGCTAATTTCAAGTAATTTTTAAATTTTTAAAATACCATCATAAACTTGAGAGGGATTACATTTTTGAGTAATTTAGAAAGTTAGAATTGGTCTCTTGGTTTACATTGAATCAGGAACTAAATTTAAAAAAACACCACAGGTACATTAGCCTGCCCATGTACTTCTTGTCAGCATCATTATTTACGTAATTTACAACCAAGGGCACACAGTCCTTAAAATACAGATCATTCACTGTATCTCCAGGTGGGTTTTTAAAAAATATGTTTCAAGGCAGTACTTCCTGCAGAGGCCTACAGTGGCTTATAGATCAGGAAGTGGAATTAATTAAATGAGAGAGGGGACAAAAGCACTCAGCAGTGAGGGCATAGTGAAGGTGAACCAGTAATGAGCCATCCACCTGCTGGCTCCAGAGAACTGTTGGATGGGGGGGTCTGGGATCATTTGCCCACTGTCCTCAATTTGCTCCGATTGCACAGGGCAATTGGTGAGCTGATTTGTCTTTTTGGTCGGGAGGTAGTGGTCGGAATGCTCTAGGCATTGGAAAGCTCTCTCTCTCTCTCTCTCTCTCTCTCTCTCTCTCTCTCTCTCTCTCTCTCTCTCTCTCTGTCTCTCTGTCTCTCTCTCTCTCTGTCTCTCTCTCTCTCCCTCTCTCTCTCTCTCTCTCTCTAGGGCCACTCTGGTTCTCTGCTGTGCAACAGAGAGGATGGTACTGTACTCCTCAGGTCTGTGCTAAACACAGATGAGGGTTCACAAATTAAGGGATATTGCTCTTAGTATATAATTGTGGTGCTACTGTATAATCTGTTTCCTCTTTACAGTAAGAGACAGGAAATGATCAACATGACAGGGGCAGTAGTTTGACCTTGTGGGCTTTGATCCATTAAATTGTAAACCATTCTAAAACCTTGGATCTTGTATTTTTAAATTGTCTGATTGGCCTGTAAATATGAGTTTGACTTATACAGTAGTCACCAAATGAAGATATTGAATTATGTTTAGGGTCTAGAGTGGACACTTTATTAATAATTTAAAAAAAAATTAAAATTGCAAAACATTTATTTTAAAGTACATCACAGGAGCCCATTAGGCAAAAAAAAACTCTTTAGACTAAATCACTGTGGGATGTCAAGTAGGTCCCAAAATCCCAGAATTGAGGCCAATTATTCCACATCTCAGCTCACTTCTCCAATGCACTCCCATTCCCCCGGCACATCATGCAAACTGGGGATGGTGAGGGATGTTGCACTTACACTCCCTTTAAAAGGTTCACAAAAGCTTGTGTCTTTATGGCACCCGAGGCTAATTTGATTCCAGGGTAATTCCACTTGTGGTAATTGAGCACATCAGCTTGTCTATATGACTTTAGAGGTACAATACTCTCAATTTGTTCAGAAGGGTTAAATTAACTTGATCTACTCCAGGGTAAATGTTTGTAGAATTGTTTTTGCATGAAGGGGCAGCAGATTGAACCAGACTGGATGTTTGTTCTTGTTCTTTTCTACTAAGCAGATGCCTTTATACAGTATTAGGTGTACCACCAACAGCAATTGAGCGCCACATATGGGTCTGTGTGAGAGGGTAACACCTGTTTTGGTATTTCTCCTCTTTCCAGCTCTGCATGATAACCGCTTCTAACACCACCTAAACACGCACCAAACCCCAAACAGGAAATCTCACCGAAATCTTTTGCAGATCCTCCCAGTTCCACTCTCCTGCAGCTAAATCAGTGATCACAGAGAGGCACCTGTTGAGTCACATACAGCCCTGCCTCTCGTTACCCCCCCTCTCTTCCTCTGTGCAGCACCAATAACTCTTAAATTATAATAAATAATAAATAATAACACAGGCTAGGGTAAATCACTCACCTCAACATAAAGGGTCAAAAACCAAACATTAACAAAGGGTTTCCTCTTGAGTTTACTTTATTGCCCTCATCTAACCTTGTGAGAAGATACTGTATTTTAATATTCTGACCATGGCCTTTGGTTAACCTTCTAGAGTGTGTAATGGTGTATCTGCTAATGCAGTTCACTCCCTGTTCACTCTGCTAAGAGCACCCTGCACCACATTCACTGCACAATATTCACCATCGGAACAATAAGTAGATGTTAGCTTCCCTGTGAAGTAAAAATGACCTATTGTAAAATGAAATAGCTTGTTTCTTGTGCGGGAAGTCATTGAAGGAAAGCATGGGGTTTAGGGTTATGCTCCTATCATTACTCTCAGTTCATTGACACAAAAAGCTCAAGGTTGAAGCTACTGGAATAGAACATGTGAAACTGCTGGTCAATCAAACAGCAATCCAAACAGTGTCAACCTCACACCAATATGTAACCTGTTTCCTCACATGTTATGTTTAGCCAATTTGGGGTTTAAAACTTTGCTAATGTCTCCAGTATGTGGTCCCAAACTTAGTGATTAGAATAGCAAATTTTGACCAATGTACTGTATCCATGTTATCAGTAGTATTAGGAAGCAGATAAGGGGCACTACCATTTGTTTTCATCAAATCCCTAATTAAGCCTACCGTAGAGATTGGCCATTCTTACTGTAGGTTTAACAACAGAACCCCATTATGTGGCCTGAAGTGGGAGAGGAGAGGGGGAGGGGAGGAGCAGGAACAGTGATTAGATAGAAATACCAAAAAGACACTAATCAAGTGATGAAATCACCTGTGTTCCTATTTGAAGAGTGGCCTCTCCACATAGTCAATGAGTCTGAATGAATGAGTTTGCATTAAGATGAGGACAGGGCCCCATCTGGACAAAGACTTACTACGTATTAAAAAAGGTTACTCATTTCCACTAGACAAAAAATAGCTTAGAACACAGATGCCGTATTTTTAGGGGACCATGAGATTTGGGGGAGGGGTGGACAAAACCGTCAATTTCTGATCAACATGAAGCCCTCCAAGCTTGAGGGATCACCATAATTCAGCTAGACATCCATGCAAAATTTCCTACAGAGCCAGAGAGAACATGATATTTTGTTTGTCTTTGTTCTTTATGCCTGTACTCTCTGTTTTCTTTATATAAGTACCATGACAGAATGATCTGGCAAATGAGCATCATTATAAAATAACATAGAGAAAGATATGCTTCATGCCAGGCCATTAAAGGCTCAATTAAATGTTTGACAATCACAATCCATGCAGAACACATCCTCTAGCAAAAACACTACACAGTCGTTAGAGAAAACATTTTGAGACATTCACGACAAACATGGTTGGACTTCAAATACTACCAAGCTTTGACTTTGAGCTTGCGACAGCATCTCCATCATGTTATCCTCATGTCGACTATGTCATCTATCGCAGCCATTCAAAGCCATTCAAATACAACAGCAGCCACCAAAAACAAAAGACACAATCTCCACATTAAAAACGATCACAAGACAATTACAGTACAGACATGTACAGTACAGACATGTACAGTACACAGTATCAAGAGGCACGCAAAAAATTAAGAAGAGCTAGACAACACTGGTGCAAAAACAACAATCATAACATCCATGATGGCAGAATAGAAGACAGGTAAAACTAAATGCAATAAACAACACTAAAAACAAGACCAACCTTACAGTAATACATTCACGTGTCGCTACCAGAGAAGTGCTAAGATAGCTCTCACTTGATGTGTACTTGCACACCTGCATGACCAAAGGGTTACAGAGGTCCTAATCTTGGTATTGCATTTGATATGACTGGAAAACTACAAGATGTTTGGTTAGAATGGGTCTGGAAAGGAAACAGTTAGCCTCAGACATTCTAACAATGTGCCTGTTTCCCCCTTTTAGTAGTTGTATTATTTTTTCTTCCACTTCGCCAACAATTGCCTTACAATGGCCAAAACTAGGTTTCCTGTTTCTACAGACTCTGGTATGAGCTCCATTTGGTTTAACATTATCTCTTTGTATTCTTCTCACTGGTAAATGCATTGAGAGGAGAATGAGGGGTTATCATGGGGAAAGGATCATCACGTCTCCATCTCTAACCTTGGGGCCAGAGAGGACAATTATCCAGGTCCCTGCCACCCTCTGGTGTGTCTCAGACTCAGTGTTAGGAGACAGGCCTGTCCGCTGATCCCGCCCCTGTCTTGTCCTACATTCAAGCATGGCTCCACTCACTCAATTACCACGGGTTGGGAATGTCGCCTACAACCATCTGGCAGAAGGGAGAGAAATGTTCTTTGCCACCAGGGTATCTGAGATTACAGGACTGTAAAAAATATGGTTAGTGTTTGATCCATTTAAAGTGCTGCAGGGCCTGTGATACATACTGAAGAAGTGGGAGAAAAGAACGTCTTAAAGTGGACATGAATCAAATAGAAAATGTGAAAGGGTCCAAACCTCTGAAACAGTTGTAGACGTACAGCTGAGACAGGTGCTCCCTAACATGGAAACTGCGTGCCAACATGAGAGGCCTCATTTCATGTGCTGTGGGACTGGCCGTGTCTATTCGTGGTTCATCTCTTCTGACCTCAGTGTCCTTGAGGTAGATTAGTCTGAACAGAAAAACTCAATGCCAAAATAGAGGCCCTTGCTCTGCCCTGTCTGCATTCATCCCACTCTTAACATTCAAGCAACATGTAATCAGAGCAAAATTCAATAGAGTGAGGGAATAGAGTGTTCACCCATGCTGCTGGTCACAGCCAGTAATGAATCATTTAGCATTAACAGCTCTTCAATCAAATTGGTGCGATTGCCTTTTTCAAACACACTGTTTGGAATTGGTGACAGTCCCCCTATAAAATGAAGTCTGATTTCAATATGAATGTGTGCTTTTAACAAAATAAGTGCACAAGAGACCCAAAATTGGTCACACTTAAATGGTTGTGATCCACGGGGGCTTGGAATTTGTTCCCCTGTACCCCAATTTGCCGTGCTCTAGCGATTTATAATGCACTGTATGTTTTTCATATATTACACAGGGTTGAGTGTTAAGACAATAAGGTTCTATAAAAGTGACAGTGGCACACAAGCTTCTGTGCAGCCGTAACTAATGTGAATCTAGCACCCTGTGAAGCACAGGAGGGTTCACAAATTTAGAGAAGATAAACAATTTTATGAAACTTCATATGGGGACCGTGTCTGCTAGGTGGTTTCTAAAACACACCAAGTGTTTGCTCATATTCTAACACAGCTTAATTCTATTTGGTGTGTGAATCAAATGTTCTGTGCCAACTAGGTCACAGTCTCACAGTGGCACTTTTCAGTCTGCCAGGATTATGTACCGTTAAAGAGGAACATGTAACAAACAAACACACAGTCAGACATCAAAATAACTATATAGTATGACAAACTCGTCTCTGCCCTACTTTCACTGGTGTTCTGATAAAGTGTGATCGCCAGGACCATTGTGTGTTCCATGAGTTCAAATCTCCAAGAAGTGCAGTTCTTGGAGCTGCAAATGTATTTGGACAGGTGACTGACAGTCTAGTCCCAGTGTGTCAGAGGTGGGTAGGCTCTGGACTGCCTCTGGAATCACCTTGCTGGGTTAGGAGGTTGGTACATGACACACATAACATGCCAGTTGATGCTATATCTGTCTGGGCACCATCAACAAGGTACAGACTCTGCCCACCAACACTGTATGTAACACCTGGGCTCTATTAATAAGTGATAGCTGCTGGTCTGTTACTATAGCTACTGTATATGAGGAGTTGACGTGCCCTCTGACACTGATTCTATATTCACCAGACAAGAAATCTGAGTGGTACAGTATGTGTCCAAAGCAAGGTTTACGGTATAACCATGATGGCATAATACATACGCTGTAGCTACCAGTCTCTGCTTTCATTGTTAGGTGCTTTAAAACCAGCATACAATAGTGAAGGACATCAGACCAGAGGTCCTACTTTTAGAAATGGTCCTAGTTTGAACAAGACAAGAGTTAGATGAGTGAATTGTTATATTCATGAAAATGTTCACTAATGGTAGCTTTCTAGAATGAGGGCTCTTTCTTATCCTAATGGACTGAGTGTATGCTTCCAATGAGGTAAAACTATAACATTGAGCTATTGAGATTTTTACAGAAGCAAATGACTAAATAATTGCCAAATATAAACCTTTCTGATTCAATATTTGAATTTGGACTCATTGAATAAATGGTCGCTCTTTTTTGAATCCCCAACCATAGTACAAGAGCAACATTCATGTTAATATTGTGCTGAAGCCCAAAGTTATCAGTATTGCAAAACATACTGTAGCTATGGTACACATTAATTCTTTGTCACACAGGCAAAATAGATTCTGGAGATGAATTATCTCTGTTCCTACACTGATACCTAAGCCATGATGAGGGTCTGTAACGGCTGTCTAATGGCACCAGACTGACGCCTGTCCATGACACGTCACATAAACCTTCATTACTGGGGTCTCTAAGTCCGTACCCTGGCCCATGTCCTATGGCTAATCAAAGTCATTACCGCACTGAATCGTCAAAATCAACAAGCTGTCGAGGAAGGTTTGGCTAAAATCAGCCCACGATCTGATTAGGAAGTGGACGGGTGGGTAACATGATATCCCATAGTGCTTTGTGCCGTGGCAGCTAGAAAGGGCATAGTCTGTGATGAATCTGAAGATTTGGCTTCATAAATTACAATTATTTGCGCTAGAATGGTTTGAGCAAGCCACTTAGCATCTATCAGTCTGCCCATATGGCGCAGAGATTAACTTCGGACATTTTTTCTCCTAGAAAAATTTCATTAGGGAGAGGGAGGAAAAACACAGTGATGTGGTTATGGAAGCGGGGCAGCTGCAGCACTCAAATAAATCACACAGACTCTTAAAGTTCTTTGTAATGGTGCCGCTCTTCACACGAGAAGTTTCAGAACACCACTCCTTAATGTTGGGCTGGTTAGTGTTTTCACATGGGGCCATTGAACCTCAAGCGTTCTAACTCACTCTCTAACGTGTGACATTCCAGCTTCCATTTGAGAATTCCCTTCTAAATCCAGTCTAAATGTACCACCGGCTCTCTGAAACGACACAGCTGATGTTTGTTTCTACAAGCAGCATGTGAAGTAAAGTTAGGCACAGCAGGTAGGCCGACCTTTTTCAGGGTCTCTTTACCGAGCCAGATTTAGCTGATTTAGCAATTTAGCAAGCACCACAAAATACCTCTATAAAAACAATCATCATAGGACATCCAGCATTACATACAGTATGAGTGTAGACTAATACAATACGGTAAGCTGTACATGACAGCAATCAATCAGATGTTTCTGGTTTAGTCCCCAACCCTAACCTTAACCCATTTTGGCATTCCTGCTCAGTCCAAATTAAATGAAATTTTATGTTTGTCAAGTTACATCGAGATCCCCATGTGAAAAGCACACACTGTCCAACCTTGTTTGAGAGAAAAAGTAAAATTAAAAAGTTTAGGTTTTCTGGAAATAACATTATGGAGTACACTTCCATGTAATATTCATAACCTGCACTGGGCCTTTGTGTGTCTGACACATTCAGAATTGTTTTCATATGCGATTTTTACTTGTTTTAGATTCCAATCAATTGCGAAAGTGCCTGGCTGTTTCCCTGTTATAGGAAATGTAGAAATGAAAAACCTGATGCTGGTTGTGAAATCCCACTTGAGCAGAGCGACACATGCTCAGACAGGCTCAGGAGCCAACACTTGTACCAGGTTTTGTAATTTCCAATTAGTGTGCGTTTCCAAGTCCTAATTCGATCCCAGCTAAACTCATTTGCCAATTCATATGGCCAGTCGGGTCTCATCTAAATATAGCTCTTCTAGACGTCCAAGAAGTGAGTGAGCTATGGAAGCTCACTTTAAAAGAACACATTACTGTCAGCTTTGGTCTGGTCAGATGAGGTACTATAAAGCTTTCATGCTGCCTGTCTCCAATAGAACAAGCCAATAGGCCCTGTGAAAGAGGAAGGAAACCTCAAAAGCCACCAGTTATGATCTGAGGTAAGGAATGAGAGGGTTGTTGCTTGGGCCTGGCATGTGTCCAGAGGCTCATCTGCCGTCTCCCCAGTGTTTCACTGTGACCAGACACCAGACCTCAGGCCACAAGATGTTTCCTCAGCAGGCCACTACAACTCCACTGTGGTTTCCAAACGCTACCAGCTAGAGAGGACCTGTTGTTAGCTGACATTTACTATAAGCAGGGCTGGCCCAAGGATAATGAGGGCTTTGTGTTGTCTTTTCCAGTCAAAGCGGGACACAGTTTTGTTAGATGAGCTTTTATCGCTGCTGTTAAGATCTGTATGGCCAAATTCAGTAAATTAGCATTTAACAATTAGTGGGGCTGTTTCAACACTTTGGCTGAGGCAAGTTAAAGCCAGGCAAGGGTCATGCATTAATGTCATTTGATAGACAACCATGGCTTGCAGTGCAGACGTCTGAACAGATGTGTGAAATATTAATGCATAGCCCAGTGGCAGTTTATAAAACTCCCACCATTTCAGACTAAACACTCAAACAAAACTGTAAAGCAACCCCTGTTTGTCAAGACATATTCGGGAGCACTCTCACATATTGTATCTATCTGTCCTCTCGCATACTCAGTGTCCATACTCAGAGGAGGACACTGTAGGCCAGCCCTCTATACCTGAAAACAGTGTGTTGCCTCCATTCTGTGATGAGATCTACTCTGTGTTGAGGGAATTACAGTATGTGGAACACCAATTATACATTTGGCATCCATTTGTTTACTCACCAAGATTTCATCCATGTGGAGCCTCTGAGAGACTCGTCAGTCTGCCTCGTTCTCTATAGACCAATGTCCTTTTCAGGGATGGGACTAAAAGGATAGACATGGCCAGAAAATGCAGTTGCATTCCAAACATGATTACAAGTACCCCAGCTAATGGAGTTTTTAGTTGCAACATCTCTCTCCAGATTGAAGAGCGAACCTTTTATTAGATCCTTTGAATCTTTGCCTTATACGTCATGGGAACATCATTTCCTTCAGATGTTCTGTAGCCTACACAAAATGTGTTGACCTGAAAACCATGGACTGTGGAACCAAATTTAAGTCTCTAGCTACAGTACGTCAACACCCTTCTTAGTCCTTAATGTGGAGTACAATGATAATCAAATCAGATGCCAGAATCCATAGTGAGGAAAATTAGTCATGTTTGCATATAATGCTAACTCTAGATTCATTCTGCAAATTAAATAAAAGGTCTATAAGAAACGTCAAAACACACAGTCCTCACTGTCCCCTCTCTCCATTCTCACTAGAACAAAAGAGACTGCCAAATGAATTAGCATCAGCTAGGTAATACATTTGTAATCTATTCTGAGCATAGCAAGCAAAAAATAAAATTGTTCTCTTTCAGTCGATTTGGTTTAACCCCTCACTATGGGACACTCTGTGTACCTATTTGCTGGAGTCACTATTCAATCACGCCTGTACAGGCTGAGAGCACTTGCAAGCACTAAGCCCCGCCTAGTGTCATCTTATAAAAGCTCATGCATAGCATGGCCATTTATTCTTTCCACTCTTCACTCACTGGTTGTCCGAAGCTTATTAGTACTTTGTTTGTGTAGCTAGTTACAACTTAGCTTAACTGTTCCACTGAGTATACTATGATTCTCCTGGAGTGTCTTGAATTTTGGTAAGCCAAGTTTAAAGGTGTAGCCCTATGGACAATTAGGCCTAACTATTAAAAGTTCATTGATTAATAAATAGGAACTAATAAATAGTATAAATAGAATAAGTTCATTAATAGAATACATAGGACTTAAAAAGGGTAAAACTATTACTATGTTTGATATTGAATAGAGTTTCATGGGTTAAGTTCATGTATTGAATTATTTACATAATGTAAAATGTATTTTGTTTTCTTAAATACTATGTTCCCAATGCTGGCAATATTGTAAAGGAATTTACTTTTGATTTCTATGAGAAAAGATTCAAATGTAAAGTTTGTGCATTTTGTTTATTTTCATAAGCCAATGAGAATGTAGTTGAAGGTCAGGTGTCAGGTGTCAGGTGGATGGGAGTGAGATTGGGGAAGGCGAACGAAGAGAACGCATGGAATGTGCTGCTGTGCTGAGTAAGGTTAATATTGTGGAAATAGGTAGCCCACGTATTTCTGTGTTTAGAACAAGGTAATAATGCGAGTGCACAACCCGTGCACTTTATAAGTTATTACGTTCGGCGTATGACCTGTTTTGGAACAATTTCTCTGCAGAGGAGTAACCGTTCAGACGGTCAGCCACCTGGCTTAGCCTAGCCTAGCTCAACAGTGAGATAGCTAGCTTTCTTCGGAGTGCTTATGGACTGTGATCGACCAACACGGGAGCTCAAGACGTCTATAGCCACCGGGAGAGACAGTAGCACACAAGATTCCTGCCGTTCGAGAAAACTGCACCGGTCGCCGAGAGAGGAGCTTCGCGCGGCTGCCTGCTCGAGGAACTGGGAGTTTGGTTTTGTCGTCTAGCTCGTGAGAGTGAAGGAGCCGCCATTTTAGGTGAGCTACAACGCACGCAAGCTACACGCGCCAGGCCCGCAACGCACTGGACTTTGGTATAGTTATCATAGTTATCATAGTTATCATTGCCAGCTTTAGAATAGGTTTTATTTCTTTTCATTGAGGTTTACCATTTACATTTTGATATTTGTATGTGCACGTTAAGTGTTACTGTATTTCATTTCATGCAACCTATTTTGGGGATTTAATATCAGTGAAAGAAGACTGATTTGAATAAAATAACAAAAGACATGTAATTGGTGGGACTGTGTTAATGTGAACAGACAAAGTAAAAATACAATAATAGTTAGAGATAACATTTTATTTAAAGAATTCAGGTTAGCCACCCCTAGTAATTGCCTAGACCAGCAAAGGGGCGCTACAAAGGTATATCCTTGTGCGAACCTGTTCCTCTCATATCTATCAGGTTAACTCAGGACGGTCGCTAGCTATCTTGGTGCTCAAGTTATTCAACTCTTGCTAGCTTGACATTAATTCCTTGCCAAGTTGCTTTGTAATTTGCCAGGTCCCTCATGTTGGCTACAGCTATTACCCGGAAGGTTAACTAGCTTAGATTGCTCATGGTTCATGGACCATTTCATTTGAGCTCTTAGCTAGTTTTCTGACAAAGCTTATTTTTCCTCATGTGCATGACAAATTCCTAGCTGAATTACCAAGTATAACATCGCTTGGTGTAAGCTACAGCTAACCACTTGGACGTTCAGTAGCTTTGGTAGTTGGAGTTGAGTTTGTGACTAATTCTTACAGTTGCTAGCTCCCTCAATTGTGAATGGAGCTAGCACCCTCTCATTAGCTACAGCTAGTTTCAGAGGAAGATGGCTACACAACCTAGTTGTTCTCAGACAGCGGGCGTGCGCTAGCTATTATTCCACCTTCATAGTGAAGCTTAATTGCTCCTATTCTGGTGTGTGGATGAGTCATGTCACGGGAAGTTTTACTCACCTTGGGCGTTGCCTCAGACTCATCCTAGTCTGGCATAACAAATCCATATTAATCTACTATGCTTCCTTCTTTCCTCCCAGGACCTCACCAGTCTATAGCAGACCTTTTGGTGTTGCATGCTTACACACGGGGCCCTGTTGAAAGCCATTCGCCCACATGATTGGTTTACAACCATCAACCTTATTTCTACATTGAGGTTTGTCAGGCACACAGGAGGTTTCTAAGGTTTGCCCAGTTTGTCCTCCTCTTAAGACTGTTAATGTAAGATGTCGTCTTATAAGATGGCATTGTTGCCTAGAGTGTGTGACTTGTGTCCATCATACATGTTCTCAGTTTGCAGATGGCGACACTAAGATTACGTTACATTCGCCGGCTGGGCATCTCACCATACCTTTCATCAGGTTTTACAGCCTGGACGTGACCACGCCCTCCATTGTGTACAGTCCTGAGTGCTGGTTTGGGGACTTGGTGATGTGGACCTGGTACATTTTTGTATAAGTATGGATTTCTGTCCGGACCAGGCAATCAGGGTGTGTTGCTAAGTCCCATAGTGTCAACCAAGTCGACTGAAAAAAAACTTTACACATGTAACCCTGGTTCCTGAAGGAAATGAGGGAGACCCCTCACCTTGCTGCCCCTCTCATGCTGAGCTTCTGTATCAAATCATTTATTTATCATGTTTTGGAGTGTTTACAATGAACAGAGGCACATGGTAACTTGTATGGTTTTGATCCCTAATGAAAAATTACACACTAATGTACAGCCAACACACATGCACACACATACACACACAGGAGAACAACAGGTGTTGGTGTATAATGTGTGGCTCCTGCGGCGTCCATTGATTGGCCAGATTAATTAGAGGATAGCTTCCCAGACACCGGCTCTCAATTTGGGCAGGAAAATGAAAACAAAAATCTGCTCCTGAAGCAAATCGCAAAATGTCAGAAGAAACAAGAGAGAAAAATCAATAGAGGCCTCCTGATGCAACAGCAAACCTGGACCTTGCTCGTTTTATTATCTAAATCCAAAGAACAACAAACTCAATTAATGATATCTGTGTCTGCCTCCATTGAACCAATTCATCCCTCAGCGATAACCTACAAACACCTAACACACTGATAAATGAGCTACAGAGTCCTATCAGTTCATTTAACAATGCTGTTAAACCTGTCTTTGATGGATATCACAATGCAATCAAGTTTTGTTTTGTACAATAAAAAGATTGCATACCAGGTCAATATTTGCCAGAGGGAATATATTTGTCATTTTGCCTTGAAAATATGTCACTAAAAGTATATTTTTTTCTCCACAGGGATGTGGATACATACAGCTGAAGACTAAGCATGGTTGTGCACTACAATGGAATAAATAATGCAAATTAAGGCACTAAAAGGTCAAATGTAAAATTGTTCTCCTCAAAGTCCACTGTACTTAGACCTGTCATTTTTTAATACAATTACACCTGTCTACTAATCATTCATACCATGTATATGTCTCTAAACAGGATGCTTGGATCACAGTATTGTTTGAAATCCTAAATGTCTGATGAGCGGGGGCAATTGTAACAGTAGGCGGGGGGGGGGGGGGGGGGACAGATATACACACACACTAATGCTCCATGAACACCATTAATGTTCATTTAAATTATTGGTCAAAATAATATCTTCATTCTATGAGCAACAAGAAACAAAATTACATCTTAACTAGACACAAAAGCTCTCCTCCTGCATCCACCCAAAACCATTCTAAAATGTGCACTCACGAGCCAAAAATGGGTCCTTGAAATAGACAGCAACATTGTCAAGAAATTATCTGATTGGACAGAGAGGGGGTCACACTTCCCCACCTCTGCCGTACTGCAACATCCCGGGGCCCCCCGCAAGCTTGAATCCCCCTCCCCCCAACAACAAAAGCACTGATTGGACCCAGTTCTCCAATGCAAGAGAGAGATCAACACAACAACCCACCACTATCTAAAAATCATTACCCTACCTATAATCAAGCATAAAACCCAAATGGGGATAATACCTGATTATTTCCTAACCTTTTTGTGCGCCCACAGTGCTAGCCAGCCAGAATGAAGGGGGGGGGGGGGGAGATGGTGGAGTCTAATCAGCTCACTATATTCTGCCCGTGTGGCCAGTAACAGTCTTCTCTATCACACAGAGGCAGGAGAGTAGCTCAAATATTACCAGATTCATTCACATTTACAATACACTGTAGGTTTGTTGGCATTAAACTGAGGAGACACACCTGATTTAGCTAAACAAGGTCTTGATGAGTAGCTAAGTAGTAGAATCAGATGTGTTAGGGTTGGAGCGAAAACCTGCAGGATGGTAGCTCTCCAGGAGAGCTAGAGTTGGACACACCTGCTATAAACAAACCTTGATTTCCAATTAAACGTCTGAAATGTTTGTCTCTGTTTAAGCTCCTAGTGCCGGGTAGTTCCATCCATTGTTGTTTGTTTTGTTGTTGTCTCGCTGTGCCGTCTGACGGATCATATCAGGACCGCCTCCATAGCGTGCAGCACATTGACACAAGTGATGGAGTATGTTAGGATGCGGTATAAGAGAGAGATTTGTCTGCTTTGACTGTTTGGCTTAGAAGTGTGTTACAGTTTCCTCCAGGTTTTTGTAACACCGTGTTACATTTACCCCAATCCTTGCAGCCATGACAAACCTCATGTGCCAACTAGCTGGCAACAATTCTGACACGTCCATTTGTAGCCAACAGAACAGTAATCATAATTATATAAGTTTTAAGGATTCATAGACATTAAACCTTAAGACAGCAGAAGAAAAATACTGTAGATCAAAACAGTTACTTTCATACCTCTGAAACTTCGTTTCTGGATGTTTTTGTTTTTTTTAATATAAATCCTGCAAAGGGTGAGAGATTTGCTTGATTTGTTAGACAATGAGACAACTTAGCTTATACAGAATGTCATCACTCTAGTTTGGTTCTGTTTTGAGAAAAGCAGGGTGTTACATTAGTCCCCGGTCTCCACTGCACAATGTCAATTTTCTTTCATAGTCTTATTCTTTTGTGAAATACCTCATAGATGATATCAAATGTATTAGTCAGAAGCATGGGGAACTTCTTTAATCACAGTGATGACAGTATAATTACAGTAACAGGTGATCCCACTTCAGGTTAAAATGCTATTCACGTTAGACTCATGATTAGCCTGTCTTTCTGGCGAGTGTGTTTTAATTAGACATGATTGGCATATCTCTGATTGGTCTGGTTTGAATTTAAATATAAGACCAGAAGAATATGCTCTTCAGGCCGATCAATTGTTCAGGATGAAATGTTTTGTCACCGCCTTGAATCAGTGGTTTATCATTAAAGAAGTAATTATTTAATAAGCTTAATTACATCCTAATAACAAAATGAGAGGGAGCAAACATGTGTAGAAAGCACAAAACCATTTTTCAACATTATCTTTGCACAAATATTGCCATTAAAGCACTGAAACCACCACACTGCCCCAGTCGCAGAGCAATTAAAACCATCTAGAGCTGGATCAACAGGATGTAGGCACTTACAGGGATATACTTCATCAAATGTTAATTGACTCTCTTGTGTGATTCAACTCTGTAGTGTTTCTATTGCTGTCTCAAGCTGAACAGGGTAAACTAGTTTGAGGGGAAGTGTACAATGGAAATCCTGGTCCTGTTTATACAAACATATAAAAAGTACCAGAGCAATATTGCCCAAGGTTTGTCTAAGTTTGTATTTTCCGCTCGGCCAAACATCACAAATTGTGCTCCCCTCAGGGCTTAGCGCCTGATCCACAAGTCGACCAATTTGCTTGATTTTTTTCCCCTTCTTTTTGTCACAGTAAACACCACCATTATCTCTGCTATTTGCTGACTACCATTCACACATAAAGGCATGCAGCCCACAGTAGTAATCTATTAGACTTGAGGCAGCAGACATGATCTTTCAGTATCTAAATTATTGTTATTTTTCAGATTCATTTTGGTTTGTTGATATGGCCTACTATATATGACAATTGTGTCTGAAGACATGATTAGTGGCATTATGAAGATATTTGAACAGTCTCCAAGAGAGTTCTTCAAAAACATTTTACATATATTTTTTAAGTCATTCCTTTTCCCCTCTGTGCTTTGTTGGGTATGAGTCTTGCTGTTGCTTGGAGATGGGAGACAGACATAAAGCCTTGCATCGGTAACTTCACCCATCAAAGTGGAGCAGAACCAGGTGGAGCAATTGCTTCTGTCTGCTGATACCACTAGGGATAGAAATAGTGGCTCTAGGCTCTGTTTGGCATACTGAACTCTTACAACTTTAACCAGATACATATGAACCTCATACTGAAGACATCTTCTTCTTCTTCTTCTCTCTCTCTCTCTCTCTCTCTGTCTCTCTCTCACACACACATGCGCACGCACGCACGCACACACACACACCGTGAGCCCTCAGAGCTCATTCCACTGTGGTAACATAAGACTACCCCCCTGTAGATTAATATCTACTGATGCCAACTACAACATTGGCCACCCTGCTGCCAAATCCCATTGCGGGAGTCCTCTCTGATTCCTCTTCTGACCCACACTAGCCTATCCGTCACGCCTCCCCAAACACACACTTCCCTCCCCAGACTGGCGCTCCATCGTGGGGAACAAAGAGGCATATGTCCTCCCATGAGGAAGAGAAGCAGATCAGAGGGGCCATCGTTGGCCTAATTCCACTCATGTTCCCAGTGTATTGCCGCATTAGAATGCCCCACGAAGGCACTTTATCAGTGTAATATGGCGCCAAGGATGAGAAATCAGCTCCTGTGCCTCTCGTTTTCATGATTCTTTTTTCACGTCCTCCACTCACAGCCTGACTGTCTCCCTCCCACAACGTTAGTTCAGTGTAGCAGCTTTCATAAGTGGAGGAACTAAACAGTGTCTGTCTGAAATGGGTTTCCATTTCCTGATGTTTATCAAGGTTGCTGCATTGAGCTTAATGTGGCAAAGGTTACCCCTGTTTGCTGTGGACGCAACTCTCAGTGGAGCGTTCATACATCAGCGTTTATCCTTTTTACTGTCAGTCAGAATCAGAGAAACAATGCCACAATAGGTTATCCATAGCAATAATGAAAGACACGGAGACAGCAGGCAACAAAGAGGAAGCTGTCTGAGTAGTCAGATGGAAATTTGTTTAGAAAAAAGGAGAGAGAGGGAAAAAATGAAATGACAGCAAAAGAATAGTGGATCAACGGCGGGATTTGTCTTACACTTCCCTGATCTCGTCCCCGAGCGTTCCCCTTATCGTCTCCGAGGGGAGGAATTTATTTTCTATTTATTTATTTTTATTTGGGTCTCATGAGATGGATGTTTTTTTATATTTATTTATATTGTTCATTTCTCTGAGGGGAGCCGTGAAGTGCACCACATTTAACCGTAGTGACATAAACAGCATGCAAGGCGAATTTACCAGTCCTTTGATGGGGGTTTAAGTAGGAAGCCATTGAGAGACTTATGGAGAAAAATTCCCACGGGATCAATAGATTAGAGCACATGCTAATCTTAGTAAGCTAGAGAGCAGCACACACAAACACTGTGACAGTCATATAACTAACATATGGGCCACCATCACTCCTTACTGCTCTCAAACTGTAATCACTCTTCTCTCTAATATACTATAGGTCATAAACAAGGAGAGAGCAGAAGGCACAATGTCTTGTTTTCCAGATGTGTTCATTGCCTTATCGCTGTTATCCCATATCTGAAGGCTTGATTGAACTCAGACTGCAATTCAATGGCAGTGAAATAGGTTTGTTTTTCTTATGATGACTGATGTATAGATGATTCACTTACTTAGACAAATGTACTTGTTGTAAGTCTAAAATGTAACGTAAATGAATAGCACATTTTCAGCAATGAGTTTCTCTCATACCTTATTGTGGCGCATGTTTTGGCTAACACATGTTCCATTAAGATATCCACGAGGTGTCTATCAAGATAGACAGCTCATGGTGAGAAATCTCATGGACATTTTTTACTGGAAACAAACACAAAGCCACTCCCATCCTTTAAAGTGCGGTAGGTGTATGCATTGTTTACTTTTTTGTGACAGCCCATAGTAGTCAGGCACTGCTTTGTCAGTTCCCTAAGCTGCTCTCTGATGATGACCCGCTGCTACTGTACACCACCCGGCCAAGGTGAAACACACATAAGGACAGAGACACCAATTACCCCCTTCTGTACAGGAGAAACCCTCTGTACCATTCATCATGCTGTTTCAATTAAACCCATCTAAGAAAATGATTAAATAATAATTTTCATTAGCTAGAGTTTAATGGAACAATATATCCTCGTTATTGAGGACATTGGCCATTGGCTGAGGAATGTCTGTGGCTGGGCTACACAGTGGCCAGCGACTCCAACGAGGCGGACAGACAGCATGGAAAAGAGAAAAAGAATGCTCATTAGACCAGAAAGGAATTTAAATGTGAAATCACTATGATGTGTGCAAAAGGGGAAAATTACTTCATCTTTGATTTACGGCCACATTGCGAAACATTCCACGCGTGACCCATTTAATGTCACTCACATGTGCAGACGGGTTGACATGGCAGACAGAGAGATAGCGCAGGTCGCCAGTCATCCACACATCACAGAGCAGGGGTGTCAATTGAAAAATGTCATGATGTTTGTTTGTCTCTGGTAATGCAGACGTGTGTCCCAGTCAAACACAGAAAGATAGCCAGTCAGGCAGTGGGGTTTGTATTTCTACAAAAACTGACGCACGCACGCACACACACACACACACACGCATGCACGCACACACACTCTGTTTCTCTCTCTCACACACACACACACACACACGCATGCACGCACACACACTCTGTCTCTGTCTCTCTCTCTCACAATCACATACACACATACAGACACAGACGCACACACTTGAACAATCATTGGATTAAGTAGTCGCCATCAGCATGGATGTAGGAAGGTCTCAGTAGTAGCAGAATGGGGGTGACCCTCACTAGCTCTCTATCGTCCTCTGCCATTGCTAAAAATTAACGGTTAATTGATGTCACAAGGGACTGCTGATCAAAGGGTTTTTATCTGTCCCCCACTAATATATGCTCCACTGCTATACTATTAGCAAGGCAGGGTTTGGGGATAGACGTGTTATGACTGAGGGGGAAGGGAAAGGAGGGAGGAGTTGTGTTGCCCCCATCGCACTCATCCCAATCCCAAACATACTCCCTCCTGCTCAGCCTCAGTACCCTCCCCCATCCCTCACCCCATCTACACCCCTCCCTGGTAATTATCCTCTGTCCACAAAGCTGCCACCACATCCCAGCTTTAAGTGCTGCCATTCTGACAACCATCAGCAGAAATAGAGGCAAATCTTATTTACGTCGCTGGGTTTTCAATTTTCTCCTCATCTCCTCCACATTTATGCCACTTTTATGATTTCCCTTACTACTGTCTGTTCATTTGGATTCCCTTTCAGCAATCATGCTAATATGGTAAGCAAGCATCACTTAGGTGGTTAGCCACAATGACTGCTGAAATGGTGAGCACTGACAGGCATTTTCAATAAATAAAAGGGACTCATAAGATTTGGAATCAGTATACAATATAAACAATTTCAACCAATTTCAAATAAAAAGCACAAATCCATATTTACGGCAAGGCTC
This sequence comes from Argentina silus, assembly GCF_951799395.1. Lineage (NCBI taxonomy): Eukaryota > Metazoa > Chordata > Actinopteri > Argentiniformes > Argentinidae > Argentina > Argentina silus. The sequence continues at coordinate 7,580,071 of NC_139655.1, read as the reverse complement.
TCTTTATAGAGGACACAGTACTTGTGTTTTGTGTCTATTTCAGGGTTAAATGGACTTAGTAGCCTCAGCTAGGATTCTAACCCAGTGAATCAGAGACAGTATTGGGCCAAAAGAAATTTCCCTGCTGGTCGATACTGTGTTTGAGATTGATCTCCCTGGTCCTGTGGTCTTATTCATGGGTTTATACGTATGTAGGTAACAATGGGAGGTGGATTCCCACATGGACAGGGAGCTGAGATGATCTTCTACCCAGCATGTTTTTTGGCCAAGCTGGGGAGGGTTAGTGATACAAAGTTAGGAGGGGGATTGGATCAGTTCAGGTGTGCTACAGACTCATAGAGTGAACTCAAAATGAAACACATTGCCCGGCCAAAAATGTCTTGCCCAGTTATTTTGTTCAGAATATGGTTCACTATTTCTTCCATGGGAATGGTCATTTTATTTCCAACAGTATTGTATCTTTATCGAACAAATGAGTTTGATGTGCAAATAACAATCATGCTTAACTATATCTGTTTTTGGTGTTTTCATTGGAAGAAGCTATGATATATCCCACAGTCCTGCAAAACAGTTAGGGCCACTAGAAACGTTGCTAGCATGTTAGCAGCTAATGGCCAGAGTATAAACCAATGCCATGATAACAATGTGTCACACTTGAAACAAAGAAAAGGGCTCGAGATTAGTTTAGCCTGTGTATGTTTTGGCATTTGATCAATTCTATGTCTAGACAGCTGTCCGAGTATAACTAGTTCCCTTGCAGAAGGATTAGTTTTCCCAGATGACAAGTCCGAGCTGTAGCCTAGTGTATGCTTAACTACTGTATCTGAACCCTCATATAATATGTATATATAATCACCACACTTCTCACAGTGGAGATCATGTACTGTATGAGTGCATTGTAAGAATTGATTATTTTTTATTTAACAAAAATGTTTTGGATTGGGTTTTTTTCATTAATTTTTCAGTTTATATATTACATAAGATATAGTAGACATACAAGGCCCATTCTTATTTGTACAAACGATTATGTAAGCTTGAGCATCCCTTAGAGTTAGTCCAGGCCTATGTACTGTATAGCTTTCTGTGTAGATTTGACCTACGAATACACAAGACAGACAAGACAAGGAAAAATAAATGTACAGACATCCAGCTGTGCAAAACAATGCCATTTATATTCAGCAACACACTGAATTATGAAAATATCACATAGCCTAAGCCTAAATAACAACACCTGTTGCCCAATATTGGCAAGGATGTGGTAATATATAATAGCCTATTGATGATGTTGATGATGATTTGCTGGGCAAACAATGTTGCACTCTTGTAGACTATAGTGTCGGCTCTCTTAAACCTTAAATTCCTAAGGCTATGTGTTGTGGAAGTTATCAGAAGATTATCACGCAACAGTTGAGATTAAACCTTGAACATTGCTGCAAAGGTGCATTCAATTACAGCTGGCAAAATGACATTGCAAGTGAGGTTATACAGTACTTTTCAGAACATATTGCCATGGTAATGAACGAAGGAAGAGACAGTACGGCTAAATACGTATGTTGCACAGCATGTGGCCCTTAGAGTTCCGTCTTCCAGTGAACAACAGTACCTAAAAATTTATTACACTTTTTTAAAAAGCATTTCTCTCGAACACAAAACCTTTTTCACCTTTTTCAGTGTGAGAGCTTTCTCTGCAGGTCTTCATAAACAAAATCCAACAGAAAAGCAAGGCCAGTTATGACTTCCTGTACTCCAAAATACAGGAGTTTGAAAATCCTTCTTAAAGCTCCACTCCAGTCGGTTTAATTTAAATTGTGTCATCCCTAAGCTTCTAATAAACCAATGTGCACATTTAAAAAAAAAAAAACCATTTTTTATCTAACCCTAACCCTTTTTAATGATTTATTTTCCTGACTGTCATTTTCTCTTGGAAATACACAGTCTGCCACTGTGGGTGTGTTTACATATGTCATTAATATTTATGTTCCACAGCCCTGATAGGCTAACAGAACAGTCACCGCCTCAGCATGCCACGAGAACCAAAACAAACCTCACATGAAATTATGGTAGCTAGAGATCAGAATGGCACAAAGCCAGCCAAAAGTTTGAACCTGAATGGGAAGACCTTGAAAATGCAAAACCACAGCAACAGAGCTTGCCAATGTCAGCTTTCAAGACAATTTATTTATTTTTCAGATAACCAGCTTGGTAGCTAACTAGGCTACTTCAGAACTATGTATCATGTAGCCTATGGATGCACATTTACTGCATTGCCTTTTACATAATCATCACGTTTTTCTGATGACACCACTGTGGTTGGCCTGATCACTAAAAATGACTAGTCAGCCTACAGGGATGAGGTACCGGCGGACTGGTGCCAGGATAACCACCTCTCTCTGAACATCAGTAAAAATAAGGAGCTGATTGTGGACTTCAGGAGGAAGAAGGGGTGCCCATCCACATCAGCGAGGCTGCAGTGGAGAGTCAGCAGCTTCAAGTTCCTTGGTGTCCACATCACCGAGGACTCATTTGTAAGGACCCCCATATCCTTACAAACTTCTACAGATGCACCACAGAGAGTATCCTGACTGGCTGTATCACTGCCTGGTATGGCAGCTACACCGCCCTCAAGTGTAAGGCTCTACAGAGGGTGGTGAAAATGGCCCAGTCCATCATTGTGATTCACGGGCCACAAACTACCAGCCATTCAGGACCTTTACTCTGAGGAAGATCATCAGGGTCCACAGCCACCCAAACCATGCCCTGCTCTCTCTGTTACCTTCTGGCAAAAGGTGCTGGAGCATCCAGACCCGATCCAACAGTTTCTACCCACAGGCCATAAGACTGCTCAATTTGATTAGCCTATATCGTCCTGGTTGCTAAACACACAAGGACTAAGGGCGATTGGCTATTCAAATGAAGTCCATTTCTCAAGTCAAGACAGGGGCCAATACCACACCTTCGAGAAACAGATCGAAAAAAGGAGTGGGGTTTTCAAAATGTAAGCTTAGTAAAACAATGCAAAACATACATTTCACATTTCGACAGTGTTTATTCAATGTACTACTGTGCAAAGAACATTCAAAAGACAGGAAAAATAGAATTTAGGCTGGAGTGGGCCTTTAAGGATTAACACGCTGTCATTGAACGCCTGCGTGTGGCCTGAGGAATTTTGTATACAAGAAATAGGCTAGAGCATTATGGCAGTGTTGGGCTGTAATATCAGCAGTTTGGCGAGCAGCCTAGAATGATTAGTGTTGCCCTGGGTCTGAGTTACTGTGTGTTATGCTCACTGAACATCCCTTCTAAGGCTCTTTGGGTCCCAATTAGTTCAGACACAAGGCATCTTGCGTACGCCCTGAGCAGTAATCGCATAAAGCATTGGAGTGGTATTTTGTTTTGTTATTGGCTAATGTCTTGGCTCCTGATTTGTACCATATGTTGCAACACCAGAAAAAGTTCCCATTTGTTTTGTTTGCTAAGAAACTGAGCGCATTATATGTGATTATGGCAAACTGCAGCTGCTATTGTGGACATTCTGATACCAGCAGCCTAACCTGTTTCAGACCTGCACTAATTTGGGTCCAACAAACTCAATACAAACAATACAACATTGATTTCAGTTGTACTGTTGTCACTTCAATTCCCCCTTTCCCAAATCAAATAAATACTTTTACAAAGCACCTAATGTTTGATGCATTCTAGCTGCTGGTTTGAAGCATACTGAGCCCTGCGAGAGAGGCCCGTGCAATACAGTTCCTGTATATATCACAGGAAGTTAGATAAGCATATCATCCTCATCTCTCTCTCGCAGTGATTTCCCAGTAGTGGGTCCACTTGATGAAGTGCCAGATTTCCTCCCTGTTATTCTCTGTATGGCAGCCAAATGTCCACATGCATAAGCATATTCATCCGTCAGGTGGCACATGCCCTCCTCTCCAACTGTGTGTTTTCCCTGAATCCTAATTCTGCATCCAGGTTCAATGGGATTTGTTTATTTATTTGTCAGTGGCAGTCGTACCAGCGAGCCATCTCACAACCAGCGAGCCACTCCCAGTTGAGTGAAATAGCGTTGAGTGACTCATTCAATTCTTAACCTACTGTAACAACAATGGTTTTGTTGTGGATTTTTGGGTTGGATTTCTTTATTACTTGAAATCAAGTGAAATGAAATCAAATGGATAGGCGAATAGATAGTGGTGACTCATTGGGGAAAACTTGTTATCTGTGGCTGGGAAATAACAGGTTACAAAATAATTACAGCAATCATAAGTCCCCAGAGCATCTGACATATAAAACCCTGTATAACTCTGTCATCCGAATGCACCTCTGTGTTTGCTATACAACCCTTGTAAGTGTTCCAATGTGAAAACATATTGTATGAATATTGTTCACCATGAAACAAGACAGACCCTCTTTTGCAAAGTACCACTTATGACACACGTATATTTCCAAAACACTCCAGTATAATTAGACTAAATCCATGACTGACACTCAAAGGAATATTTCACAACATTGTAAAAGAGCTAGGGGCCTCCAGCCTGCAGTAACACCTGGCTTACCTCACACCGCCTCACCTGAATACTCCTGCTGTAGTGTCATAGCACAGAAATACACTCACCGAACACCTTATTAGGAACACTATACTAATACTGGGTAGGGCCTCCCTTTGCTCTCAAAACAGCCTCAGTTCTTCGTGGCATTGATTCCACAAGATGTTGGAAACATTCCTTTGAGATTCTGGTCCATGATGATATGATTGCATCAGGCAATTCCTGCAGATTTTTCAGGTGCACTTTCAAGCTGTGAATCTCCCGTTCTACCATATCCCAAAGGTGTTCTATTGGATTCTGATCCGGTGACTGGGAACACTGAACTCATTGTCATGTTCATGAAACGATTGAGACGACTTTTGCTTTGTGACATGGTGCATTATCATGCTGGAAGTAGCCATTAGAAGATGGATAAATTGTGGCCATGAAGGGATGCACATGGTCAGCAACAATACTCAAATAGGATGTGGCATTCAAGCAATGATTGATTGGTATTAACGGGCCCAAAGTGTGCCAAGAAAACATTCCCCACACCATCACACCACCTCCACCATGAGAAGGTTTACAGGTGTTCCTAATAAAGTGTTCGGTAAGTGTAGATGTTCCTATAGTGTGTCCTGATTGCATAAGAGCTGATACCTCTACTTTTAATTCTACAAATACAGTCGTCTCTGAGAGTCACAGGACAGTGTACTAATGAGTCTTATTGAAAAAAGCCTCTGATGTATGGAATCCTCCTCTCACAGCCCTTCAAAGTATGAATTAATGGAATTAGCTGGTCAATACAGGAGGCCAGGGGAAAATGTCAACGGATCCAATCAAAGGCTGAAAAAAAGAGACTCTGACTCATTGCATAACCTTTGGACGTGCTCTGAATGTCCGTGCCCTCCCATCCAGACGCAGTAGCCAGCAAGAGGACCCTGTTATGAGGGGTTTGGATACAGTATATATATGCAATATATATATTGCATACAGGCTATTTGCTATACTGTAGGCCTGCTGGCAAACTGGGTAGGATCACTGGCAAATTCAACAACAATATGTTTACCTCTTGTGATATGTTTAGCAATTGGGATTTATAGTGGTTTACTCCCCCTCCGTCTTGCATTCAACTGATTACTGGGATCTGATTAATGTGGAACAATGATATGGATTGATTTTCTAATTCCCAGACTTAAAGCCTAGTTAATCTGTCCTTAAAATCCTATACACCCATACTCCAGCTCCCCTTTCCACAGTTTTTCATTGATTGTATTCACTAGGTGTTACTGTATATCATGAGTACTTTGAGTGTGAAATGGATTATGATACACATTTAAAATGGTGGTAAAAAAACTAAAAACTAAAACGTCCTTATACTATGAAATAAGTAACTATTAACATATTTGTAATGATAATACATAATACCTGACAGGAAGCTGTGTCTCCAACAAGTACCAGAACGACTGCCTGTTGTGAGGTTTAATTACATATGATATCTTAATTTGCACACAACCGCACTATACAGTAATTACACAGTATTTTCCAAAGACTAAGCAGAACACTGAAATCCCCAACTGCCTGTTGACTCTAAGGGTAAAAATAGCTCATTTAGGACAGTGGAAGCCTGTCTTATTTAAGTAAGACTTCTAGTCTGGCCCTTTGGGAAGGGCGCTCACTGTAATTTATCACAGTCACTAATTATTCAAGTTTAAAGCCACTCGCTCTCTCAGAAAAAAAGGAAGGGAAACACAACAATGAAATCATCACTAACACAAGCGCCGGCACCAGCCGTGCAATATGAGTGCCATATGTCTGGATTCAGGAGTGCTGGAGATGATTAGAAGACATATTTCTTCTCATGAGGGAAATGGAGACTTATGCTATTTCGGTATATTGTCTTGTTCCAAGTCTTTTGTTTCCATAGAAGGAAAGAAATGTCTTCACCCATCATGTCACCCCCTTTCACTTCTTCTTCTGTCCTGTCCACATGTGATTGTTTTCACTTAAACGTAACAGTTATGGTAGTGACTGAAGTCAGAAAAGGCATGGAAGTTTTTATGATTATATTTATTTCTAATATCTAACTAGCTAACATTGGGATTAGTTGCTTGCCATTGCAGTGTTCTGTGACTGTTTTGTGTCAATTGTTCTATTGAAGAGGTATCTTGTGGAGGGATCATCACACATCTAATAACACCAATGGGCTCAGGCATAACGTTTGATTCCAATCACAATCTCAACGCTAACATGGTACCACAGACATTCATGTTTCATCTTTAATGATGTTTCCTTCCACAAAACATATTGTAATGTCAGATATTACAGTGGGGGTTAATTCATGAGAATATCATAGACAACATTTCTCCCTCTCATATAATAATATTCAGTGTTTTGATTACATACATTTCCAGCTAAAGTTTGGAATATGCATTATGCATGCAGTTTTTTTGTATTTATTTTACACTACAATAATACATTTCAAAACATGTATTCACCAGAAGAACTAACACATGGAAACACAACCTTGATTGGTTCTGGCTAAATCTGTATGCCATAGCATTTCTCTTCCCATCGATAGAAAAGAATATTCTTCCTCAAATCAATTCTCTTACCTTTTCACAATGGGTTTAAGAGGAAAAATGTAAAAGTTCAAGGACGAAATCAAGAAAGAAATGTGACAATATATGAACACCTCAATTACTTTACAGGTAGACATTCAACAGCGAAAAAATAAACACTGATTAGACTGTTCAGTCCAATACATTGGTGAACGGGACTAGCTGATAACTCCATCCCTTGTTCGGACATTATCATTCCAGATAGTTGTTCCATCCATGGGTTTTCCTGCAAATGATAAAGAATTACACTTCAAACAGAGCTTCTCTAATGCTCTGAGCCATGAGGTAATAATTCCTGATGCTTTACATTATATTTATCTTTGCCCTAACCTTTTCCTCTTTCTTCATATCTCATGCTTGCCCAAGCCCTGGGAAAGCGTTTTTCCCTCTCCACTGTTCGTGTGATATACAGTGCATTCTGAAAGTATTCAGACCCCTTCACTTTTTCCACATTTTGTTGTGTTACAGTCTTATTCTAAAATTGATTAAATTCAGTTTTCCCCTCATCAATCTACACGCAATACCCCATAATGACAAAGTCAAAACAGGTTTTTATAAATGTTTGCTAATTTATTAAAAATAAAAAACTGAAATATTATATTTCCATGAGTTTTCAGACCCTTTACTCAGTACTTAGTTGAAGCACCTTTGGCAGTGATTACAGCGTCAAGTCTTCTTGGGTATGACGCTACAAGCTTGGCACACCTGTATTTGGAAAGTTTCTCCCATTCTTTTCTGCAGCTCTCCTCTCAAGCTCTGTCAGGTTGGATGGGGAGCGTCAGTGCACAGCTATTTTCAGGTCTCTCCAGAGATGTTTGATCGGGTTCAAGTCCGGGCTCTGGCTGGGCCACTCAATGACATTCAGAGACTTGTCCCGAAGCCACTCCTGCATTGTCTTGGCTGTGTGCTTAGGGTCGTTGTCCTGTTGGAAGGTAAACCTATGCCCCAGTCTGAGGTCCTGAGCGCTCTGGAGCAGGTTTTCATCAAGGATCTCCGCTCATCTTTCCCTTGATCCTGACTAGTCTCCTAGTCCCTGCCGCTGAAAAACATCCCCACAGCATGATGCTGCCACCACCATGCTTCACCGTAGGGATGGTATTGGCCAGGTGATGAGCGGTGCCTGGTTTCCTCCAGACGTGACACTTGACATTCAAGCTAAAGAGTTCAATCTTGGTTTCATCAGACCAGAAAATATTGTTTCTCATGGTCTGAGAGTCCTTTAGGTGCCTTTTGGCAAACTCCCAGCAGGCTGTCATGTGCTTTTTACTGAGGAGAGGCTTCCGTCTGGCCACTCTACCATAAAGGCCTGATTGCTGGAGTGCTGCAGAGATGGTTGTCCTTCTGGAAGGTTCTCCTATCTCCACAGAGGAACTCTGGAGCTCTGTCAGAGTGACCATTGGGTTCTTGATCACCTCCCTGACAATGGCCCTTCTCCCCCTATTGCTCAATTTGGCCGGGCAGCCAGCTCTAGGAAAAGTCTTGGTGGTTCCAATCTTCTTCCATTTAAGAATGACTGTGTTCTTGGGGACCTTTAATATTGCAGAAATGTTTTTGTACCCTTCCCCAGATCTGTGCCTCAACACAATCCTGTCTCGGAGGTCTACGGACAATTCCTTCGACCTTGTGGCCTGGTTTGTGCTCTGACATGCAATGTTAACTGTGGGACCTTATATAGACAGGTGTGTGCCATTCCAAATCATGTCCAATCAAATCATTGAATTTACCAAAGGTGGACTCCAATCAAGTCGTAGAAACATCTCAAGGATGATCAATGTAAACAGGAAGCTCAATTTCGTGTCATAGCAAAGGGTCTGAATACTTATGTAAATATAATATTTCAGTTTTTTATTTTTAATCAATTAGCAAACATTTCTAAAAACCTGTTTTGGCTTTGTCATAATGGGGTATTGTGTGCAGGATGTGGAAAAAGTTAAGGTCTGAATACTTTCCAAATGCACAGTATATCCATAAACTGAGCATGCAGTACTTAACCAGAGATTTTAGAATACATATATTTATGTTTACCTAACCATGGCATTTCTCTTTCTCTCTCTCTCTCTTTCTCTCTCTCTCTCTCTCTCTCTCTCTCTCTCTCTCTCTCTCTCTCTCTCTCTCTCTCTCTCTCACTCTCTCTCTGTATCTACTACGTGACCGTGTGAACTAGTTAAACATGGGCCTTAATCAAAAACACAATGACATCTGTGGGCCTCAGTAAAACTTCTGTTACCATTTATGGTATTAGCTTAGACTCAGTATTATTTATATCTAACATATTATTAATAACTGTAAAAGATTCTGAAGCCTCAGTGAGAAAGATGAGGAAGGTCAAGTTTAAGGATCTTACCGTGAGTATAGTTTTACATCTTTGGATTACAGTTGTAAAGGATTATACATTGTGGGTTCCTCCCAGTAACAATAAAAACATTAAGCAATCCTGCTTACACAGCTCCAATGTCTAGCCTCTAATTAGTGGTTTGATAACTTGGGCCAAACATTGATATTCCCAATGTGGCCAAACTGCGCTTGAATACAGTCGACTCAATTGTTTGGCAATAATACATTGAAACCATGAAGTACTGTAAGGGATTATGCAAACATGTTTGTGAGTGGGCATACACAAGATACTTTAACAGCTGTTGCAATGTGGACAGTTCAGTTGAAGCTAAATTCTTAATTAATTCCCATGGTATGTTGAAAGTGCAGTACACAACTATAGGACTTGCAAGAGGTAAAGAGCGTCAGGGGTAGGATGGGATACAGCCATACTACAGTCAGTGAAAACACGAGACACCATTTTCACCACTGCAGCTACGATTGAAAAGACTGCTTTGGAGTATACAGTACATCTCCATTGTCAGGGGCTTTTTTTACTTTCTTTGTCTTTCTTCAGGGCAGATTCAATACAGCCAAACATGCTTCATTCTACAAATACTGGGCAAGAAAAGTAAATAATCAGGTCAACAGCTGAGTGGCATCCACAACAAACCTAAACAATGTTATCACTGCACCTCAGGAAGGAAACTTTAAGAAAAGGAAAATAGCAAATGCAGTGGCGAAGGTAACGAAAATAAATCCTCTGACCCTTGGTTTAAACACAGAGAATGTCTAATTTCCCAGTATTTTGCATGTATGTCATCACAGCCATAGTCTCTCTGATAAAACTGTCTCAACAGGTCCTTGCATCAGTATTGGCTGTAAGCCATGGTCTTTACTTTACTAATCCCATGGCCTCAAACATCTCCAGCCCTATCCACTCCCTCTGTAGCCACAGTCAATAAATAACTGTCACAGCGTGAAGAAACAATGCTTTATCTATCCCCCTTCGTGCTGCTTGGGTGGGAGTCCATCTGTTCATTTCAATAGGAGGCGTGATAGATGCAATGCTAGAATTTTTGTACACAGCGACAGAGGAACTGCATTTCCAGCTTATCTCCCCAATAGCCATTCATTTTGGCTTCTTGGCCATGTATCCGGTTCTACCCAGGGAAATGATTAACCAAGAAGGCCCGCAATGTTTTCATTCAGCTCCTTGCCAAAACTCACATTGGGACTTCAGTCTTATTTTCTGCAAGCACGCTTAATGCATGGATCAAAATTTGAATTTAGCTTTATCGACAACAGCCATTCACTAGGCTTAACAATGAGCTGGCAACGAGAGTGCGGATGAATGTGTTTGATCGTGCTGATATTCAATTATGGTGGATTGAATGATGGCTTACCATGAATAATGTTCCTCCTTTTATTCCTTGTTTGGTTGGTTATTTTTGTCTCGCACTGCCTCCAACTGAATTACATGGGGAGCCAAATAGCTCCAGTTTTTTTTCTGGACTGGACTTCAAAGTTTTGGTATTTCCCCAAGTGAAGAGAGGGATTGTGAATAAGACCTGTCCCCACCCATTGCGGTTAATCACCTTCAGTTCCCTTGACACAATCACTATACCTGGCAAACACACCGTACAAAGGAGTTCTTTACAATAGCCAGGATGCATGTGGCTTGGTGCAGGTGTGCTGGCTTGCCAAACGTGGAGTTAGACGACAAAAACAGGAAAGCGTGAAGGTGTCTGAGGGAGGGAGGGAGGGAGGGAAGGAGGGAGGGAGGGAAGGAGGGAAGGAGGGAGGGTGAAATTGCCTGCTAATGATCTCCCTTTGACAGCTGTGTGAGGTGCAGCTGTACAGGGTTGGTGAGACAAATAGAGGTGGCCCACATGGGGACCACAGGATCCATCCAGACCACCACTCACATGGGGACCACAGGATCCATCCAGACCACCACTCACATTTTCCTCCACTTGTTTGGCCACAACAAATTAATTTGGGACAGTCCCTGGAATGACACGATACAGCTGGGTGTTGGCTAACACTCACGTAATGTGTTTTCAGTGTGCACTGGCGCTTCCATCAAGGTGCTGCATGATTGAGTTTCATATTTATTTGGTCTACTACAGGGTCAAATTATTTGCCACAGTGTGACCTAGATATTAGGGCTGTATAGATTGCTGGGAAGAGACCTTGCAGATGACAGATGAGTGTTTGTAGGGAGGAAAAGATGTGTAGTGTCTTTCTGGTGTTTTCACAATGTGAATTGTCTCTCAAATCCCATCAAATTTTATGATCCGGATCATCTTCACTATTGCTTCAAAATAATCTTCACCTCTTCATCATCATCATCATCATCATCATCATCATCACCATCATTGTTGTCATCATCAATAACCCCAATAAACATTAAGGACAATACTGGTAAAAATAGATCTGAAGACCAAGTAGGCTATTACATTTTCAAATTATTTCTACAAAATGCTTTTGTATTGTCTTTAATTGTTTTACTATAGTGTCCTTAGCACAATATGGTGGGGTAATGTGCAGTATACTGATCAACATCTGGAGTGAACTGACCCCTATTCCAACTTAGTTTGGCAGTGTAACAGGGGGAGAACAGTGCTGAATTATATTAACTGCACCAAGATGTAATTACACTAATATTTTCTGTACTACACCTACTCACTGTAGGAAGCAAAATGCATGACCATCACTGCATAGCTAGGTCCCTCTGGCACACACACCGGGGAAAGGCTGTTGTGTCTGATAAATAAACATGGCTGCCTCCCAAAGGCAATAAATATGTTGAATCACTTAATTGCAACAGTAGACACACTGAAGTGTTGACGCAAGTCTCAATGCCAGTCTTAACTTACTTTCAAAGCACTTCATGTGTTTGAAACTGCAAAAATTATTTTCATCCAGTAACAAAAACATGGTGCGGTGACCTAAATAACTCATCGTTTCTCTCATTTGGAAACAAGGCTACAAGCTCTCTTGGATTATGACGGCCTTTGAACTATTCCTCCCAGACCCACGACTTGTTATTAATTTATCAATTCTTTTGAAAAGAGTGCCTCATTATCATCCCAATATCAGCTCGTCCCGTGAGAAGTCGCACAACAAGCCCTCTGTTTTCACACTGCGGCTTCACAGGCTTGTCGAATTAAGTGGGTCCACTGATGACACTTTGAGGATCACTCTCCAAAATAAAAAAATAAAATAAATTATGTAACTTCTCTCTGAATATTACATTGCAGAGAGGCCCAGTGTCCCAAATGCCCACCTTCCAAGTTTTGGCTGTGAAATCAATGCAAATGCACCCGGTGCACTGGTATAATACAATGGAGGTAAACCCTTCTTCCTCACTCCCAGTCCCCACTATCACACAGAGCTGTGCAGACTGGACCCCTCTGTGTTTTGGTTGAGGAAGGCTGAGGGAGATAAGGGGAAAGGAGACTATCACTGATGATTGAATGATACCTCTGTTTGGAGAGTGCAGCCGGATAACATCAGGGGTTCTTGGAAGATGGCTGCACTTCTGGGAAGTGAAAAGAAAAATAACGTGGGTTGCCTCGTTAATAAAACTCTGTTTATTTTCCTATATATAACCTGGGTATTTTCGGCTCCTCCAAGACCTACACCCTTCCATTTGAAAAGAGAGAAAATTAAATGTACGTTAAACTAGTGACTGCCAGTTATGTCACAAAAACATCAAACAAACTAATAGAGGGCAATTATCAACATCCCATAACTTCATCAGAAACAACAACAATGAAAGTAAAAGACATATCTCTGCTGAACATGACAGTCAGGAAAATACAGTACATGAGTGATTGCTTTCTGACTACAATAAATATTCCACATTCTATTAGTTTTACTGCTAATCACTTTTTCCGCCACAGTTTTTTTATTGACCTCATTTTAGCAGCTGCATCCCCTGCTATTTTATTTAGCTTTATTATGCCCTTCTTTTCCTGCAAAGCAAAACAAAGAGATAATTGAATTGCACCCAACAGAACGCTGATAAGTCAAACCCATACTGACATTTTGGATGAGGTCTCACATATGTTCTCTGAATCTTCATTAAATCTATCATAAACCCTGTCATTGTCATCATTATTATTTGTGAAATAGCAACAATTGTCCTTCGGTGGACTGAGGAATATGTTGCAGCTGTTTCAAAACAACATCAAATTATAATTGAACACCTCACACCAAGATGATGTGAATAATAGGGGATATACTTGGAGGTGCACTGTGAGTAAACTATGGGGCAGTTGTGTGATAACAGATCAGTGACACTCTGACAGACCACTTGAATTTGACCAATTAGGAAATCAATTGTTCAGTGCACAGTCTTGTAGACAGAATAAGATGTATCCTATATAATGTCCCTGATGTAATATGGCCATGATACTTTCACCATTGATTTCTTCTTCAGGTTTGAAATGGTGCATCTACAGTATGTAGAAAAAGTATTTCTTGATGAGTATTTCTTGATATTGATTATGATTGATTTGAAGAAGGTTGACACTGTGCCAATGTAAACATTAGGTAGCTCTCAATCATCCCATCAATGTTACAGGTAATAATCTAGATTGCGGATGTGTTGAAACAAAAGGTGCCACACCCAAGAATGCCCCAGGTCCTTATGTGATCTCATTGAATTCGAATTCCTGTCAAAAAAAGAACCACTCAGCGGTTCAACAGTTTGAACACCTGTTAAGACACATGTATTAACAATCAGACAAAATGCATGACATAATGTAGCTAAGACATTTCACACAATCCCATAAAGTTTAAGTAGTGATAGTAAAAGATAAAGAGACACTGATTACGGCATGGTGAATTTAATGAATAAGTGCATCATTCCAACTCATGTCTGTTCTTGAGTGAAGCGCTTAATGCCCTTGAGCTTTTGTTGTGATGAAAAAGGATAACTTAACTCTCTGAATGAGCTTCATGGTTGAGGAGTAAATGCTACCATAGGACTGCCTGAAACAGGGGGCAGTTTCCTGACACTCCTAGGCTATAACCACAAGAAAAGCGTAGATCCTCTCACGATTAGACGTAGCTCTCTAATCAGCCAGCGACCCACTGCAAGGCGTAATGATAGCCTTCAGTAAAGAAGTGCATTGTGGGTCATAAAGGGCACTGACATGTTTACTGCATGTGTAAAATAGACAGCTGCTGGAGCAAGTAAGGGCAAAACCACCAATGAAGACACATCAAAAGCAGAGCTTTTTCTTCCCTCTGTCAACTTGTAAATAATATAGTAAACTCAGGGCAAAGCCATGCTGGACCTGTTCTTTGAATGACAGGATATGTATGTGTGTATTCATAGAAATCAGTGAAGATTCTGTGGTGGATTCATTCCACATGTCAGCCATCTGCTAGGATCCCTGCGAGGCACGTTTAGACGGAGCGCTGTTCTGCTCCAGAGGCATGCACGGTGGTACAGTAGTCTGCTGCTGAGTGGTCATCAGCTCCCACAGAGCCCCTCTGGAAGCGCTCAGGGTCCCACATTTGTTTAATTTCTCATTTGCCCTTAATCCATCACCCCCTCTATGCCAGCCGCACGCTGGCTTTCCTCAAACGCATCCCTCGATGCCGGACACGGGTAGTGAGGAAGGGCAAACTCTGCGGCCCGACAGTAGGCTACACACCCAGTACAGTGTGAACGTGAGTCCACTCACTCCAGAGAAAACAAATGCACTCAGTACAAAGATATGTAAACTCAGGCCCATGCCATGGGCGCCTAGTTTGGAAAGGGGTACTAATGATGCAATATTGTACTGTACCAGGCTGGTCATGTGACTTATGCTGCATCTGTGTCATAGTACAAAATTGGTCCTATACAGAGAATTTGACATGCATCTTGACATGAATGCCATCTTATCAGAGTCAATTAACACTTTTAGGTTTAGGGTTAATACCCATTAGTGTTGTTTCAATAGGATTTTAAAGGCATGACATCTCCCTATATCACATTGTACAGTTCTTGCCAGTAACTTGCCCCTCTACACAGCCTATGACCCAGGCTCTGCTGATAAAGAGAGACTGTTTATTATTAAACAGTGAAACAATGTTTGATGGATGGATTTAGTAGGTGGGAAGGCAAATAAGAGACAAGTAATCAGATGGGCAGTGTAAAGAGTTTGACCACTGGGATAGTACTGTGTAAACCGTGCCAAAAGAAAATTATTGGCATATCAAATTCAGTCACACAACATTAACACATTAAAGTCACACTCAAAAATTAAAGGTTTCAAGACAGATGGTCTTATTTTATGCATGTAAAATTATGCAAACGAGGCCCAAAGACTTGGCCACTTTTTTCAGTCTTTTAATTGGCGAAGAAGAGAGAGGGGTGCCAGACATTGCAGGTGGCATGGTAACGCTTTCTTTTGTCACATCCTGAGCGGGAATTACTGTTACTTCCACCAGGGCCTGAGCATTGCCATCTGTATGCTGGGAGGTGAACTTATTGAGCCCTGTGTGATCTTGCTGTTTCTCAAAGCTTGGAGAACAGATAATGCTGCATTGTTTGGTTCTCAAAAAACGTTGTTTTTTTCATGCTAGTTAGAATCAACCACTGAGAGAGATGGTGAACATTATCGATGGAGCTCTTTTCCCTCGAGTTTCATGCCATAAACACACTCTGGTGCTGATTAGAAGTGATTCAGTGTGGTGTGTGTCTGGATAATTAAGGAATATGATATGAATGGCTCTTGGCTGGGACAGGCCTGTTGAAGTCACCTCCTTAAGGCTTGGTCATTGAATGAAACACATTTTGCATCTGAAATTGGTCCTCAAAAAAACTAGATTGTCCAAGATTACCTCCCATAAGGTTTAACCAACCAAATAAGGTATTATTATGGAGGTAATAATACTACTATAAGGTAGTATTATGGAGTTGTTAAATTCATAGGTATTTTCAATTTATAAAGATTTGTTTGATGTTGTTTGATGTTATATCCTGTTTCAATCCCAAGATCAATGGTAGTAAAAAATGTGCTCTTGATCAGTGGTGTCTGCTGGGTACTGTATGTTATCAATTCTTTGCTTCCTGAGACGTCTGGACTATGGTCATCCATCATCTGGTGACCATTGGAATCACAGGAAATTGTGGGATTAACTGTTGGCATGTACCAATATATTATGCAGGACCACTTCTTCTCTGATGATAATCCCCTTCTCTGATGAAATTTGATTGCAGACTATCATCTTGCACATTCATATTGGCATCAAGCAATACACTTTAGGCTACTTTGGCTTCCTGGATCAAAATGATCCAGATAATCACTTGACAAAGACACATAATACTTGTCTTTTGGACGAACAGCAGTCCCAGCTATTTGGTGAAACTTGAACCTGATTAGGATGCATTCTGTTTGTTCATACACATTGCTTTAGTGGTTCAGCACTGTTAACGTGATAGATGGAATATTGGTGAAACATGAGTTGCTTGATCTTACCTCCATGTCTGACTGCATGCAGGGAGTAACGAAGCATGAGGTAACTGCAGGTCATGATCTGAGCATGATTTGGCCTCTCTGTGGGCTGTCTAGAATAAACACTGTAAATAAATAATGTTGACAAGGTCTCTCATTGGCACAACCTCACATTGCACGCAGCCTTTGCATCTTTCTTTAAAATGACTGAAAATATTGTATTTTTTGAGTAACTTCCACTCTCTCAGAGGGTAAATACAGCACTGCCCAAGAACTAAGATGTATTATTCACCACATTATAGCAGTAAATTCAGTCCCATTCTCTACATAGTATTTGTCTTAGAGGCATATTGCTATTAAAGTATGTTGTTTTTGTAAAGTTCTCAATTGTCTATCAAAATAGAGGTGAACCTGTAGGATAAGAGCGAAGGTTATATTTCCACAGATGGGGTTTGAAACAGTGAACTACCTGTACCGTTATATGAGATGTATACATGGTGCGCTGGAAATGTGTTGAGTGATTCAGGGCCAGCATTTAGTCAGGCCATTGATTCTTCCCATTTTCATTAAAACAGGTTTCTAAATCGAATTGAAGCTGTACCCTGAAATGAAATTATTAAATTAAGGCTGACATTAGCGCCAGCGTGTGGAACCATTTTATGCCATTCGTGGCTTTAATTGTTGATGGACTCCATGAATTTGAGGCATTCACAGCGGAAAAAAAACATTACAGCTCTTGTTGGCATAGGAAATAAGAATTGCGTGTATACTTGGTGTTTTCAGAAAATAAGAGAATTTCATTGAAAGAAAAAGTCAACACAAAGGGAGATGACTCATAGCAAACTCCGTTATTGAAAGGCTTCCCTCATAAGATGTCTTCATATCCCTAGGGAGCCGGCAAGTTACTGCAGGCTAGGATCAAATTGTTGTTTTTTTCATTACTTGATATTTCCTCGTAACACCATAGCACAAAAACAATACCCCTGGAGACACAACGCAGGGGAACGGAAGCTTTAAAACACCTACAAGGCCTCCAATTAATCCTGAGAGCATGTTGCGGATTCAGTTTATGTTCTCTCAATAAAAAGTGTCTGGCTCCCTGCTGAAAACTGGAGCATGGTGAATGACGAGGGGAACACTGCTGAATTTATAATAGACGCATTTTGGCTTCGCACGCCTTTCGCTTAGCTCTGGTCCACAAGGGAGACCAGGGGAAGAGAGAAGGTGGTGGGGTGGGATAGGGGTTTAGTTTGGCCTTGGATACAGGGAATCTTGGTTCAAATGCAACGATGGTGGTCCATGATTTCAATAATCTGCTCAATCTATCAAATCCTCCAGTAAAATATTTGTGGTTACAAAAGTTTACTAGGCAGAACAACTATTGACTGCATCTGATGGCAAGGTCCTTTAGTACCTCTATAGGCTATAGGTTACAGTAAGCAGATTGACTGTTCAAATGGCGTATTGAAAGCATTTTGAGCCATAATGGACTGAAATGGGTGTGGAATGGACCTGAACATTGCTTATTAAATCCTAGGGTGAAAAGATCTCTGTAGGCACTCCAATGCATGGCTGAACAAGACCAATCACCTCTGTGAATCATCAAGGTAAACATAGTGGTTAGAGGGAGTCTACTGAAGTGAAAGGTGCTTGGCTTTTTGAGAAGCAATTATTGTTTAGAACAACAAGTGAAGGCCTTTCATCAAAGCAAGCCCAAAAAGAATTCAACATCACTAAAAAGTATCAACCAATCATCAGCGGGCTATAACACTATTATCTTCAACCCCACTTGAAAGGTTTCATGTGCTTTTAATGTTCTTTGTTGGGGGATACAATTATAATCTAGATCAAATGAAATGGAACAACCAATTTGTGTGAATTAAGGTTTACTATTGAAGTATTATATAGTTATATAAAGTTATTAAGGTGTTATAACTGCTCCCAAAAGAGTAATCACTCTTCTCTGAGATGGCAACTAAACAATTGACTCAAACATAATCATGTGGTATATTTTTAACTTTCTGTGTTAGTGTCAAGATCTCATAGGGTAGCGAAATGTGACGTATGTGTACAAGTCATTTCACAAAGCGAAGGACAGCCGTGTTTCATTACTGTAACATTTATGTGTCCCTGTTGGGCTTATTAACCACATACCTGCATTATTCCCTTGTGACTTGTTACCAGGGTTTACATTAAAAATGAATCTGCAGGTTATATCTGGTGATAATTCGTCATTAAGCTGTTGTAAACTCTGCTTATCACCTGTTTAATTCGCTATGCAGATTGCAAGGTCAACGACCTTACAGAAAGTGTCTGGCTAATGTGAGCAAAAGTGACTGCTGTGGTAATTATGTTGTAAAGAAGAGAAGGTAAATTAGAAAATTCTCAGAGAACGTTTAAATGAAAGTGTTATTGTTTTTTTTCAACTGAATAAATGTGTCAGCTATCACATTGTAATGTGAATTTAAAATTAATATAAAGCAAGTTGTTTCTAACTTTATTGAGCTAATTAACACACTGTATGTCAGTAACCACAAACACTTTCTCTTTGGAATGATGCAGTTTCAACGAAGGTATGAGAATAAAAACATTTGGGATAAAAAGTGAGGCAGTTTTGTGTGAGAACTGACGACTTCCCAATATGGATTCCATACACCTTAATGGTGCCATAAAGAACCCCTAAGAACCTTTTTTTCTAAGAGTGTATGGTCTGTTGAAGACATTGTTCATATCCTCAACTGAACCTGACATTAGGCTGGATCAAAGTTCAAAGGGAAACAGAGGAGGAAATGGAGGAAGCCTCTCTTGGTTGTAGATGGGTGAGTGAAGTGCAGGTAATGGAGGAGATGCCAACGGCTGCTGCTGGTATCTTTATGAGCCAGACGCGATGCTGAGGGGGATTTGGACACACTGCTGGCCTTAAAGCACTGTTCGCTGTAGACAACAGTTCCAAGGTTTGTGATAAGCTATCTTGAAATATCTGAAAATCGTGATATTCAGTAGCAAGAGCAGATGAAATTCAATGATTTTGTCAGTAATTGGATGGCTGGATAGTGACAGCATACCTGATCCCAGTAGCTCAAATCATTTCATTTTGCTAATTCAGATGACATAGAATGAGCAAGCTTGTGGTTACCAAAAATTCTGAACAATAGTAGCGGACAGTAGCGAACCATGGGATGCTGTAATGAGCTCCTCCTCTCCTGAAGACAGACTGGGCCTGCCCTTTACCTGACAATGTGGCTCACGTCAAGCCAGCCACAGTCTCAGACAGAGGGAGAAAGAACTGTCAGGGTACCTGTTATCATCGGCCACCTCATTGTGGATGTCAGGACTCCTGCTCTTTTCATTTTTTCTCCCGCTCTTTTTTTCTTTTCCTCCCTCCGACCTTTTTTTTTTTCCTTCTTCTTATTCTAGCAGTTTAGGCAACACACACAATCTTCAACCACCCAGCCAGCCCTAAGCCTCAGAGTCACCCAGATATGGCAGGATGGAGGTGAGCTATCTGCTAACCTGTAACCATGGGCCTAGGGTGATAATCATTTCAAAACTGCCTGGGAAAATGGTTTTAATAACGTTGTAAAGGTAACGTTTGTCTGCCTTATCACATGTGGCAGATGCATCGAAGGGAGGAGAGAAAAACAGGAGAGAAAGGAAGGAAGAAAGAATCAGCTGATAACATTCCCTCCCCAAGGAAGGATGAGTCTGGAATTAAAAAGTGCTTCCTTTGGGAAAAGTTGAAGGGATTAGTTTGGTTGCTATTCCTCCACATCTCACTTCTTCTCTCCCCTCTCCATCCAGCTGTTACCCCCTGGAAGGAGGATTTATCAGGTTTGTCTCTTTCTCTCTCTCTCTCTCTCTCTCTCTCTCTCTCTCTCTCTCTCTCTCTCTCTCTCTCTCTCTCTCTCTCTCTCTCTCTCTCTCTCTCTATCTCCATTTTCCATAAAGCTGGTCCACTCCTAACACGGGGGTCAAATTCCATTTAATCTTGACATAAAAGTGAAAGCTTTAAAGGGAAATTAGGGAACAAAAATATGATGTTATGTTGGCCAGAGAGCGATACCTCCGCACACCAATACATATTATAAGGAACTGAGTCCAGGTCTCTGATCTCTCTTCCACAGTAAAAAAAAAAGAAAAGCACTCCATAACTTCACAGATAAAGGGCAGCGCTCCCAATGAAACATCAAGTGATGCTCCCCCACAAGACCTCTGACTTCTTCCATAGGTCAAGTGTAAACCTGCCAAGATAATCCTTTGAAATTGGGTTTTGGTGTTTCAATTTAGGTTGGCTACAGTGGAATCTTCAGAACATGAAAAGAATATGGAGGAAACAGGTGGACATGTGTCACATACAGTATGTTGTTGCCATGCCAATGGTCACCAGGCCATACCGAAAACACATTGCATGAGGAAAACAAAAGCCATGTTTTTTGAACCATGGCCCTTGAAATCCTGATGTCCTTGTCAAGACATTTCTCATTTAAACATGTCCACCGTGCAGGTTCACAGATTGTATTTGTTGATATATCTGTCCACTACACCCTTCTCTATGTTCACAGATGTGTGGTTACTGCTCTGAGCTGGTTTGGATATATCATAATGAGTAGATCACATTGATAATTAAGTCACTTGATTATTCTTCTATCCTGTGTAGTTATGGAGAAAACCTCTGACTATATAAGAGGTACCAACATGTATAACTGATGAAATGTCACACCGTTAACCATTTATTAATGAGTTATCAACATTTGTAACTGATAAGATGTGACCTTAATGTAAAGTGTAACACTGTTGATTATTTATGAATGACTTACTAACATTTATGAATGGGTTACCAATATTTCTAACCGATGAAATGTGACCGTAATGTAAAGTGTAACACCGTTAACCATTTATTCATGAGTTACCAACATTAATTAATGAGTTATCAACATTTCTAACTGATGAAATGTTATTGAGTTACAAACATTCGTAACTAAGCATAATTAATGTGCATCTACAATATAACATCTAAAATAAGGCACTCCAAGTAAAGTAGCCTTACCTCTCATAAGCAATTATGAACAGTAATGCATGTTTATAGGGCACATCAAGTAAAGTGATACAGCATTGTGTTTCATAATAAGTAGTCATAAACAAATTATTCACCTATAGACCTTAACCATCATTGCTTCAGTCTATGATTCTTAGCATTGCCTGTGCATTATATCTCTTTCATTATACCATTGTACCAACATAGGGCACTCACTGGACTGTAGAGAAAATGTATAGAGACATTTACAGTATTAGACAATTATAATGAAATATTATTATAATTATATAATTAATTTTCTTAATGTTTTCAACTATTATAAAAGTTTGCCCAGAGATAACAACAACTATTGCTGTTGTCCAATGAGGTCTTGCCATACCACAAATTAATCAATAAGTGTAGGGTCTCAGTTTCAACCATATTTGATGAGGGTAGTCATGGAGTTAATTGCAGGATAGAGGCATATATAGACTGAGTACATTCATTACGAGTAATTACACCCATAATTACTCACATCCAGTGTAAAAAGTAGCAAATACAATTTCCCAACTGTGCAACCACTATGCAATAACTGCAAATAATATTGCATTTCGATTTATAAGTGCATTTATAAAGCATTAATAACTGGCTCCTGATTGCAAGCTCCCTATTTGGTAAGCACCAAGTGAATATTATAATTGAAAAATAAACTGATTATAAGTGATTGATAAACAATGTATAAATCCTAATGTAAAAACCCCAAATGTGACCTTAATGTAAAGTGTTACTGAAGAATGTGCACTCTCTCATGAGGAATTGTAATCTGCTTTGACATTGATGTTGGATCACCAATCACTCTGCAACATGTGGTTATCAGCTGCAGACAAGCTGTCTGACAATCCTGACAGCTAATGTCAGTCTCCATCCCCTCAGTCAAAATAACGACACCTACTGTAAGCAATCAGCTGGAAATGGAACATGGATTATTTACCTGCACAGAGGAGGCACAATGCAGCATGAGTTCTATGTAACATTTGGTAGAGGAACAAGGAAAGGAGTGAGAAGAGAGATATGTTACTGCTATTGTGACCTGACGTGAAAGAGGTTGTTTCAGCAAGCGCCTCTCTCTTTGCCAAATCTCACTTTGAAGTGTTTAGTGGTGTTTAACATTCTAATTATGCTGCAGGCTATAGATAGCTGAAGACACACAGGTCTCTATCGCTCTCTCTTATTCTCTCAGAGGCACTGAGGCTGTTGCTACTGTATCTGCACCTTTAGAGTCGCAATTAATTTGCAGACACCTGGTTTTCATCTCATTAGCATTAAATCTTCTGCTACATCCCTAGAGGTAATAACTTTTCTGTTTAGGTAAAGTAAAAAGATGAAAAAGAAATGCTCTTTATAAATACATACAAGGCTGCACTTGAAAGGTGTACTACACAGCATGTTGATCTCAATTTGCTGCTGCAGCCAAGCTCAGAGCCATAACATAACATAACGTGACATAACTTTAAACAAACATCTTGGCATTGTCACATGTGCAGTTGCCTCTCTGTAAAACAGAAGTCACTGTTAAGATGGCAGCAACAGGCAGTCTATTACTCCTGATTGGCTTTCCAGGAGCAGTGAAAAGAATAGTAAATAGTGGGCAGCAAATCAATCAATAATATATTTTACTCATCCTGAGCTTGGACCAGTGTTGCCATGAGACAGTGGGGAGTCCGCCTGGCACTAATGTGAAAACCAAGTCAATCACTTCAAGCTTTTACTCCACATAGCGATATAGCATAGCACACATAACGTTGGAAAACAAATCACATAGCGATATAGCTTCTTACCAAACTCATATAGAGATGGACCTTTCACCATGAAAATAAAACACAACTGCCTTAAGGTCATGAGAGAGATATATAATGGTAAATTTGAAATAAGAAATGATACAGTGGAATGTATGTGCTTATGGTGGAGGTGACCAAAGGTCTTTGGAGATAAGTCAGGAACAGACATCACACTGCAAACTGCAGCTCCACAGACTCAGTGTATCCAAACTTGAACCAGGAGTGTGTAGGTGGATGTGACCATTTTATCATTTAGATATTTCCTTTTTCCCTCGTACTGTATGTTTGAAAAACTCTAGGGACAGGGCCAAACAGGAGACAGCTGTCTCAGAGCTCAGTCTGCACTAGGAGCTCAGGGTGTTTTCTATGGGTGTCTGCCACCTGGGAACATGTACAGTAGTTACTTTCATAATGTACTGTATCACCACTTCCATAACTGTTGCTTCACTACTCTTAGAAGCAAGCTTGGCCGACACTCTCTTTAGGTGTTTGTGAGGCTACATGCTGACCTGAATATTAGTTAGTTAGTTAGAACCTCTCAGGGAACACTGCAACACAGCATCACTCACTATCCCCTCCCGTATAAGACTGTTTTCAGGGCTTGATAAATCCCCCCCCCCTCCGTTGATAAGCCTTACTGCTTACTGTTTTCCCTTAATTCCCACCATTTGGATACCCCCCAGCAGCATCCAAATCCATCTCCCTAATCTGCCCTTCCCTCTCTCTTTCTCTCTGTCTCCTTCTCTCTCTTTCTCTATGCCTGTCTGGCTTTGCTGAGACAGACCCAGAACTCAGCAGTAGTGGTATGCTCAGCAGCTAGCCTTAAGCCCCCTCACGCCTCTTAGTCTGGACAAAGTGGAGCACAGCATCAGTAGCAAAAAAGTTTCCTTCCTGCAGTCTCCCCCGCCTCTCTTTAACTCTCCCTCCCTCTCTCTCTCTCTTTCTCTCTCTCTCTCTCTCTCTCTCTTTCTCCTCTCCCCTCTGCTGTCTTTTGCTGGCTGCTGTGGTCATCACAGCCTCGGGGGCAGCAGCCTGAGGCCCAGGACACATTACTTCCTTCCCAGCCCATCACTGGCCACTAATCCCTGAGAATCCTGTGGCGAAATGAAGGTGGGAAAAGGCAGTTCTCAGTTTCCTAGCAAATCCTCCCTGGGTCTGTCTGCTGATAGGTTGCTGATGGAGGCGTGTAATGAAGAATATCAGGTTAAGTGATAAGGGCAAGCTTCTCACTCTAAGTTTAACCTGTGATATTCTACACGCCCAGAGGATATGTGACACACTGCTACCTATGGGTGTCTGATTCACATTACACTTGTGCAGACACTGTTCAGGAGCAGTAATTGCCATCTTGTTACAGAGAGCTCTAATTATTTAGGCTGAGATCCATTTTGAAGGTCACCACAGCGCAAGTCTGTGTTTTTCTACTGGACTAGACTGAGTGAATGTAGTAGAATGTGAAGCACAGTTTATTTTCTATTACAAAATCTGTCTCACAATGCAATTTCACTACAGTGTATCTGCACCCTCAAAAGACAACTATGCCACTGACTCAGCCCTCTCATTGTAACTATACAAGGATGGCAGTCATTCATATTCCAGTCGTGTGCCATGCCCTTGCCAACATCAACAGAATAGCTTTAGTTGTGGCTCGTATCCACCATCATCTTCCTCCCACCATGTATAAGGGGGTTTATGTTGATCCAGCCCTAGGCATGACATCTGTGCTGAGGGGATCTCATATCCCCAACAGATTTCACCCTATCAACAAATCAAATAACACTAACATGAAAATAACATACACCAAAACCAGCAATAACTGTTACACAGACTCATTGCGTGGTGTATCTAATCCTCAGAATCAACAATCCTATGTTTATTGATTTCAGCATGTCTCCCACATGAATAGCCAAATACAATTCATCACTGAAACATGTTGATTCTATCGTTCCAACAGTGATCTCATTTCATATCAGGGAGGGGGGGAAACGCAAGAAAAATAACATTTAAAAGCCAAGAATGTTTTTAGCTATGGTTTGAAGGGTTTCAATATATATCAACATCATGAAAGAGCGTGCTGTGGTAAGAGTAAGTTGGCAGACTGGCAGTGGGACAGCAATGGGGCTGCCAGGGTCTCAGTAGACTATGACACACCCCTGTGCCCACACTTGGCCTGGCATACGATACAAGACTGGAGGATATACAGTGAATGTGCCAAAGACCTGCTTTTAAATACCACATCACTTTCACATGCACGCCAATTCGGGAGTTCCGCCATAGATTGAAGACCCATCTCTTCAGGCTATATCTTAACTGTCCCTCCTAAAGACCTCTTCATCCCCACTACCCTCCTGTACAAGTTTCTCTACTGTAAATAAATTAATAAAAAAATAAGTAATTATTCCTTCTTCTTGCATTGTGACTCCCAATAGCCCCTGGTCCTAGCATAGATTACTTTTTTCTTATAATGACTGATGGATAGATGATTCACTTACTTAAACAAATGTATTTGTTGTAAGTCGCTTTGGATAAAGGCGTTTGCTAAATGCCATAAATGTAAATGTAAATGGAGTTCTAGGCCACCATCTTAAATTAGCTGTGCAATAACAGCATTTCACTGTCATACAGTGCACAGTGCTGTTCCTCTAAATGCACCTTCATGCTGATATCCTACCCTAGGTTATGTATGCTATTCTCCAGACTTGGGCCCTCTTGAATCATTTGAATCCCTCATCTTCACCAGTGTCCAGGTATAGAGTAGTGTGGGCCTGATGACAGAAGTGTGACAGCGCTCCCTGGTATCTCCCTTTCTAGTTCCATTAGTGTAAGGGGCCTGACTGCAGCCCCATTCCAAGGTCAGGGACCCTCACTATGGGCCGTAATTGCAGCACACCAAGCTTGAACATATCAGAGAGCAGAACACTCACCTAATGAATTGTCATCCAATTTAATATGAAATTACATGAAGGTGAACTCTAATAGATTAATCACTCAAACATGAACCTAATAAGCAGCCTTTGTACATGAAGGCAGAAGTGTTAATCCTTTCCTTTATAAATGGATCGCCCATTATGGTGAACTGTTTCTTGGGTTTCATTCATGTCACCCCACGTTAGAGGACATTGGGCCTTTTTATCATGTGCTTATTTGATTATTATTCTTAAGATCCTTGGCGGATGAGTATAATTCCCTAATTTAATTTATGTAACTGTCTCATCAAAACAATATCACTCAGTAATATGTCTGTAGTTTGACCTCCACATCAGCATGCTTCCATTACCCAGACTAACTACTCTGCGTTGTTAGCTCAATTATGCCTTTCCTCTGTTCTTTTATTACTTTTACTCTGCTCCTGCCACATGCACTGAAATATGATATTTTACGTATCTTAAGATAAATGGGATAATTTCCAAAGGATTAATTACTCATTTTCAGTAGTTGAAACTAAGTCACAGGTGCCATAAATAAGTATCCAACGTATTTTTTTTAAAAGACTGAACTAACCAAGCATATTTCATTGTAGGGAAAATCATTAGACACATTGATAGATGCCTCTGACACTTGAGAAATGTATTCTCATGTATCCGTTCAGGGCAGATTATTAACAGAGATAAAATGAGTGAAATGACACACAATTACTCTCTCGTTTCCACTCTCTCTCATACGTCCCAGGTTTGAAGGCAATCATCTAGCATTTCACACCTCAAAACGCTATCAACCAACATGATGTTGTTGAGAGCACTGACCTGAAATCAGAGATACATTTCAGGTATGAATAATAGGCAGTTATATTTCCTGCAAAGTTAACGCATCATTATTCACTCCTGTGCAGCAAATAGGATGTGGAAGCAATGGCCATAATAGTAATAGTAACACCTCTATGACGTCTTATGATTTGTCAAACAACAGAGTGTAGTGGCTATTTACCCATGAGCATCTCAGAACACAACACTGCAGACCTGCTGTTTAAGATGGGGGATGAGAACATAGTCAGAAGCAATGTGTAAACAAACAAATGGATTCTGCTCTTATTCTGCAAATCACTCATTTCTCCTTTGTAATTGCCAATTGAACTCCATAAAATGTGTTGAAAATGAGTTGAGTCGAATTGAGTTGCAAACCGTGACTGTAGGAATTATGTCATTATATGTTGTTGATGGTCTTATTGAAGCCATGTCAGTGAGAGTGTTCTTTATCATCATCATCATCATCATCATCATCATCATCATCTACTGCTGTGGCTCTGCACTCTATGGATATAAATTTGAGAGATGAATAAACTCCACTTCCAAGCCCATTCAAAGCCATCTGTTTATTGATTTGTTATTTTTGCCTCAATAATTGGAGCAGTATATTTGTTTTAATAGTGTATTGCATCTGGGCTGCGAATGCAGGCTTTTTCTTAGAGTTGACAGCTTAATTGTGTAATTATGGCCGCACAGCAATCTGAAAGTGAGAATGAATGCTCCTGTTGCCAGAGTTCATATGTAAAGGCTTGTAACGTATCATTTTGTTGACTAGTAGGGCGCAATGATGAATTTACGATCAATACTGCCAAGGTTTGCATTCCCTCCAACATGTGCTTACATTCTAGGTTTTCAGATGGGATTTGTAAAGTCATAATAAACTGAGGTACATTCTAGTTTCCCTGTATGTTCTCAGATCACCGTGGCACATATGCCAATCAAACCATTCCCATTGCGTCTCAATCTTCCAGTCTGGCTGCCCCAGGCTCTGGAGATGGAGAGAGGGCACCCTGGGGTCACATGCTCCATGTTTTCATTCAGACAAACCCTACCGCTGTTCATTTCCCATTACCCATGAGCCCCGTCCGTGGTATAAGCCTCTGCATCGCGCAACAATCAGGTCAGGGGTTACATATTATTTAAGTCTTTATTTCAGTGTGCTTGTCTCTGTACAACAGTGTGATGTTATAGTTTGGAGCAGGCTCAATTCCCATCGGTGCTCAGTGTGGTTCATTTCACCAAAGAGTGTGCTGTGTAAATCTTTCTGTTACACACACACATACAGTACTGTACTGTACACGTGAAAATGGCTTAACCCAGAACAGATCTTTTCAGTCCAGAAACAAGAATCAGGCTTATACTGTTTGTGACTGAAAGGCTACTGAACTTTGCTCAGACAACCCCAGAAACACAAAGGGTTTAGTTAGTGTAATCTACTCTAACCAATGCACGAGGAAGAATGGTAGGTGAGTGGAAGCCTGAAGTGGAGCAGCCTGTAGAGACCAGACCCCCTGCAGCATCTGTTCCCACAGATGTAATGTGACAGTAATCAATAATGATTATTAAACTGGGAACACCATCTCCACTATGTGATTAATCTTCATTCCCTCCATGTTTACAGAACCTCACTAGCATTGTTTAGCTCTGCGGACGACGACTCCCTATTATCTATCCCCCGAGACAACAAACAAAGCACTGTCACAGTCAAAGATACACACTGTCACTATGTAGAAACCCATGAGGGGTCATTTTAGATGATGATCCAAGGTATATCACTACTGTGACTACAAAGCATAATCCTCAATCTGGCAGACTAGCCTGTACTTGAGTTTGGATATAAAGAAGGTGAAGAAATGTCCTTGATGACACAGCTAATGTGAGGATGGCAGTGTCAAAGATCTGTGTGTCTGGTTTCGTTAAGTTGATTCCATTTCTAAGTGAAGAGGCTATGTTGCTAAGCTACTCTGGTCTTTTGGAAGACAAACCTTTATCCTTGGAGCATGGCAGGTCTGCTGGGCTGCTCTATTAATCATGTTTGGAACAAGGCAGTCACAATCAGATTGAGATTAAAATAGAACAGAAAATATGCACTCTACACTCTTTTACACGTGTTCTCTACATCTCCTGTCCACTTCTGAGAACGGCAAGGAACACACATAAAAGGAATAGGTCAATTGTGGCATTGTTTGGTGAGGAGTGTTACCATTGACAAAGCAGTTTCACACACTCATCATGAAGATGATTTTACAATGTTGAATTCAAAGACTGTGAACATAGCACTTTAATGTCCAACAATGTTACACTACAGAACACCGAACTGAAGAAAAATCAACCAAGAGGTGCATGAATCATGCATTTTCTGTACAGAGAGAAAACCTCCCCCACAGATGCATGTGTGTTTGATATGCATCAGTGACATACCATTAACATTTTTGGACTGTGTTGAAGGCTCATGGTGGATTTCCTCTCCTCAGCCTCTGACTGAAACAGATGGTCCCTTCTCAGAGCCCCCCTCCCTGGGTACTCCCCCACAGGTGTCAGGGTCCTGCCCCTCTCCCATCAGACCCCCTCCATCATTAAATAATTACCCCTAGCCCCCCCTTTCACTCCCTCCTCACATTAATTACCCCTAGCCCCCCATCCACCCCCGCCCCCCGCCCCTCCTCACAGAGGCAAAGCATCTCCCTGCCTCTAATCTGCCCTAATTCTTCCCGCCCCTCTTTCACGGGAAGCCTTGTACTTCTGTCAACGACCCTCAACACACCCCATCCAACACCTGGATGAATCCCACAGTGTATAATGACACTTAGAATACACAGACTTTTCCATTTTCAGTGAGTGGGGCCTTATGTTGGGGGAAGGGTCAGATAGAATAAAGAAGAAATACACTGGGACATTGGGAACTCTCGATGGCCATTTCAATCTGTGGGTAATCGTCTCTCCACAGACCCATATCTGGAGAAAAAGAGAGAGAGTTCAAGAGACGGGAGATCTTTAGGAAAGTTCAGAGGATTCATTGGCACCATGTCATATGGTAGCAAGGATGAAAAAACATTTTCTTTGTTAGAGTAATTGCTCTCAGCCAGTCTGTGCAAACTGCTAGAGATTATAGGATTTATTCTCATGTAGATTTTCATCTGAGACACTTTGGTGGAGCCTTTCTGCTCGGCACGGAAAGACAGGAATTCTGTATAAATCCATGAATGCATAAATACTAAGCACGTCTGGAGCATCACATTTTCTAAGACAGAGGAGCAGGAAAAAGACAACCATCAAATGCGTGTGTCAACGGTGACAAACCAACTGTCAACGCACCTGACAGGACAGTACGGTAAAAAAAAATGAACAGCGGAAAAACCGTCAGCGTTGTCTGGGGCACCGGCCATTGTTCTTAAGGGTTGTATCTGAAATATTAGTGCTGTTTTCAATGCCAGATTTTTCAGCGCACATGATGGCACTTGACCTGCTTATTGTCATGAACACTATTAATCGCTACACTATTAACCGCTACTCTAACTACGTGCGCGCAGGCAAGACCGCCTAAACAAATTGTCATTACAGTATGCCTGCGTCTGGACTTGCGTCCCTTTGCACTGGCTGAGCCCTACATGTCAGTGGTGTACGGAAAAAAAATATGAAAGAAAGAAATATGTATTCAATGTCAGCGGAAATCATATGAGACGTATTGTTTTGCAGTAAAACATTTGAATTCTCTCTGGACCTTTAGACCATAAAAATGTATACCAAAGCATAGACATTAGTTATATGCTTTTTCTCAGGTTATAGGTATTGGCCTATGTGTTGTCAACAACAAGGAATTAGGGGGGTTATCATGTATGGTATCATACAACACTGTTATTCAGTGGAAATATTCATCTTTGATGTTGTACAAAGGCAAAAAGACTATGTGTTCTGAATCTGGGAGAGAGATTATTACAAGATGAAAAACACAGCACATATTTGCATTTGTTGTTTTACTTTGTTTACCAGAATACTTCAAACAATGCATTACCATTTCAAAGACGTTACAATCTGTATAATTCGTTGTCCAAACATGAAAACAAGTATTCCTGAAAACTAGCTCAAAGAGTAGCCATAACCAGTCAACTCTGCTGCAAAATCTACTAATAGTGCTCTTCCCAATACTTGCATGAGATATATAGTAGGTTGTAAATAACATTCCTTGCAGTGTTTCCACATACAAGTGTTTCATGTTGGACAGACACCTTGGAGACATTTCTAAAGAATCAAAGTACATAAAACAACTTAAAGAGAGGTTCCAAGACATGTGCCATCAATCGAACATCCACACAACATCTCTGTTTCCAATCAGGCTCTTTGATGGGCTACTTGAAGGGTGAGGGGTCCTGAAATGATGCCTGGAGTTTTCGGGCTTTGAATATGACAGGTCCTATTACCCTCACTCGGGCCCACCAGGCTACATGCCACAGTTGCCCGCTGCCCTCTGTTTCCATGGTGATGGCCCTAATAGCAGCCTGATGTTCCGGCCTCCCCTCATGGCCCTGAAGCTCCATCACGCCCGTCCTTTGCCACCTGGGAGCAAGCTACCTCGTTAACACTCTCAAATACCACCTTGTTTTATAGGCCTCAATTACATCTCCACTCTCTGTGCAGCAGCTATCATCTGTACAGCTCCAAGGCTATGTGGCTTTAGAGGGGGGTAAACCTCAAGGAAAAGGTTTGAACAAACCATGTTAATAGCTCATTCAGTGGTGTTGTATAAATGTAGTGTGTAACCCTAGATACATTCCTTAAGTTTACTTGACCTTTAAACAGCCACACATACATGTGTGGGCTTCTTATCATGTCTGAATCTCCTCCTCGGTGAGGAAACCCATGCTGCTTTTAAGCCTTCAGAGTCACTGGTCCCAGTGTGTGTCCCTCCCTGGGTGGCACAATGGGAACAGCCTCCAGGCTTGTGGCGAAGGAAGACCAGCCAGCCTGGGTCTCCTCTGGTCTGTTTCAGACCAGAGGATTTCCTTCCAATTTCATGGAGAATTTGCTACTAGGAAGTGTAGGGAATCCTGTTTAAAACCTTATCTCAGAGATACAGTCTGACATGTCTGAAGCCCTTGTGCTGCACATCTGCGCTCTCTACCTCTCTCTCTGTTTCTGTCTGTCTTTCTGTGCTTCTCTGTGACTATGTAAACCTTCATCTATCTCTCAGACTCTTTCTTTGTCTTTTTCTCTCTGATAGAGCCCCCATTCTCACCACAGATTCCCATAGAGCATAGCTTCTCCTTAGACACACAATTGCCAGATGTTGCCTGAAGATTTGGGGAAGAGCCTTCAGGTGGGGGTGGGTCTATATGTGTGTGTGTGTGTGTGTGTGTGTGTGTGTGTGTGTGTGTGTGTGTGTGCATGTGTGCGTGTGTGTGTGTGTGTGTGTGTGTGTGTGTGTGTGTGCAAAGACTCCCCTCCACAATTTGCTTTCTCTCGCTTCTGCGAAGATTTATGACCGTATTTTTCCCAATGACAGCAACAGCTTCCTCCCTGGAATTCCCAGGGGACCCACAGGCAAGGCACAGAAGAGAAACAGGTTCCTCAATCCAAAACAGGTGACTCAGGATCAGCCCTTGCCCGGCTAACGGAAAAAACGCAAACCCACCCGGGTCATTAGCTTTTTATCTGCCGACCGCTCACACGGAACGCTTCTGCTTCTCATATCAACACATTTGCGCTGAGTGCGCAGGGGTGTCTGGAAATGGGTTACAGGTTAAGAGGACAGACTATAGTTATGAAATCAAACTGTCAAGAGTCTGCTGTTGATCATTGAAACCGTTCAGAGTTTTTTATTGAGCATTATGAGGAATGCAAAGGGGCATTAAAGACTCACCAAGCTGTTCCATTATGAGTAATGATAGGGTATAGCAGGGCCATGGACAGCTTTACTGTTCCCCCAGGCCTTCATGTGTTAGAGTGCAAACTGATATAGCAGCGCCTCAGAAGGATACACTCTATACAGTACACTATAACATAGACATAGTCAGTACCTCTGTTGTTTTGATGACAGCATTGCCAGCTAGAATGCTGAGGACGATTTTCCAAAGATAGCATTGGAACACAAAAAAAAAATCTGTTTAAGGAACACCCAAGTGTATTATCTCTGTCTCTGTTGGTTCAGTTAGTCCATCAAAGACAACACTGAAAAAGGAGGGCTGGCTCACTATGCAGAGAAGAGTTCATTCGGAGGGGAGTCTTTGCACTCTCCTCCTTGGGGTTTAATACTGGGTCGGTGGGATGAGGTTCCAGGAAGACTGGAAGATTTCCAACGTTTAGTCCTCACTCTTCTCACCTGAACCTCACCCTGACCCTACAGGGTGAGAGAGAAAGTATGTATGTCTCTATCCATGCTGAAGGGATTGGTCTTTCTCATGTACAGTATCGCCTCACCACTCTGAACAGATGGATCTTTTCAAAAGGATCTCCCTAGGAGAACAATGTTTGGCAGTTTCCTATGCAGTGGGGACGATGCCAGGCTCACTAAAACCTGGTTTCCCTGGAGTTGAACTTTATCATTTTTACTATTGTCTTTATCGCCGTCAGAGTCATTAAGCATCCTATTAGACTGGGTGCCAGCTCTGTGATAGCTCTACGCCAACATTAAAGTCATCTATCAGGAGAAGATTTAAGATATGGAAGTCAAGGAAGGATGTGTTTCCTCTCTTCCCTTTTCATTTCTTTCCATTGCTACAAAATGTGCTGGCCATATCACAGTATGCGCTTGGAACAGGAGAAAGGGGAGGTTATCAGGCTGTGACATTGTAACAGTTTATGAATCTCAAAGCATCTTAAACAAGAGAGTTGTAAACAGGATGGAAGCCTTCCATTTCCATGTTTTTTTATTGTAAAATTTGATATGTACAGAGAAAGGGGCTGTATACAGTTTTTAATACACCATGTAAAAGTCTTAGAAACCAATTGCACTGCACTTACATTAGTAATTCAGAAACACCATCGTACCTAATTAAGGGTAGTAAAAGACAACGAGGAACAGTCATTAAAATACAATGTGCCGATTATCCATATTTTCTCTCATAATTAAAACAATAGCTTTGTGGGAAAGATTCCATGTGTCAGAAAGACAAAAGCCACAAACAAAGACTGTAATTGCATAACAAAGAAATACAAATGTGCATTAGATGACATAACATTTTGCTTACAATAAAAAACCCTTATTGGATGATGCAGGCACTTGAATCACCTCCAAGTCGAACGCGTGACACATGACATGTGGAAGCACCATCAAGCACTGAAAACAGCTGTTGTGTCAGAACATTCCCAGAACCCCCCCTCCTCCACATCATCGACACACAGAAAGATGCAGCAAGTGGAAGCTGTTAGCAATATATTCTCAACGGAAGACAATTTCCCTATTTCATTTGCATACAAAACAATGAACTACTCTCTTTGAAGATGAATAGATGTGGAACAGAGAGAGGCAGGGAAAGATAAAGAGAGAGAATATATATATATATATATATATATATATATATATATATATATATATATATAGAGAGAGAGAGAGAGAGAGAGAGAGAGAGAGTATGGGCATGCAAAATGCTCCTCTGTTCAGGCTCTATGGAAAACTTCTGAGGGATCAATTGACTAACTCATCTGTGGGGTCACTCTGCCTGCCCATATTCACTCTGTTCACTCCCACTCCTCTCCTATTGCTTTGTCATCGCCAAGTGTTTCATATCGCTGCCAAGGTATATTCAAAAACATGGGGTATCACATTACAGGCACTGTTAACAGATACTAAAACATATACACACACACCCGCACACACACACATACACACCTCCCACACGAATGATACAAACCAATATGGCAGTGATAGTTAAAACATGAATACAACCAGCACTGATTATTCATCAACGGCAGCAGGATGAATTAAAATAAAGACAGATTGTAGCTTCTAGGTCCAGAGCAGACAGTCATCCTGTGACGTTGTTGAGGCTTTAGTAGGATATGCGGTTTCCCAGTAACCACCTTGATAAAAAATTCAGTATGGAGCAGGATTGCGTTGGGACAGACTGGCTTTGGTTACAGTCTCTCAGTCAAAGCACAGGAGAAACAGGGGACTGCTATGGCACACCCGTGCCCTAACCCCTCCACCCCCTCCCCCCTCTCTCCGTCGAGAAACGTCGATACATTTTTCATGAGGTACATTAATTAATAACCCAACCCTGACCCCATTTATACAATGTCTGAATTCCCATGATGGGAAGAATTCAGAGTGAAAGGAGATCTAAAGATTTACCTCTGTTGAGCAGCGGAGAGGAGGAGAAGA